>NC_079190.1:60901578-61237912 GCF_029499605.1 Hyla sarda | reverse complement strand
CCAGGGAAATCTACCTACCTAATATGGGGAACCTACATAATGGTGGAAACTACCTACTAAGGAAATCTGTCCACCAACTGGAATGACCTACCTACCTAATAACTACCTATCTCGCAAACATACATACCCACTACTGTTTGGGACCCCAAGGGGTGGTTGCTATATGTACCGAGTCTATGATTTATATATCTCCATAGAGTCCATTCTCAGTAGTTGGTGGTATGAATAGAGCATCATGCATCACTATTTTTCAGTGGTGCCATGGCTAGTGCATCAAAAGCAATGATACTTACTAAGAAAATCGGGTTGTAAGTCTATCTTGCTTTCTTACCCGACTGCTTTTTTCCCCTGGTATTTATTATTATGTCGCATCCTGTTTGTCGCACGTGGGTTTTGTTGGTTTTGGTTTCCAACTCCTCTGAGCTGTCGGGAAAAAATCCACAACAATTCAACAAATTCGAGTTGGAAACCTTAATAAATACGTGGGAAAGCTAAGAAATGTCGGGTTACGCCCCTTTTTCGGGTTTGGGAGAATCCACATCGGGTCCGTCGGGAAAAAATGTTGCATCGTGTCGCAGACTGGCGCACGATGTCTGCGACATGGCGCAGACAAAGCTGCGCCAAAAAAACCCGACAAAAGAGGTCGGGTTTAGAATAGTAAATGAGGGCCACTATCGTTAATGGAGCCTTAAACATTGAAAATGTCAATTTTTCTGTCTACATTTAACATACCCTTTAAAGTCTCCATGACAAACGTCTTCAGATAATACATATACTTTGCATCTTCCCGCTTGGTAAAGGCTGCAATAAGCCAGCTGTTCTCTACAATAAATATTGGTACTTGGTTGTACTCTGTGCTTATCCAGTAAAGAAGCATCCTCAGAGATAAGGATTCCATCTGTCTGAACTTCATATCTGGGTCCAGCATTTGAAAACTCAATATGGGCCCAAAGGAAAGAGCAAAAAAGTCAGCTGTTCCTTTATTGAACCTTTTCTCCTCTTCAGTAAACTCAGGCAGAAGGGAAGATAGGTTGTGCTTCATAGATGGAGGATAGTCACCATCAATAAATATTGGCCTAGCAAACCATCCCAAGACAAAATCAAGGGATTTCCTAGATTCCTGGATGCAGTGTTGCGTCACATTTACTGGGTCTATCCAATGAGAAGCCAGCGCTATAGACACTTGACCTTTTTGTAGGGGACGGAATTCTGTGTCGTAAAGATGCCATACACGAGCATGAGCCTATTAAAGAAAAACAGATATACAATTACAATTACAGTTTGCAACATAGCTCACAAACCTATATCCAAAGGGACGGTAATTCATAGCTAAACATGCCATACAAAGTGAATGTTAACATTTGTACATCAGCATTGACTTATCAGTATAGGAGCAAAACTAATAATTACAATAAGAAGCCTTTACTTTACAGTTTTATAAAACACATTTAACATTACAATTTCAGTATAATTTTTGAACCCTAACGTATGCTTAACATTTCAAATAACTTTTAAAGGATAAGCTGTCCTGTGTGTATAGTCACACTATAACTTGTAGAGGCGAAGAAAACCGGAGGGCACTCTCCACAGGTCAGGTAAACCACTTGTCTTTATTTTATTCGGAGCAACATGTTACAAAGTGCAGGATTAAAAGCCGGGATGCCAGAAAGAGGTAACAGCCATTTCACGCCTCTCTCAGCGTTTCATCAGATCACTCCTACCTCACCTGTCAGAGCAGATAAATACTCAACGCTCATGACGTAGGTGAGGTGAGGCATTTACAAAAACAGTGCATTAAAAACAATTAAAAACACAACCGTAATAGTAAACTATAATAACTATGTACAAGAGGACTCACAAGAAGAGCACTGAATGGTCATATGAAGACACTGAAATCCAGCCTATCGTTAAGACCCAAATTTCCTTCTGCTTGAGTGTGGATGATCCATCTCGCTTCTTGCTGCAGAAGGAATCTCCATCTGTCCATGCCTTCTTTTAGTCTAACCCGTTCCAACCCAAAGAATGACAGTGATTTAGGGTCAATATTATGTGCTTCTTGTATATGGCTGATTAAACGGGGGAGCCCTTCAAGAATTTTAATCGAGTGTACATGCTCCCGGAACCGAACGTTCATGGGGCGAATTGTACACCCGATATAAAACCTCTGGCAGGTACATTTAATACCATAGACAATGAAGGTGGTTCTGCAGCAAAAAAAAAAACATTTTTAAATTTAACCTTTTCAGGTACTTGTCAGTGCACAAAAAATTGCACCACTTACAAGTACCGCACCGATGGTTGCCAAGGGAGATGGATTTACTGAGCCAACGCTCATCACGTTTTTCAACAAACTTGCTTTTAACTAAGACATCCCTGATGTTCTTGCATCTTTTAAAAGCTGCTAAGGGTCTATTTTTTGTGATAGGAGAGAGATCAGTATCATTTTTTAATAAAAACCAGTTGCGTGAGATGGAATTTTTAATCTCTGTTGCTAACGGACTAAACTGAAAAGAAAATTATAACCTGCTATCAAAATTATCGGTCTGTACCATTTCTACATTTGATCGATAATTGACTTGGGATTTCCTCTGACCTTTTTTCTTCCAAAGCAGATCCCGACAGGAAAATTTCTCGGCTTTAAAGGGGTTCTCCGGCGCTTAGACATCTTATTCCCTATCCAAAGGATAGGGGATAAGATGTCTGATTGTGGGAGTCCCGCCACTGGGGACCCGCGGGATCATGCACGTGGCACCCCGTTTGTAATCAGTCCCCGGAGCGTGTTCCCGTGTACGGACAGACATGGAATGGGATTGCTCCACTGGGTGAGGGTTGCCGTTTCTCGCTATACTAGTGCTTCAACTTGCACAGAAGGGCCAGTTGAAGCACTAGCATAGCACGAAATGGCAACTATTGCAAAGCGGAGCAATCCCCTTTATCTTTTTATTCCGATGCTGACTGACAGGAAGAAAGCGACCCTCCCCCATACACACTGTCCAAATCATATAAAGTAATAAAGGATGGGTGCATATGGCTTGCACATCATGCCAAGGCAAATTTTGTCATGCCTGAGGCCTAATCGGAATATTTCCTCTACACATTTACAAAATAGGTCTGACAATATTCATAGAGGTACCCCTATTGCCAGCCTTATGGCAAACAACAACACACATCTGTTACTGTTCTATCATATGGCTCCTTTTCCTACTTTTAGTACCTGTCTTTAGTGATCAGCCAAGAAGATGGACATTTGGGCACCAGCACTAATAAGTAGTTTTTTCAGTAGGCACATATTTGCCAACATGCCAACGTAACAGCAGTTGTGAACAAACTGAGCTGCAATGTAAAACATGGGGGGAGGATTATTTTTTGCATGACCTCATGCTTACAAATTGCATTTTATGCGTTTTAGTCAAAGAGATTTCATGAGAGCAAAGTATAAAATTAACTCATATTAAAGAGAGTTCAGAACATGGTCAAATTCAACCTTGCACAAGGATAATGTTCAAAGGGCATCTTATCTGGTAAAATGCCATATTTCTGGAAATTTTATGTGTTAAAAACAAGCCACTCGACATTATGACTTTAACCTTTTGTCTCGACAAAGTGAAAGCTCCAGTCTCTGCGGTCCAGCGACTTCGAAGAACATTATTAGAACGGTCAGATAGTGTTATTCGATTTGTACCGACAACCTTTTCGCAAACACAAGCAATGAGTGCCAAGAAGCAGAAAGGGAAGTTACTACATCACTATAAAGACATGGGAAAATAGACAAAGGAAAGAAAAACAAAGTAGATATATAAAATAAGTACTGCTGTCCTGTTTCAGACACATAGGGGAGAAATATCAAAGGTAAAATTGCAAATATTGGGTGGAAAAATATGTTAATTGATGGTCTAAAAGGTTTGTGCAGAATTTGTGATATGTATTAGCTAGCAAATTATTTAGATGTCTCTCCTCTTAGTAGTGTGGTTTCCCATTAGTATATGTTATTGAGTGATTTAAAGTGTAAACATTTTTTTTATTTAAATTGCGCAAAATTATTTGCATCTGTACTTCACCTCTGACCAGGCAAAGTTTATACACACTCAGCCTAATGATAAAGGGGTGGATTTCTTTTTTAGCAAAATGTATGCAGAAGCTTGTGCCTTTTGATGATTTGTGAAAAACTGCATGGGAAACAACAACAGTAGAAAAATAACCCCAAAAACAACAACAAAAAATAAGCAAATGATATCTTCTCCATATAAAACTTGCCAGCAAAAAGCCAAAATAAAGAAATTCAACACTCCCCTGGAAAGAAAGAAATGAAATGCAAGTATGTAGACACCCAGTATGTAGTCATTACAAGGACCACTTGGCCACAACTAATTTATCAAGGAAATAGTGTGTTGGTATAAGCCAAAGGGATTCCTTACTGATTAACCCTTTACAGATAAGACAACAAGACACATTCACATTAAGAACCTAAACCACAAGATTATATATGTATATATATATATATATATATATATATATATATATATATATATTGTGAGAAGGTGAAAGGATAAGACGGTCGATCAGGCCTTGGTGAAGTAAGAGCTGGTATTTATTCAGTGTCTGTGCTGCGATGCAGTCTGACACTGTGGCCCGTAGTATGGCTGGAAGGCCAATCCAGGACGGCTCTTACTGGGAATGGTCAAGTGTAGGGTGGGGACTATTCTCCACAATCCAGGCCATCTTTTGTTGGCCTTAAAGCTAGGCTGCCTCAACAGCTGAGGGGGATTGGTTAGTTGCAGCTCACACTGCCAGAGAGAGCTGAGTGTAAAGATCTTCCCTGAGAGTTTTAAAGCTGGTCAGCAGACTGCCTGGAGGCTTGGAAAGGATTTGCTTGATGCCACATGGCATGGGCTGAGGTGTGAACAAACACCTAAGGAATACAGGTGGACTTTTGTTAAATTTTCCGTTGTTCTGCATTTAAAGACTGTTTGTTGTTTGCCAAGTGTGAATAAAACACTGATCTTTGAGTTTAAAAGTCCTGTTTCCGTGCCTCTATACTGCAAACACACCAGTCTACAAGAGCGAGTCATCACATTTGGTAGAGGATGCGGGCACCGCAGTGAGGTCATCGATTGAATTGCAGCACACTGTTAACCCATTGGAGTTGTTGCTAGGGGCAACAATCCTGCTGACAAGTGACTGACAGTACAGCAAGAGTGTTTTCTCCAGAGAGTGAAGGCAAGGCAGTGTTCCAGTGACCGCAGTGTTGCCAAAATGGAGGCTGTTATAAAAGCGCACATGGAGGCCAACTTGCAACAGCGGGAGACCAACAGGCAACAGCAGGAGTCCACCAAGCAACAACAGCAGTCCAACAAGCCTCAGCAGGAGACTAACCAGCTACTATTGCAGCACATAATGGCACTACAAGCCACAGTGACGACCCGAACCACCCCTGACACCAGGAGAGCAGTTCGGATGGCGATGCCCAAGATGACCCCCTTTGGATGATGTCGAGACCTACCTAGCGGTCTATGAAAAAGTGGCCGTGAGGGAGATGTTACCCCGAGACCAGTGAGCTGAGGTCATCGCTCTGTTCCTGTCATCTGGATTCCAGCAGGCGTACTTTGACTTGCCCGACGACCAGGCTGCCAACTATGACGTTGTCAAGGGTGAGATCCTGGCCAGACTGGGAGTAAATGTGTGGGTTTGGGCCCAGTGGGAATGCCAGTGGGAGTACGACCAATTGCAACGCCTTCAAAAATGGCTGCAGCTGGAGGTGTTGAGTCCCACTGCCATGCTGGACCGTCTCCTGGCCGATATGTTCTGGAGGGCTCTGCCTTACTTCCTTCAGAGCTGGATTGGCCAGGCATCTCCTAGCAATGCACTGGGGATGGTAGACCTGGTGGAATGATACAAGGCCACCAGGAAACTACAGGAGGGGCTGTTAAACCCAGGAGGTGCCCCCCCCTTGCCCAGGTGGTTGGTAAGCCCTAAAGTTCCCCCGGGAGGTGTTCCATAAAGACCCCACCCCGCTGTTGTGTTGGGGGTGTCAGATGCCGGGATATGTCAGGGCCAATTGTCCCCACCAGGGAGAACCCATGGACATTAACTTTGCCCACCGCCCCTCCATGTATGCCCAAAGACTGTGTGCCACAGGTATCCCGAAACAATGGACTATGGTCACCTCTGTCGGGTGAAGGTGGGAGATACTGTGGTGGTAGCACTGTTGGACTCCGGCAACATGGTTACTTTGGTGAGGTCTGATCTGGTGCGGTCCTGTGTATTCACGGGGATTCAAAGGACTATCCCACCGTCCTAGGGACTTTGTCCACAGTGGCCGGCAAGTGGACTCATGAGGTGGCCATTGCCACAAAGCTACCGTATGAAATGATAATTGGGAGAGACTTTCCAGGGTTCGTGTCTTTGTGGCCCCAGACAAGAATTCCCAGGCCCACAAAGCAGAGGTATCCCCAATAGACTGGCCTTATTCAGGGGTGACCCTGGGACCTTGGGAACCTGAGTCAGAAGCACCAGCATTTGGGGTGACCACCACTACGGTGGAAGAGGAGGTATCGATTCCACTGAGCGTTATGGTAGGAGATCTGGAGGAACTGCCGTCAGGGCCAGAGTTGGCAGACCTCAATGTTTCGGGAGAAAATTTTGGTACAGCATAGCACTAGGACCGAACTCTATCTCGGGCCTGGGAAAATGTATTAATTGTAGAAGGTGCACCACTACAACCAGGAGCTAAGACTGTATACCCCCGTTTTGTGATCCATCAAGGGATGCTGTACCGGGTAACCCAGGTTCAGGGTGAGAATGTGGAACAATTGGTGGTGCCTAAAGCATATCAGAGGCTGGTGTTACAGTTAGCCCTTCAACATGTTCTAGGGGGGCACCTGGACCAGCAGAAGACGCAGGACTGAATTTTGTAGCGCTTTTACTGGCCCAGTGTATATAAAGAGATCGAAAGGTATTGTGAGTCTTGTCCAACATGCCAAATAACTAGCCCTCAGCCACATTACAGTAGTCCCCTGGTCTCCCTCCCAATTATCAAGGTCCCGTTTGAACAGATCGTATCTGAAAATTCAAAAAGCCGAAATCCGCTAGGGGGCAACAACACATCCTGGTAGTCCTAGACCACGCGACTCGGTATCCAGAGGCGCTACCTCTGCGACACACCTAGGCCAAACTCATAGCTAAGGTGCTAATGGAGATGTTTTCCTGATTGGGCTTACCTAAAGGTGTTGAGTAGACATGTGCAATTCGGTTCGGCACGAATGTCTAATTTACCGAATTTTACCGTTTTTGGGCATTCGGACCGATCCGAATGCACGAAAACATATTTTGAACATTCCCGAATAGCCATGATAATACGAATAGCAAAGTAACAATTGCATTAGTTATTTACCGAATGCATGCTGTAAATAACGAATGCATTCCTTATCCGTAAACAAACGTAAATAATTCATTCTAATAACAAAAAAATAATAAAAAAGATACAGTAGTGATGGAAACAATTGAATCTAACAAAATGTATCTTTTTATTATGACAGTTAGAAAGAGGGGTAGGGGAAAAAGTGTCAGGGAGGCTAGTCCTGAACTGGCACACCCCAACAAGTTTGCCCGCTTGGCAGATGAGGGGGATGCCATTACAGAGCTAGGAGAACTGCAGCAGGATACCACCTCTGACCGCCAGGGGGGTGTCTGCTCCAGTAAGGAGGGAGGGAGGAGTACAGGGCAGGCCAGACAGGTACTAGTGGTGGGGGACTCAATTATTAGGGGGACAGACAGGGCAATCTGTCACAAAGACCGGGATCGCCGAACAGTGTGTTGTCTGCCTGGCGCACGAGTTCGGCACATCGCGGATCGGGTTGACAGGTTGTTGGGCGGGGCTGGAGAGGACCCAGCAGTCATGGTACATATTGGCACCAATGACAAAGTAAGAGGTAGGTGGAGTGTCCTTAAAAATGATTTCAGGGACTTAGGCCGCAAGCTTAAGGCAAGGACCTCCAAGGTAGTCTTTTCTGAAATACTACCAGTACCACGAGCCGCACCAGAGAGGCAGCGGGAGATCAGGGAGGTAAACAAGTGGCTCAGAAGCTGGTGTAGGAAGGAAGGGTTTGGGTTCATGGAGAACTGGGCTGACTTCGCTGTCGGTTACCGGCTCTACCGTAGGGACGGGCTGCACCTCAATGGGGAGGGTGCAGCTTTGCTTGGGGAGAAGATGGCTAGAAGGGTGGAGGAGTGTTTAAACTAGGGACTTGGGGGGAGGGAACCTACAGCAAAGAGGGGGAAGATAGTGTAGATAGAGAGGTGGGAATTATAAATGTACCTGGGGGTGGAGCGGAGGGAGGGGTTAGAATAGTTAATAGGAATAAGCTTCATAGGAAAATAAAACTTACACCCTTGAATCCCATTAACCCCAGTAACATAAAGGATGGAAATGTAAAGTGTATGTTCACAAATGCCAGAAGCCTAGCAAATAAAATGGGGGAGCTTGAGGCCTTGATACTGGAGGAACATATTGATATAGTTGGGGTCACTGAGACATGGCTGGACTCCTCGCATGACTGGGCTGTCAATCTGCAGGGGTTTACATTGTTTCGCAAGGATAGAATGAACAGAAAAGGTGGTGGAGTCTGTCTGTATGTAAGAAGTGGTATGAAAGTCAGTGTGAACGATGCCATAGTGTGTGATGATTCTGAGGATGTGGAATCACTGTGGGTAGAATTACAAAAGGAGGGAAATACTGAAAAAATAATATTTGGGGTAATCTACAGACCCCCTAATATCACTGAAGAGATAGAAGTTCAGCTTCATAAACAAATAGAGAGGGCCGCCCGGGCAGGTACAGTGGTAATAATGGGAGATTTTAACTATCCAGATATAGATTGGGGTCCGGGGTTGGCTAAAACTACAAAGGGGCGACAATTCCTAAATTTATTGCAGGATAATTTTATGGGCCAGTTTGTGGAGGACCCAACAAGAAGTGATGCCTTGTTGGATCTGATCATTTCCAACAACGCAGAGCTGGTTGGTAATGTAACTGTGCGGGAAAACCTTGGGAATAGCGACCACAATATAGTTACTTTTGACTTAAAATGTAGAAAACAAAGACAGGCGGGGAAGGCAAAAACATATAACTTTAAAAAGGCAAATTTCCCTGGGCTGAGATCTGCACTACAGGACATAGACTGGGGGGAGGTGTTCTCAAATACTGATACAGAAGGTAAATGGGACATCTTTAAATCAACTCTAAATAACTATACAGCTAAATATATACCAAAGGGGAACAAATATAAACGATTAAAACTAAATCCTACATGGCTGACACATGATGTTAAAAGAGCAATAAACAACAAAAAAATAGCCTTCAAAAAATACAAATCTGATGGGTCAGCTATAACATTTAAACAGTACAAAGAGCTTAATAAAATCTGTAAAAAATGTAATAAAAACAGCAAAAATTCTAAACGAGAGACAGGTGGCCAAAGAAAGCAAAACTAATCCTAAATATTTTTTTAGACATATAAATGCAAAAAAACCAAGGACAGAGCATGTAGGACCCCTTAATAATGATAATGGGGAGGTTGTCACAGGCGATCAAGAGAAGGCGGAGCTACTGAATGGGTTCTTTAGTTCTGTATACACTATGGAAGAAGGAGCTGACATTGGCCAGGTCAGTGCTGGTAACACATCATGTAATGTACTGAACTGGCTTAATGTAGAGATGGTACAAGGTAAGTTAAGTGATATAAATGTAAGCAAATCCCCAGGACCGGATGGACTACACCCAAGAGTTCTTAGAGAGGTAAGTTCAGTAATATCTGTACCCCTGTTCATGATATTTAGAGATTCTCTGGTGTCTGGTATTGTGCCAAGGGACTGGCGCAAGGCGAATGTGGTGCCAATCTTCAAAAAGGGCTCTAGTTCTTCCCCAGGAAACTATAGACCGGTAAGTTTAACGTGCATTGTGGGTAAATTGTTTGAAGGACTTATAAGGGATTACATACAGGAATACATAGGGGATAATTGTATTATAAGTGATAGCCAGCATGGGTTTACTAAGGATAGAAGTTGTCAAACCAATCTAATTTGCTTTTATGAAGAGGTGAGTAGAAGCCTTGACAGAGGAATGGCTGTGGATATAGTGTTTCTGGATTTTGCTAAAGCATTTGATACTGTCCCTCACAGACGTCTGACAGGTAAGTTAAGGTCTTTGGGTTTGGAAATTTTAGTTTGTAACTGGATTGAACACTGGCTCATGGATCGTACCCAGAGAGTGGTGGTCAATGATTCGTACTCTGATTGGTCCCCGGTTATTAGTGGTGTACCCCAAGGTTCTGTACTGGGCCCGCTGTTGTTTAATTTCTTTATTAATGATATAGAGGATGGTATTAACAGCTCTGTTTCTATCTTTGCAGATGACACCAAGCTTTGTAGCACAGTACAGTCTATAGAGGATGTGCATAAGTTACAAGATGACTTGGATAGACTAAGTGTCTGGGCCTCCACTTGGCAAATGAGGTTCAATGTGGATAAATGTAAAGTTATGCATCTGGGTACTAATAACCTGCATGCATCGTATGCCTTAGGGGGGATTAAACTGGCAGAGTCACTGGTAGAGAAGGATCTGGGTGTACTTGTAGATCACAGACTACAGAATAGCATGCAATGTCAGGCTGCTGCTTCCAAAGCCGGCAGGATATTGTCATGTATAAAAAGAGGCATGGACTCAAGGGACAGGGACATAATACTCCCCCTTTGTAAAGCATTGGTACGGCCTCACCTGGAATATGCTGTTCAGTTTTGGGCACCTGTCCATAAAAGGGACACTGCGGAGTTGGAAAGGGTGCAGAGACGCGCGACTAAACTAATATGGGGCATGGAACATCTTAGCTATGAGGAGCGATTAAAGGAGTTACAATTGTTTAGTCTTGAGAAGAGACGTTTAAGGGGGGATATGATAAACGTATATAAGTATATTAATGGCCCATACAAAAAATATGGAGAAAAACTGTTCCAGGTTAAACCCCCCCAAAGGACGAGGGGGCACTCCCTCCGTCTGGAGAAGAAAAAGTTTAGTCTCAAGGGGCGACACGCCTTCTTTACCATGAGAACTGTGAACTTATGGAACAGTCTACCTCAGGAACTGGTCACAGCAGGAACAATTAACAGCTTTAAAACAGGATTAGATACATTCCTGGAACAAAATAAGATTAATGCTTATGAAGAAATATAAAATCTCATCCCTTCCCCAATATCGCGCCACACCCCTACCCCTTAATTCCCTGGTTGAACTTGATGGACATATGTCTTTTTTCGACCGTACTAACTATGTAACTATGTTTATTAATTTTTAAACAGGGATAAATTTATGTGAGCGGGTAAAGCACTAAAAATGTAGCCGACAATAATAAAAAAAGTATAGTGTGCGTGTTTTTCACTTTTTTTAAAAACATTTTTTTGGCAGTACTACTACTCCCAGCATGGAACACACTGTTCCATGATGGGAGTAGTACTTACCTGTACTAATTGACAGATCGCCAGGGTTCGTTGCGATCCTCTTGTATAATGTATAGATGCGGCGGCAGCTCTTCTATGGTCCCCTGCACTCACGTATATGTACACATATTCATATTTCCCGCAAAGCTGTGATTGGCCAGATGGTTCCAGCCAATCACAGCTCTCTGTGAGAAATAGGAACATGTGTATATATACGGCGTGCAGGGGACCATAGGCGAGCGGCCGCCGCATCCATACATTATACAGGAGCATCAACGCGGGTGTCAGGAGTGATACCCGCAGTGATCTTTCCTTTACTACAAGTACTACTACTCCCAACATGGAGTACACTCTGCTCCATGCTGGGAGCTGTAGTACCTGCATTAATAGACAGATCGCAGCGGGTGTCAGAAGTTACACTGGCTGCGATATGTCTATTAATGCAGGTACTACAGCTCCCAGCATGGAGCAGAGTGTGCTCCATGTTAGGAGTATTAGTACCTGCAGTAAGGGACAGATCCCAGCTGTCACTCCTCCTGACACCCGCTGCGATCCTCCTGATGTGAATGTCGGGATCAGCTGTTCTCAGGGCTACAGAGCTGGGAGAACAGCTGACGCTGAGCCGTAGGTATACATCGTATATCTACTGCCCAGCAAGAACTTACCGTGAGCCTGCAATGTGTATACAGTATACACATTGCTGGCTCACTTAAAGGAGTACTCCGGTGCACACTTTTTTCATGTTATCCCGTCCGGGCTGCAAAATAAAAGAAAACACACTTTATCTTACCTGCCAACGAGCCCTCGGAGCTCCGGTAAAGGTGTTCGGTCGCCGGGATGTATTCTTCTTACTTCCCGTTAGCCCGGCACATCACACGGAGCTTCAGCCTATCACCGGCAGCAGCAATGTCCCGCCTCGGCCAGTGATAGGCTGAAGCTCCGTGTGACGTGCCGGGCTAACCGGAAGTAAGAAGAATACAGCCCGGGGACCGAACACCTGTACCGGAGCTCCGGGGGCTCGTTGGCAGGTAAGATAAAGTGTGTTTTCTTTTATTTTTCAGTCCGGACAGCATAACATGAAAAAAGTGTGCACCGGAGTACTCCTTTAACCCCTTGCTGAGCTGTGCGCTATGCGCAAGCCCAGCAAGGAAAGAGTTAACTTACACTGCTGGAGAGTATAGGTTAACCCTTTGGGTGGTATACACTAAATACAGCTATCTATAGACAGCTGTATATAGTGTATACAGAAGACGAAGTCCGCTTATTTCCCTCGAGTACCGGGCAGGTCCATGTAGCTCCGCCCCCTAGTGATGAAGTCATTAGGGGCGGAGCTACTGAAGGGAACAAGGCTAGTTAATCTGAAGCTCTGTTCACAAAGTCCGTTTTGTATAATGTGAACAGACCCTTCTGGTTGTGTCTACCCAGACAGGGAGACTCCAGCTGTTGCTAAACTACAACTCCCAGCATGCCCAGACAGCCAAAGGCAATTTTTTGTGTTTTTTTTTCTTCTCGTTTCAGATGCGCGTATGCAGAGGATTACTGCGGATTCGATGGATGACGGCGGATTTTTTTTTCTTTAAATAAAATGGTTAATGAGGGCTGTGGGGGGGTGTTTTTTTTAAATAAAATAATGTTTCCAATGTGTTGTGTTTTTTTTTTATTGAATTTTCAGGCTTAGTAGTGGAAGCTGTCTTATTGACTGAATTCATTGCTAACCCCCAATTATTACCCCGGTACCCACCGCCACAGGGGTGCCGGGAAGAGCCGGTACCAACAGGCTCGGAGCCTCAAGAATGGCGTTCCTTGGCCTAGGCGGTAACAGGCTGGCATTATTTAGGTTGGGGAGGGCCAGTAACAATGGTCCTCGCCCACCCTGGTAACGTCAGGCTGTTGCTGTTTGGTTGGTATTGTGCTGAGAATGAAAATAAGGGGAACCCTATGCGTTTTTTTATTTATTTATTTAAATAAAAAAATGCATAGGGTTCCCCGTATTTTCATTCTCAGCACAATACCAACCAAACAGCAACAGCTTGACGTTACCAGGGTGGGCGAGGACCATTGTTATTGGCCCTCCCTAGCTTAAATAACGTCAGCCTGCTACCGCCTAGGCCCAGGAGCGCCATTTTTGATGCTCCGGGCCTGTTGGTAGCGGCTCTTCCCGGCACCCCTGTGGCGGTGGTAATAATTGGGGTTAGCACTAAGCCCTGGCTTAGTAATGGATTCAGTCAATAAGACCAGCTTCCACTACTAACCCTGAAAATTCAATAAAAAAAAAAAAACACAACACATTGGAAAAATTATTTTATTTAAAAAAACACTCCCCCACAGCCCGTTAACCATTTTATTAAAAGAAAAAAAAATAATCTGCCGTAATCCATCGAATCCACAGTAATCCTCTGCATACACGGATCTGAAACGAGAAGAAAAAAAAACACAAAAAATTGGTTATGACATTTTTGGCGCTGTCCGCTGGGGAGAGCACCCATGATGCAATGTCTACCCAAACAGGGAGCCACCAATTGGTGCAAAACTACAACTCCCAACATACTCAGACAGCCTTTGGCTGTCTGGGCATGCTGGGAGTTGTAGTTTAGCAACAGCTGGAGTCTCCTGTCTGGGTAGACACTGCCAGAAGAGTCTGTTCACATTATACAAAACGGACAATGTGAACAGAGCTTCAGATTAGCTAGCCTTGTTCCCTTCAGTAGCTCCGCCCCGTAATCGCTAGGGGGCAGAGTAACACGGACCTGCCCGGTAAGCGGACTTCGTCTTCTGTATACACTATATACAGCTATCTATAGATAGCTGTATGTAGTGTATACCGCCCAAAGGGTTAACCTTTCTTTGCTGGGCTTGCGCATAGCGCACAGCTCAGCAAGTTGTTAAGGGAGCCAGCCATGTGTATACTGTATACAGGCTCACTGTAAGTTCTTGCTGGGCAGTAGATATACGATGTATACCTACGGCTCAGCGTCAGCTGTTCTCCCAGCTCTGTAGCCTTGAGAACAGCTGATCCCGACATTCACATCAGGAGGATCGCAGCGGGTGTCAGGAGGAGTGACATCCACTGGGATCTGTCCCTTACTGCAGGTACTAATACTCCCAACATGGAGCACACTCTGCTCCATGCTGGGAGCTGTAGTACCTGCATTAATAGACATATCGCAGCGAGTGTAACTTCTGACACCCGCTGCGATCTGTCTATTAAAGCAGGTACTACAGCTCCTAGCATGGAGCAGAGTGTACTCCATGTTGGGAGTAGTAGTACTTGTAGTAAAGGAAAGATCACTGCGGGCATCACTCCTGACACCCACTGTGATGCTCCTGTATAATGTATGGATGCGGCGGCCGCTCTCCTATGGTCCCGAAAAAGTCCGAAAAAGAATAAAAAGATTTACCGAATGTACCCGAATACCGAATGTATCCGAAAAATCAAACCCGAATATATTACCGAACCGGAAATTTTTTCCAAAACGAAAAAATGAACCGAAACGAAATTTTTTCTAGTGCACAAGTCTAGTGTTGAGTGACCCAGGCACCCCGTTTATGTCAAAAGTAATGAAAGAGCTCAGTAAGTTACTGCAGTTAAAACAGCTATGGACCTCCGTGTACCACCCACAGATGGACGGCCTGGTAGAAAGGTTTAACCAAACATTAAAAATATGTTAAAGCGGGTGGTGGCTAGAGATGTAAAGAATTGGGATCTTTTGCTGCCCTATCTCATGTTCGCAGAGCGAGAAGTGCCCAAGGCCCCTACTGGGTTCTCATCCTTTGAACTGCTGTACGGCAGACATCCACGTGGTTTGTTAGACATAGCCGAAGAGGCTTCGGAACAAAAGCCCACGCCGCACAAAAGTGTAGTTGAGTATGTCACTCAGTTGCAGGAACGGATGGAAACAGTGTTGCTCTGGGTTAGGGAACATATGGAGGCTCGGGTTCGGAATTTTAACCCGGGGGATTGGGTTTTGGTTCTGGTACCAATGGTCGATAGTAAGTTTCTGGCTAGGTGGCAAGGCCCCTACGAAGTGATCGAAAAGGTAGGGAAGGTGACGTACAGGGTACACCAGCCTGAGCGGAGGAAGCCAGAGCAAGTGTACCATGTAAACTTGTTGAAACCTTGGAAAGATAGGGAGACTAGTGTGGATGACAGCCCCCGGCCAGGTGTGTTAAGGGTGGAGTTTCCCATCGCTCAGTCTGGTACGAAGGAAGTCTGCCACAGTGAAATTGCTGACAGCCTTTCTTCGGCACAGACTCAGGAGGCCAGGGAGTTCGTCAGTAGGAACACCAATGTGTTCTCAGACCTTCCTGGACTTACTTCTGTCATCCGCCATGACATTGTCCCTGAATCCCAGGTTAAAATACGATTGAAACTCGGTACCTGATTCACGGTGACAAGCCATCTGGGAAGAAGTACATCAGATGTTAAAATCGGATGTCATCGAGACGTCAAAAAGTGAGTGGGCCAGTCCGATACCCAAGCCAGACGGTATGTTGCGGTTCTATAACGATTTCCACAATCTTAATGTTATTTCCAAGTTTGATGCATATCCCGGGCCCAGAGTTGATGAGCTTATTGAAAGGCTAGGACAGGCTCGGTATTTTTCTGTTGTGGACCTCACAAAAGGGTACTGGCAGGTAACCTTGACGAAGGCTACCAAAGAGAAAACAGCCTTTGTCACACAAGAAGGTTTATTACAGTACAAGGTGTCACCCTTGGGTTTACATGGCGCTCCCGCTATGTTTCAAAGGCTAATGGATATTGTACTCAGGTCACATCGTCGGTATGCCTCAGCCTATCTGGACGATATCATTATTCACAGTACAGACTGGGAAAGTCACATTCCAAAAGTGCAGGCTGTGGTAGACTCCCATAGAAAGGCTGGGTTAACTGCTAACCCCAAAAAATGTGCTATAGGGTTGGAAGAAACCCAATACCTGGGGTATGTCATTGGGCGTGGAGTTGTCAAACCCCAGGTAAACAAAATAGAGGCCATCCGGAATTGGCCCCGACCTGTCACTATCCGACAGGTGAAGTCGTTCCTAGGAATGGAGGGTTACTATATGAGGTTCGTCCCCCATTTTGCTATGGTGGCTGCACCCTTAACAGACCTCCTGAAGGGACGCAAGTCTGTAGTGGTGCATTGGAACGAACAGGGAGAGCAGACATTTTCTGCTTTGAAGTCGGACCTATGTGGGTCTCCGGTGTTGGTGACACCTGACTTCAAAAGGGAATTTGTGGTACAGACCGATGATTTGATTTGAAAAGTCCTGTTTCCATGCCTCTATACTGCAACGCACCTGTCTGCAAGAGCGAGTTATCACAATATTAACCCCTTAATGACGCAGGACGTATATTTACGTCCTGCGCCGACTCCCGCGATATGAAGCGGGATCGCGCCGCGATCCTGCATCATATCGCGTCGGTCCCGGCGCTCAGCAACGGCCGGGACCCGCGGCTAATACCACACATCGCCGATCGCGGCGATGTGCGGTATTAACCCTTTAGAAGCGGCGGTCAAAGCTGACCGCCGCTTCTAAAGTGAAACTGAAAGTGACCCGGCTGCTCAGTCGGGCTGTTCGGGACCACCGCGGTGAAATCGCGGCGTCCCGAACAGCTGACAGGACACCGGGAGGGCCCTTACCTGCCTCCTCGGTGTCCGATCGACGAATGACTGCTCCGTGCCTGAGATCCACGCAGGAGCAGTCAAGCGCCGATAATGCTGATCACAGGCGTGTTAATACACGCCAGTGATCAGCATAGGAGATCAGTGTGAGCAGTGTTATAGGTCCCTATGGGACCTATAACACTGCAAAAAAATGTAAAAAAAAAGTGTTAATAAAGGTCATTTAACCCCTTCCCTAATAAAAGTTTGAATCACCCCCCTTTTCCCATAAAAAAAATAAAACAGTGTAAAAAATAAATAAACATATGTGGTATCGCCGCGTGCGTAAATGTCCGAACTATAAAAATATATCATTAATTAAACCGCACGGTCAATGGCGTACGCGCAAAAAATTCCAAAGTCAAAAAAAGCGTATTTTGGTCACTTTTTATACCATTAAAAAAATGAATAAAAAGTGATCAAAAAGTACGATCACAACAAAAATCATACTGATAAAAACTTCAGATCATGGCGCACAGATACCGCCCTGTACGTGGAAAAATAAAAAAGTTATAGGGGTCAGAAGATGACATTTTTAAACGTATAAATTTTCCTGCATGTAGTTATGATTTTTTCCAGAAGTGCGACAAAATCAAACCTATATAAGTAGGGTATCATTTTAACCGTATGGACCTACAGAATAATAAGGTGTAATTTTTACCAAAATATGCACTGCGTAGAAACGGAAGCCCCCAAAAGTTACAAAATGGCGTTTTTTTTTTTTCGATTTTGTCGCACAATGATTTTTTTTTCCGTTTTGCCGTGCATTTTTGGGTAAAATGACTAATGTCACTGCAAAGTAGAATTGGGGACACAAAAAATAAGCCATAATATGGATTTTTAGGTGGAAAATTGAAAGGGTTATGATTTTTAAAAGGTAAGGAGGAAAAAACGAAAGTGCAAAAACGGAAAAACCCTGAGTCCTTAAGGGGTTAATATATCCATATATGGGTACTGCTGTACTTTGGAGAAATGTTGCTACAAATTATAGAGTACTTTATGTGCTATTAACCCTTATGAAAACAAACAAACCATTGAGCTAAAAATACATATAAGAATTCAGATCTACTGTAACTCATAGCCTTAGTTTTGGCAATGACCTAATATGTGATGGTTAACCTCAATGTCTAAGCCTAGAATAATGCCCTGAGCCTCCCTTTATCATCCGTTAAATGGACACTGTCAGATCCAAAAACTTTTCATATGTTGTTTCTGATGAAAATTAAAGATCCTTTGTAATATGGTTGTTTAGAAAATTCTGAATATTTAATAAAGAAAATGGACCCTGAAAATCCCATAACTAGGGGTCCCCATACCTACTGGAATGCTAACCAGTCCTGCAGCAACATCAGTATTGGACAAGAGATGACTCATGGACAAGCCTGCATAAGCAGACACACCAATCACCTCCCACCACCACAAGGAGGGACACGCCCCCTTCCACCACACACCAATCACCACCACAGGGAGGGACACGCCCCTTCCCCTGAGAGGATTTCTAACACTGTGAGCTAATTTTTATAATAAATATAGGCGATAGAGGCATATAAATTACATGTACATGGTCAGGATTAGGTACTGAGCAACATGTTTTTTTGTGGGATCTGGCAGGTAAGCTTTAAGCAACTCCTACATGCTCGTAATATTTCCCTAACGTATATGTTGGTTATAAGATGTGGGGGATGACACTAGCTTGCATGCAATATGCTATTGGTAGCTATGGGTTTTCTGTAAGAAACTGTCTCCACCCAACCCATTTAAAGGTGGACTACGGGATCTAGTCATGAAAAATCCTATTCTTCGCTGCAGAGTTATAGGTATGACTATAAAATACTTTAAAACTGCTTATGTGACGTTTTTATTTTTCAAGATGACCTATAATGATCTACCGATTATGTCTATATTATCCGCAACATCCAAAGACATGATTCTGCAAATTAATATTTCTACATACAGCAGAGTGATTGCTTTAGTAATATTTATATAACTGTGTTATATTTGTTATGTATTGTTCCTTGGCCACGTTGTTTTCTTTGGCCAATCTTTCCTTTGTTGTAAATTTCTCAAAAAAAATCCAATAAAAATTATTTCAACCATAAAGGTTAGCCATAAGAGTCAAATCAAGAAAAGACATGGAGGGGAGATCTAAAGATACGGTAAACTGGAGGCCCAATTTGTTATCATTTTAATAAATAGTCGTCTTTATGAGAACCAATACCAGTCACAAAGAACTTTACATAGGGGGAGGCCGGATTTATGCATTTTAGGAGAGAAAAGAAAAACACGTTTAGAAATTCTGAGCAAGAACTCACTTCTTCTGCCTCCCAGCTTGGAACGCCTGCACAATGTTAGAGGCAGAGAGTGAGCAAGCTTTCTGCCTCTAGCATTGCATAGGCGCACCAAGCTGGGAGGCATCGGGAGCGAGCACTTGCTCAGAGAAATCACCGCGCGCACGTAATCATGATAAGGAGCGCATGCGCTGAGGACCTGTGTGTCAATCATATAGTGGTTCAATGATGACGTACAGGTGAAATACGCCTATCAGACTGTTGCCGAACCCACAAGAAAGTGTTTTAAAGGGGCTGCCCTTCTTCCGGAGCTCTGCTCGCCAGCGTCCAGAAGTTTATTGTTCCGAACGGCTGTGTGCGCGCTTCCGTGTTCAGGGCCGCCCCTCGTGACATCCCGCCCGCCCCCTCGTGATGTCAAGCCCGCCCCCTCAACGAAAGTCTATGGGAAGGGGGCGCCAAAGGTATGGCTGCATTCCAATCTTAATCAACTTTATCATCCTGGATGAAAATTTGTGACAGTTGCACTTTAAAGGGGTACTCTGCATAAAGACGTCTTATCCTCTATCCAAAGGATAGGGGATAAGATGTCGGATCGCGGGGGTCCAGCCCCCTGAACCTCCTGCAATCTCCTTGCAGGCACCCGGCGTTCTAAACATTATGTTCAAAACATTGGGTTCAGATGGGCATCATGCCCCCTCCCTTAGACATGAATGGAGGAGGCGTGGCGTGACATCACAACCACTGCCTCCTGAAGAAGGCATACTGAACATATTGTTTAGAACACCGGGTCACATTGTTTAGAACACATTGTCACGTTTAAAATCAAAGATGGGATTACTGTGTAATTCTTGGTAAACATTGATAGCAATTCTTAGTAACCACGGAGGACTAATACACAGCTAATTATGCATAAAAATTAAATGAGTTAGACTGTTATTGACAGAAAAGACTGAATTCATAGTATTAGTGGAGCTTGCTTGAAATGCTCTGGCACCAATGAAGTTCCTGTAGATGATATGACGGCTTTTACAGATTAACCAGCCAAGTAAATCATCAAATCTGTCCGTGTAATTTAGAACGGAATGAACAGCACAATACAAGACTTTGAAAGAAAATGTTGTTTTAATCTTCTGTAAGTGAATGTAGACAGCACATAAACAGTATATGGAGTATGTTGTTCAGTAGCTACTGGAAAATTCCAATATAGTCTTTCCATAATAAAGAAACCACATATCAATGAGGAACCAAACTTAAAGAGGACATGCGGTCAGTATCGAGTGTTTATATTTTGTTGCCCTCGAGAACATTTTCAGAAATGCTTGTATGTTATAATATTATTAACTTTACATCATTGTTCAGTTTAGACTTATTTATTTGTGTGGGGAAAGTCCTTTAACCCCTTAAGGACCAGAACAATTTTATTTTTGCATTTCCGTTTTTTCCTCCTCGCCTTCTAAAAATCGTAACCCTTTTATATTTCCATCCACAGACCCATATAAGGGCTTGTTTTTTGCATCACCAAACTTATTGGGAATTTCACAAGAAAAACAATGATGTGCTTGGTTTTAACGTAACATTGTTCCTTCATGAGTTATTTACAAGTTTCTGACCACTTATAAAATGTGTTCAATGTTCTGCCCATTGTGTTGGATTGTCAATGCAACCCTCTTCTCCCACTCTTCACACACTGATAGCAACACCGCAGGAGAAATGCTAGCACAGGCTTCCAGTATTCGTAGTTTCAGGTGCTGCACATCTCGTATCTTCACAGCATAGACAATTGCCTTCAGATGACCCCAAAAGATAAAAGTCTAAGGGGGTCAGATTGGGAGACCTTGGGGGCCATTGAACTGGCCCACGACGACCAATCTACTTTCCAGGAAACTGTTCATCTAGGAATGCTCGGACATGACACCCATAATGTGGTGGTGCACCATCTTGCTGGGAAAACTCAGGGAACGTGCAGCTTCAGTGCATAAAGAGGGAAACACATCATCATGTAGCAATTTCGCATATCCAGTGGCCTTGAGGTTTCCATTGATGAAGAATGGCCCCACAATCTTTGTACCCCATATACCACACCATACCATCAATTTTTGTGTTCCAACAGTCTTGGAGGGATCTATCCAATGTGAGTTAGTGTCAGACCAATAGCGGTGGTTTTGTTTGTTAACTTCACCATTCACATAAAAGTTTCCTCATCACTGAACAAAATCTTCTGCGTATACTTTAGGTCCTGTTCCAATTTTTGTTTTGCCCATTCTACAGCACCTGAAACTATGGATATTGGAAGCCTGTGCTGGCATTTCTCCTGCGGTGTTGCTATCAGTGTGTGAAGAGTGGGAGAAGAGGGTTGCATTGACAATCCAACACAATGGGCAGCACATTGAACACATTTTATAAGTAGTCAGAAACTTGTAAATAACTCATGAAAGAATAAAGTTATGTTAAAACCAAGCTCATCATTGTTTTTCTTGTGAAATTCCCAATAAGTTTGATGTGTCACATGACCCTCTTCCTAATCAAAAAACAAAAGTTGGATTCAAAATGGCCGACTTCAAATATACTAACCCCCCTTCACATATACTAATGTGCCACAAACAGGAAGTTAATATCACAACCATTCCCATTTTATTAAGGTGCATCCATATAAATGGCCCACCCTGTACTTTGTAATTACATCACTTATTTTACCATAAAAAGTATGGCGCAACCAAACAAATATTATTTATGTGGGAACATTGAAAAGAAAGCAGCAATTTAGCACATTTTGAAAGGTTTTATTTTCACACTTTACGGTAAAAATGACATGTTTTCTTTATTCTGTGGGTCAATAAGATTAACATTTTATGAGCATTTTATCTGCTTTTCTAGAATTGTACCGCTGAAAAAAAATCTCAAACCATTTTAACAAAATTAGTATGTTTGAAATTGCTGTATTTTGACCACCTATAACTTTCATAATTTTTATGTATATGGGGCGGTATGAGGGCTCATTTTTTGCGCCATGATCTTTAGTTTTTACCAGTACCACTTTTGCCTAGGTTTTACTTTTTATAATTATTTTTTTAGGAATAAAATGTGACAAAAAAAGCATCAATTTTGGACATTTTAATTTTTTTTACGTTTACGCCGTTCACTGTACGGGATAATTAACAATATATTTTTATGGTTTAGACTTTTACGGACGCGGCAATACCAAATATGTGTATTAATTTTTTTTAACACTTTTTGGGGGGTAAAATGGGAAAAACTGACGTTTTACCTTTTTATTGGGGAGGGGATTTTTCCAATTTTTTTACTTTTTTATTTGACATTTTTTTACCTTTTTTTTTCCCCATTATAATAGTCCCCTTAGGGGAATATTTATAGCAATCATTTGATTGCTAATACTGTTCAGTGTTATGCATAGGACATAACACTGATCAGTATTATCGGTGATCTTCTGCTCTGGTCTGCTCGATCGCAGACCAGAGCAGAAGACCCCGGGAGACAGTCAGAGCCAGGTGAGGGGACCTCCGGCTGCCATGCTGGATGATCGGATCCCTGGGGCAGTGCTGCGGGCGATCCAATCATCCATTTAAAGTACCGCACTGCCGCAGATGCCGTGATCTGTATTGATCACGGCATCTGAGGGGTTAATGGCGGACATCCGCGCGATCGTGGATGTCCACCATTACCGGCGGGTCCCTGGCTCATGGAGCGTAATGTACATCATGGCGCGTGAAATACCACGGCACCATGACGTACATTTACATCAATTGTCGTTAAGGGGTTAAAGAGTACCTGTCATCAAACCATATTTTCTAAAGTAATTTAGATAATATTCCCTAACTACACCTAACACCCCTCCTGCCCTTGTCAGAGCTTTAAAAAGCTGTGTATCATACCTTTCCCCTTTCTCACATTGTGTTAGCTTTCGGCAGGAGAAAGTGGGCATTCCCCAGCAGGCACAACATCACTGAAGCCTGCGAAAGCTGCCCCTCGCCATGCCCACACACACTTCCTAAGTTTGGTTTCCTGCCAGGTGCGGAGGAGACCAAACTAACTGTTTAACTTATGCAGGGAACAGAACAGAGCCACCTAGTGGCCGTTTTTCAATCATATTAAAAAAGATATAAAGGTTCAGAATTTAAACAGCAAGTAAATAGCAAAGTGTCTTATAATTACATAAGGAACAATACATTAAAAGTTAAGTTTGGTAACAGGTACTCTTTAAGCCTGTGTGCTGTTGTTGTGACCCAACAAAATCAAAACCTGTGTCTGGCTGTTTACCATCTCCGTGCCCTCTCAAATTTGCATCATGGGCGGCGTTCCGAAAGGGTATAGGGTCCTGCCTCCAACACTGTCTGATATCAGTAGGTTTCTATTGGCCTTTGATAAAAATATGAAATAATTTCAAGGAGTTTTGATAAAAAATATCCTACCATTTTACGAATCCTAGTGCCTCCATGGTTAGAAAATACAAACCCAAAATAGTTTTACCCTACAGTTTTAGCAGATATCCAGTGAAGTACATAGAAGGAAAGAGGCCCCATAGCAAATATTGATATGGGCCAACCATAAGGATGTCTTATTTTGCCCCTCAGGACAGGAAAGTCTGGTGTTCATTTCCCCTAGTTTTCCATAACCCATTAGTCTGTACTCCCCTCCATTAATTTGTGGACAATGCAGTTCCCTGGAGAGAGAAGTTCTGCACAGTTTCTTATCAATAAACAAAGGAATGGGACCATCCAAGACAGGGCAGTGCCTCTTTCCTCCAAGGGTCCCATAGCAGCAGCCACGTGATCTGCCACAATGGTACATACGCTCTTGCAGATAGATGTCAGGGAGGAGAAAAATCAGGTATGCATGCTGGATTTCAGATACCCAATCCTTATCCTTTTGATCTCACTAAGATAAGTGATACCAGAGGTGTCCGGAAGATGCCTACCCCTCCACCCCCCCCCCCCCCTCCTCCATTATGAGTAAAGAGGATCAGGAGAGCTTAGCATAACATTTAGACTGCAACTATGTTAAGCTTTAAAGAGGTACTCTGCCCCTAAACATCTTATCCCTCAATCCAAAGGATATGGGATAAGATGTCTGACCATGGGATTGCGGCCACTGGGGCCCCCTGTGATCTCCGGCGCGGCACCTCAGTCATCCGGTGCACAGAGCGAACTCTGCTCCGTTCTGGATGACAGGCAACCACAGCGCCACAACACCTCCATTTATGTCTTTGTACTAGCCGCCACACCCCCTCCCATAGACATAAATGAAGGGGGCTTGGCATGACATCACAAACACGAAAGCCCCAAGCTTCTGTGTTCAGAACGCTGTGGTGCCTGTGTGAGGTGCAGAACTGCGTCCTATGCAAGGGGAAGGCAGAGCTGTGCAGGACACAATTCTGCACCTCCCTCAGTCCCGTACACAGCTTCACCCCTCCCTCTGGAGGAGGGACATAGATTCTCACAGCCCCGATTCTGGACGTAGATTTTTACACTTGTGAAAATCCAAGTCCGGGAGGCTGTGTGAGCAGGGCTTTGAGAATCCCTCTCCTCCTGAGGGAGGTGCAGGAAAATCTATGTCCAGGAGCGGGGCTGTGCAAGCAGGGCTGTGAAAATCTATGTCCAGGAGCAGGGCTGTGCACATCTATGTCCAGGAGCAGGGCTGTGCAAGCGGGGCTGTGCACATCTATGTCCAGGAGCAGGGCTGTGCAAGCGGGGCTGTGCACATCTATGTCCAGGAGCAGGGCTGTGCAAGCAGGGCTGTGAAAATCTATGTCCAGGAGCAGGGCTGTGCAAGCGGGGCTGTGCACATCTATGTCCAGGAGCAGGGCTGTGCAAGCGGGGCTGTGCACATCTATGTCCAGGAGCAGGGCTGTGCACATCTATGTCCAGGAGCAGGGCTGTGCAAGCGGGGCTGTGCACATCTATGTCCAGGAGCAGGGCTGTGCAAGCAGGGCTGTGAAAATCTATGTCCAGGAGCAGGGCTGTGCAAGCGGGGCTGTGCACATCTATGTCCAGGAGCAGGGCTGTGCAAGCGGGGCTGTGAAAATCTACGTCCAGGAGCAGGGCTGTGCACATCTATGTCCAGGAGCAGGGCTGTGCAAGCGGGGCTGTGCACATCTATGTCCAGGAGCAGGGCTGTGCAAGCGGGGCTGTGCACATCTATGTCCAGGAGCAGGGCTGTGCAAGCGGGGCTGTGAAAATCTATGTCCAGGAGCAGGGCTGTGCAAGCGGGGCTGTGCACATCTATGTCCAGGAGCAGGGCTGTGCAAGCGGGGCTGTGCACATCTATGTCCAGGAGCGGTGCTGTGTAAGCGGGGCTGTGAAAATCTATGTCCAGGAGCAGGGCTGTGCAAGCGGGGCTGTGCACATCTATGTCCAGGAGCGGTGCTGTGTAAGCGGGGCTGTGAAAATCTATGTCCAGGAGCAGGGCTGTGCAAGCGGGGCTGTGCACATCTATGTCCAGGAGCGGTGCTGTGTAAGCGGGGCTGTGAAAATCTATGTCCAGGAGCAGGGCTGTGCAAGCGGGGCTGTGCACATCTATGTCCAGGAGCAGGGCTGTGCAAGCGGGACTGTGAAAATCTATGTCCAGGAGCAGGGCTGTGCAAGCGGGGCTGTGCACATCTATGTCCAGGAGCAGGGCTGTGCAAATCTATGTCCCTTCTCTCCTTCTGAGGGAGGGGCAAGAAGGCAGCTGTGTACGGGGGCTGAGGGAGGTGCAGAACTGCGTCCTGCCCAGCTCTGCCTTCCCCTCCCCTCTCTGTTTGTTCGGAAATCTACAGACAGCTGAGGGGAGGGGCAACGCAGAAATGCATGGGACGCAGTTCTGCACCTCACACCGGCCCGAAGATCATCCGGCCACTGGGGCCCCCCCATAATCAGACATCTGATACCTGATCCTTTGGATAGGGGATAAGGTGTCTAGGGCCTGAGTACCCCTTTAATACTTCATTCTTTTAAATTCTATAAATCTGTATTCTATAATATGCTGCAGATCAGATATCTATTCAGTATAATGCATAAGTCACTGCTACTTTATCTCTACTCGAGTACATAGTCAGCACATGGTGGCGTACACCCATAGAAGAAGAATTGACGAGCATTAGCAGAACACAATTAGGGGAAATTGATCTAGTAGTTTCAATGTAATAAGTGAGGACACATAATAAATGATCTGACTATTATCTTGGGAACATTATGTGCTAAGTCAAAGCTGCATGTTATACTGTAGCTTCCTGAGACTATACAGAATGGGGCGCCCTTGAGTTTATGTATAGTATAATAAAGGGGTATTATGTGGCACAGGTTAAAATATTCCCAGTTTCCCTTTTAAGCACTGCGGTGAAGCGTACTACAGGTCCCAGCATGATCTACACTACTATTCTGGGCACTGAAAAAAAAATCCTCAATGATGAAGTTTTACACCCTTTGTGTTTTTACAGCAAACCTCTATATAATTTTAAAGGGGTATTCCAGGCCAAAACTTTTTTTTATATATATTACTTCTATTAAAAATCTTAATCCTTCCAATAGTTATTAGCTTCTGAAGTTGAGTTGCTGTTTTCTGTCTAACTGCTTTCTGATGACTCACGTCCCGGGAGCTGTCCAGCTCCCTATGGGGATATTCTCCCATCATGCACAGCTCTTGGGACATGACATCATCATTGAGCATTTAGACAGAAAACTTCAGAAGCTAATAACTATTGGAAGGATTAAGAATTTTTTTTATAGAAGTCATTTACAAATCTGTTTAACTTTCCGGAGCAAGTTGATATATAAAAAAAAAGTTTTTGCCTGGAATACCCCTTTAAGAACATTGTCATAATACATCATATGTTATTGTTGTATATAGATAACATACTGTAAAATATGCCTTAGGACAGTGGTCTCCAACTTGCGGACCTCCAGATGTTGCAAAACTGCAACTCCCAGCATGCCCGGACAGCCAACGGCTGTCCGGGCATGCTGGGAGTTGTAGTTTTGCAACATCTGGAGGTCCGCAGGTTGGAGACCACTGCCTTAGGAAATGAGCCGCTCAGTCAGCAAATGGTTGAATATTTTGTGTTTATTGCTTGATCATCGTGCGGTTAAATTATTTTATGCGGCTAAATGATCCTGAGCGTCCGCAATAAAAATAGATCACATTACTGTAAAAAGGCCAGCTCAGCAGCCACCAGGGCAAGCATTATGTGACTGTACTGCTCAGCCGCCTTTACCTTAATAAGGTTACACAGATAAGTGGAAAATGCACAGAACATAGAATGAAGGTCATAATCACAGCAAATGAGATTTGAAGTTTCTTAAAGGGATATACGACATAACAGACATGATGTGCAAACAATGATGTGCTAGAATTGGCGCAAGGAAAAACTGGCGTGGATATGCCCATGATATGCCATAAATGTCTGATAGAGGAGGACCATCTGGGACCAGCACCCATGTTGGTAATGAGTGCCCCTTCAGCCTGGTTGTAGCCGTTGGGGTTGTCGGAAAGCCAAAAACACCTGATTGGGTTGTGTTGTGTAGTTTACATAACTATAGAGGTTAATAGAAGTTGTGTAAATGCTGTATGCAAAACCCCCATTATCTCCAGTAATAGTTACAAAATTGTGGTCTCCTGCCCACCTGTGGCAGCCGTGACCAAGTGAGGGTAAGGGGTTCTTGATCCCAAAGTGGGACCCACATCTATCACACAATGACGACATGTTCTGTGGCTATGAGTCTGTTTAACTCTGGTGGAAACAAGTGGAAAACAAATGTTTTCAAATCAACTCATGCAAGAAAGTTAAATAGATTTGAAAATGACTTCTATTTAATAATGTATAGTTACTTTGAAATCACTGCAGGCACAGGCCTTGCCATTCTTCTACAGGGCGGGGCCATTTATATGGATACACCTTAATAAAATGGGAATGGTTGGTGATATTAACTTCCTGTTTGTGGCACATTAGTATATGTGAAGGGGGGGGGGGGGAAACTTTTCAAGATGGGTGGTGACCATGGCGGCCATTTTGAAGTCGGCCATTTTGAATCCAACTTTTGTTTTTTCAATAGGAAGAGGATCATGTGACACATCAAACTTATTGGGAATTTCACAAGAAAAACAATGATGTGCTTGGTTTTAACGTAACTTTATTCTTTCATGAGTTATTTACAAGTTTCTGACCACTTATAAAATGTGTTCAATGTGCTGCCCATTGTGTTGGATTATCAATGAAACCCTCTTCTCCCACTCTTCACACACTGATAGCAACACCGCAGGAGAAATGCTAGCACAGGCTTCCAGTATCCGTAGTTTCAGGTGCTGCACATCTCGTATCTTCACAGCATAGACAATTGCCTTCAGATGACCCCAAAGATAAAAGTCTAAGGGGGTCAGATCGGAAGACCTTGGGGGCCATTCAGCCGGCCCACATCGACCAATCTACTTTCCAGGAAACTGTTCATCTAGGAATGCTCAGACCTGACACCTATAATGTGGTGGTGCACCATCTTGCTGGAAAAACTCAGGGAACGTGCAGCTTCAGTGCATAAAGAGGGAAACACATCATCATGTAGCAATTTCGCATATCCAGTGGCCTTGAGGTTACACAGGCTTGTAGTGCGGGTGATCCTGATTAAAACGCTCCTTACCTGGTTAAAAATGGTTGATCACTTTTTAAGATATCTATATTTTTAGTTTTCTGTTATTCCCTGGCTTGGGACTCAGTGGGAGGTGTTATCATCTGGGACTCGGCCACACGTCATTCTAGCTGGGCGGAGCTGCCGCTCGGCTCATGAATATTCATGAACTTATCCTCCTGGTCTAATTCTTCTTTCTCGGTCTGTTTGTGAATAAATACACCCTCCGTCCCTCCCTTCCTCCCACCCCCGGCTTTTCACTTATGCAGCCCGTCTTCTTACTTGTATAGGGCCGCAGCTTGAGTGAAGCCGGGGCTTAGAACGCCGCTTCCGGGTGTACGGAACGCGGCACATGCGCGGCCCTCCCCACCAGACCGAGAAAGAAGAATTAGACCAGGAGGATAAGTTCATGAATATTCATGAGCCGGGCGACAGCTCCGCCCAGCTAGAATGACGTGTGGCCGAGTCCCAGATGATAACACCTCCCACTGAGTCCCAAGCCAGGGAATAACAGAAAACTAAAAATATAGATATCTTAAGAAGCGCTGAACCATTTTTAACCAGGTAAAGAGCGTTTTAATCAGGATCACCCGCACTACAAGCCTGTATAAATGGCCGACCCTGTATATTATTGGAACAACATGAGTTGCCCATGGACTTCAGTCAATCTTGGACATTGTGCTTTCCGACTCCATTCTATCCATCTCGCTTCCAACCTTGCCACAGACAGCATATGAAATCGGCCTAGGCTCATAGAATTTGGGAATGCTGTTCTCTTGAGTGAGCACTATACCCCCTTTAATAGGTTTAACCTTCACAATACCGTTTAAAAACACATTTGCTGATTTATGAAACTTCTTTTTTTTGTCCAGTTTTAACAGTTTTGTATATTGCATCCCCAGCTTGCAGATTATTTATGGAGTTCAAATCTAACTTCAATTTTCTAAGCCAGTCTCAACCCAACAGGGCTGGTCTATTTGTATAAAAAATATACAATTTCAAGTTGTGATGGCCTTTATTGTAATAATTCACTGTCACAGGTAGAACCCCAATAAGTGAATGTTTTTACCTATTTATGTTTTTAACTGAATATCTGTTGGTTTAAGCTGAGAATCTGGAAAATACTGTGTAAAGTCCAGTTGTGACATGATTGACATCACAGAACCGGTGTCTAATTCCATCCTGATGGTTTTGCCTTTATCCTGGGGTTAAGCCATATAGCTTGTTTCATGTCATCTTTTACGTAAAAGATTTCCAGATAAGCCACGTCTTTTATATTGTTGTCATAATCATCATCATTTATGAGGTATAATAAAGCACAAAAAAGATTGGAGCCATTTAAAGAAAAATACAAATAATACTTTATTAAAGAGAATACACAAATACATAAAAGCTGAGGACTCTCAGAGTCCTCAGCTTTTATGTATTTGTGTATTCTCTTTAATAAAGTATTATTTGTATTTTATTTGTATGCTTATGGGAGCTCATTAGCTATTTCTATAGATAGGTGTCATTAGTTGTGAGGATTTTTTTATCCCACCATTATTTTTATTTTTTTTTAATTTTGGGCCTAATTGGTGAATATTTATTCTAAGAGTATATAATGGTGGTGTGAGGACAGAAATACTTTATGCAGAAAGAAGATATTGATAACCATCTCTTACATGAAGAAGAGAAATATATATATATATATATATATATATATATATATATAATGTTTTTAGTCTTTCTCATCACCAAATATGGTGTTTTCAGTCAGATATATAATGATGTTATCCAAATAAACATATACATCGAGGGGGGGGGGACAGCTTTTTGTGGCAGTTTGACTAAAAGCCAGGAGTGGATTTAAAAGGAATGGGAAATAGAAAGGAAAGACTACTACTTCTCCTTTCTGCTGGATCCACTAATCGATTTGCCTCAAATAAAAAAAAAAAAACCTCTTGCAGTAAACTCTATATGGAACTGTTGAAAAAAAAAAATTGGGGTTAAATTAACTGCGAGTTTGTAATACAAAACAGTCATTATGGAAGCGGAAAGACTGGACTAATCATAACAGTCTCTACTATTCAGCAACAGTCTCTACTTGGCGGAAGTTGTTTAATATGAAATAGTTAAAGTGTTTTTCCATGATAAAACATCAATGCTTATCCTAAAGACAGGCCATGGATGAATGATCATGATGACCTCAACCGACCCCAGACCTCCCCAGCTGAACAAAGCAGCTTTAGCATTTGCTGGATCACTATGGCACCTTAACTGCAGTACCCTCCATACAAAATAGTAGTTATTTTTTCTGTAATTATTCACATGCCATTGAGGGGGTATACATCTATTTTTTTCAACTGTGTAAAAAAAGCATAGTCTACTGCTCTTTTCTACCCAAAAGGCACCCAACGTGGAATATGATTTAATTATGGGGATGTATGTAATTGTTTGGCTTTATAGTCATTGTTTGGCTTTATAGTTGCATATGCAACATCAAGCCATCTTTTTTCTAAACTAAATAATTCTAATTCTGATAATCATCACATTGTGTTGTCTCCATAAGAGCCCTGCAGAGGCTATATTCTTAGTCTATATGGTTTCCATTTAGCATATATTGACATTTATAAATTTGGTTTAATTTTGTTTTATTTACAATTTACATAATAACATCATTTTATTATTCTACCTACCCTAAAGGTTTGATACTCTTTTATACATATCTTTATGTAATATCCATATAGCATAGAGGACTGGAATCCGTTATTAAAATTTTGTCTTTACTCTTGAGTATAGGAGGCTTCATTAACCTCAGCTATATGGATTATTATTATTCAATTAACTAAGACAGGGAGTTTGCAACCAAGGTTATCTCCAGTTTACACTGTGAGGGCATCCATCTTTAAGAATCTGATTTCCTGCTTCAAGGAGAACCAACTAGCCAGAAGTGGAAAACCAGCTGAACCAGGACCCTTCTGCAAACACTAAACTCTTAGTGGGCTTCCAGGCAAGGTTAGTGCAGGTTGGCTAAACATGTCACAGAATTTCTTCAGCATACGCCCTGGGCATATGGTATTGTGCCAAAGAACCATGAGTAAAGTCTTCAAGTATCTGCACCATAGAGAACCAACCTGTGTAGGCCCTCCACAGTACAGTTTAACTTAATTGGACTGCATCTGTTTCTGCATCTTCATCTGGCTGAGAGAAAGACAAGGGCTAGCACTATTACTCACAAAAGAACTCACAGTATAGCAAAACCGAAAGCAAGATATGCAGGTAGGTATCCACACTACAGGGGTGCACATCCACACTGGTAGAGTGTATAAATGCATAAATGCAACAACAATAAAGGATATAGAAGGCAGCACTCACCCAATGATGTAAAAACATCCAACTTTAATATATCTTCATTAAAACATGTCCGAGTACGTGGTCAGTGCTAGACCCTTAGTACAGTATATTTGCTTCTAAAAATCTCTCAAAGGGAACAGTGACAAATTTCCACAGATCCACTCAAAAGTATAGCAACTCTGTAACCCTGTGCTCACGTGACATTTAAAAGTAAAGTTCAACTCTACAAGTTACCAGAGGGTCGGGATCTTCATTATTGCCTTCAACACCATTGGTAATGGGTACTTCCCCAGACACAACATCAAGTGCACCCTGGGGTTGAGGACTGCCTAAATTATGCTTGGTGAAGTAGTCCAGGCGAGCTGAGGGACTGCTATCCTAAACTCGCCTGGATTACTCCACTGGTCCTCCTTGTGGGCACCTCGCTTCTCTATTGGATTTCAAAAATATCAGAAAAAACGTATTTGCAAAATGACACAAAAAATGCAAGTAAAACAACCTTTAACATGACTTTATACGTGAACTTATTACATGAAAATACTATGAAAAACCCTTTGTGAAGGGTCCTAAATCTGATGAAAACTGCCTGAAAATCTCCATCCAAAACTTTGAGAACTTTGTTCACATTTAAAATGCTTGACTGACCTCGAATTGTAAAGTTCATTTTCAGTTTTCCTGTTCATTTCTACTTTGCATGTTCATTACTTCTGAAGGGGTTTTCTATTTCAAATAAAAAGAGAGAACTACTTGATATGATCTTCAGAGCTGTTCCTATATATTACTGACAACATACAGTGAAAGACTGAAACCTGCAGCGCCTGCAAGGTCATACAGATGTTCAATGACAAACCTCAGTCGGGCATATGCATGTGCTTCAATAAAGGGGTACTCCACTGGCCAGCGTTCAGAAGTAAATGTTTCGAACTCTGTTTCTGCACTGCGGGGCACAGCCACGCCACTCGTGACATCACGGCCACGCCCCATCAATGCAAGTCTATGGGAGGGGGCGTGGCGGCTCCCAAAGATCTGCATTGATGTGGCGTGGCCGTGATGTCGCGAGGGGCGTGGTCAACCCCCGCAGCGCAATAACAGCGTTCGGAATATTTACTTCCGAACACTGGCTAGTGGAGTACCCCTTTAAGCTGGGCCCTTGCCAGCACTGGAGTATTTCAATCCTTCATGGCATAGTGTGTTACCAAATTGTTTTCTTGGTGACTATAGTTCCAGCTGCTGTGAGATCATTGACAAGATCCTCCTGTGTAGTTCTGGGCCGATTCCTCATCGTTCTCATGATCATTGAAACTCCACGAGTTGAGATCTTGCATGAAGCCCCGACGAAAGAATATTGACAGATATTTTGTATTTCTTCCATTTGTAAATAATGGCACCAACTGTTGTAAACTTCGTAACAATCTGCTTGGCAATGGTCTTGTAGCCCGTTCCAGCCTTGTGTAGGTCTTCAATCTAGTTCCTGACATCATTTGGCAACTCTTTGGTCTTTTGCCATGGTGAAGAGTTTGGAATCTGATCGATTAATTGTTTCTTTGAAAATGTGTTTTTTTTATACAGGTAACAAGTTAAGATTAGGAGCACTCCCTTTAACCCCTTAAGGACACAGCCCATTTTGGCCTTAAGGACGTAGCCAATTTTATTTTTGCGTTTTCGTTTTTTCCTCCTCGCCTTCTAAAAATCATAACTCTTTTATATTTCCATCCACAGACTAGTATGAGGGCTTGTTTTTTGTAATGACATCACTCACTTTACCATAAAATGTGTGGCGAAATAAAAAAAAAATACTATTTGTGTGGGGAAATTGAAACGAAAACCACACTTTTGCAAATTTTGGAAGGTTTTGTTTTCATGCTGTACAATTTACGGTAAACAATTACGTTTTCTTTGTTCTGTGGGTCAATACAATTCAAATGACACCCATAATTCCATACTTTTCTATTATTGTACTGCTTTAAAAAAAATCTCAAACTTTTTAACCAAATGAGTGCGTTTAAAATCCCTCTATTTTGACAACCTATGACTTTTTCATTTTTCCGTATAAGCAGCGGTATGAGGGCTCATGATCTGTCCTTTTTTTATACTCCACTTTTTTACTTTATTTTTTTTTATATGACACTTAAATTTTTTCTATTTTTTACGTTTACGCCATTCACTGTACGGGATAATTAACAGTATATTTTGATAGTTCAGACTTTTACACATACGGTGATACCAAATATGTTTATTAATTATTTTTATTACGCCTTTTTGGGGGTAAAATGGGAAAAACGGATGATATAAATTTTTATTGGGGGAGGGGATTTTTCACATTTAACTTTAACTTTTTTTTTTTTTTTTTACACTTTAATAGTCCCCATAGGGGACTATCTATAGCAATCATTTGATTGCTAATACTGTTCAGTGCTATGCATAGGGCATAGCACTGATCAGTGTTATGGGCAATCTTCTGCTCTGGTCTGCTCGATCTCAGACCAGAGCAGAAGACCCCAGGAGACAGATGGAGGCAGGTCGAGACCTCCATCCGCTATTATGGATGATCGGATCCCCGCAACAGCGCCGCGGGCGATCCGATCATCCATTTTAGTGACCGCACTGCCGCAGATGCTGTGATCTGTATTTATCAAGGCATCTGAGGGGTTAAAGGGGTATTCCGGGAATTTTTTTTTATTTGACTATGCTACAGGGGTTGTAAAGTTAGTGTAGTTCATAATATAGTGTCTGTACCTGTGTGTGACGGTTTTCTCACAATTCTTATGTGAATTTCATCCCAATATTTATTTTTACCAGCATACAAAATGACTGCTGTCTCAGATTTTTCCCAGCTTGCAATGCGATCGAGACCTGACTCACTAGTCAGCTGATGACAGGGATCCTGTCTGCTTCAATGGGTGGAGGGATCACTCTGCAACTAATGTAACAGCTGTAGGCACCCTGATTGAAAACCACAGGTCTGCAGCTCATTTATGTTTCAATAGGTGGGGTAGCTGATGTGTGGGAAGGAGGAAAATGGTATCATGGGATTTGTAGGCAAACAAGAAAACTAAAAACAGGAAATACAGGTTCAGAGAGAGCTAGCCACAGTGTTATGGTAATCTCACAGCATTGCCATTTAGCCCAAGACAAGCGCAGATCCTTCCTAAGCATGTCCATTACTGTCTGCCAGGTGTGTACTAAAATCACCTTATGGTGGAGAACCCCTTTAATGGCACACATCACCATGGTCGCTAATGTGCGCCATTACTGGCGGGTCCCTGGCTGCTGATAGCAGCCAGGACCTGCCGTTCATGACCCGAGCACCACTCCGGTGCTTGCAGTTATGTACAGGATGTAAATGTACGTCCTGGTGCATTAAGTACATTTATGTCCTATGTGGTTAAGGGGTTAAGAGAGTGCTCCTAATCTCAGCTCATTAGCTGTATAAAAGACACCTGGGAGACAGACTAAAATGCACATCAACTCATACATTATTTGAAATGCACTTTTTCTGGACTTTTTATTGTCATTCTGCCCCTCATTCTCGAACAAACCTACCAATAAAATTATAGACTGATCATTTCTTAGTCAGCAGGCAAATGTACAGAATCAGCAGGGGATCAAATATTTCTTTCATTCACAATTCAGTCCTGGCTTGACGGACTAGGTATGATAGATCTGTTGTCAAATGGATCTTAACAAATCCTGACAGATCACATTGGCTTATATTGAAGTCAATCAAGTTTCCATAAGGGTTTTGGTGGTTTTGGCAAAGTAGACTATTCTGGTTATCAAAAATATTGGAAGATAATGCTGATATGAACACAGTAGCAAAATAATTTTATAACAACGTTTAGGGGTTGTTCGGGGATAATAAAAAATTGTATGTATGGCTGGGGGTGCTGTAAAAATAAAAGTGATATTCCCCCTACCGATCCCTGCTGCTGGCTTTTGGATGACTCCCACCCAGTCCCTGCTGGTCACTACTTTTTCCTTATTCCTGTGATGCATTGTCCCCACACGAACTGCCCCACTCACCCAATCACTGTCCACAGTGGTCTCCCAGATCGGCCAATGATTGGGCAGTTCTTGTGTGAATTATGCATCAAAAGATCAGGGAGATGCTGTGTTGAGCATTGACCAGGATCATTCTGAATGGCAGCTGTGGGGTGTGGGGGAGGTGAGTATCACCCATATAATTATTATTTTTTCCCCAAGAGCAATCCTGCAAGTCTGCTGTATTCTAAAATACTTTGATCTTGTCAGATTCTGATTGATCACTTATTCATTGTGTTTAACCTCTGCATCCAGAACAGATCAATAGTCTATGTATTTATTATCTATGTCCCATTAGGGACAAAAAAACATTAATAATGTCCTGCATTACGTATAGTACTGACTACACATGCTGCTCTAATGAACATACAAAGATTTAGGAGTATAAAAAGACAATGATACATAGAAGAGTTTAAAGTAGAAGAGGATGAAAAGCAACAAGTGGAAGGAGATAGTCACAGAAATCAGGAACAAAGAAGATCCCGTAATTCCAGGAAGAAATGCTTCTCGTGGTCATCAGGAGTCAAATGATCATAATGTGGTTAATAATAGTAGTTAGTACAATAGTATAAGGGTACGGTCTCATGTTGCAACTTTCGCAGGTGGACAAGAAGCTGTCCAGATGCAATGGCTAATGACAGCACAACCTTGACATCAAACTGTGGCACTATTGGCAAAATTGGGCATGCCGGCAGGGTTTGTTCACATGCAATCGTTGCACCATGAGGCTATACAGTAAAATATAAATGTAAAGGTCTTTAATCATGGCCACTATCTTCTGTATATCACATCAATGTATCTGCACAATGCAATAAGTATAAGACAGTGAAACCTCTCAGATAAGACCCATGGGGGGGGGAGGGGCGGGGGTCTGAATAAGGGGGGTCTTCTCAAAGAGGTGGTCTTTTTGGCAAGGTTTTACATTATACATACTTTTACAATGTGAAAATATGTTGTCCCATCTGGATAATCTATATGTCCTGGTTTAAATAAGAGCCACATAAGTCTCTGTTCACACTACTGTTGCGATTTCATAGAAAGAAACTCAGACACACTGCTAGATCTGTCTTATTGCCTTAAAATGGGGTCCATTGGGTTCTGCCGCCATATCTGTCATTTTGATTGGAGGAATTGCCTTGCATACTATGCTATGTTTTTTTCATCAAATAATATGTTGTTATTTCCAACAGTGGCCCCTGATGAAGTCTCGAATTTGAGTGAAGCATAACCCTACATTTCCCATCAATCTAACCGAGACCCCTGATGAAGTCTCCAATGTGAACAAAGCATAACCCTACATTTCCCATGAGTCCAACAAATGTCCCTGAGGAAGTTTCCAATGTGAACAAAGCATAACCCTACATTTCCCATGAGTCCAACAAATGTCCCTGAGGAAGTCTCCAATGTGAACAAAGCATAACCCTACATTTCCTATGAGTCCAACAGAAGCCCCTGATGAAGTGTCCAATGTAAACAATGTATAACCCTACATTTCCCATGAGTCTAACAGAGGCCCCGGATGAAGTCTCCAATGTGAGTGAAGCATAAGCCTACATTTCCCATGAGTCCAATGGAGGTCCCTGATGAAGTCTCCAATGTCAACAAAGCATAACCCTACATTTCCCATGAGTCTAACAGAGGCCCCTGATGAAGTCTCCAATGTGAACAAAGCTGATGAAGTCTCCAACATTTCCCATGAGTCCAATGGAGGTCCCTGATGAAGTCTCCAATGTGAACAAAGCATAACCCTACATTTCCCATGAGTTCAACAGAAGCCCCTGATGAAGTCTCCAATGTAAACAAAGTATAACCCTACATTTCCCATGAGTCTAACAGAGGCCCCTGATGAAGTCTCCAATGTGAGTGAAGCATAACCCTACATTTCCCATGAGTCCAATGGAGGCCCCTGATGAAGTCTCCAATGTCAACAAAGCATAACCCTACATTTCCCATGAGTCCCAACAGAGGCCCCTGATGAAGTTTCCAATGTCAACAAAGCATAACCCATTTCCCATGAGTTATCCTGAGATTAAGAACATCAAGTCCGAAACGCGTTGCATTTGCCAGTTTTTCTTGTAAATTTTAGCTCTTGTTCCTACTAAAGATTTTTGAATAATGTTTCCAGATTAGTTGATATGCTGGATAGTAATTGAGTGTTGTATATTGTATTTCCCATACTTTTTCTCTGCAGTTCAAGTACATGAAGCTTCCTCTGCTTAGGAAAGCCAGACCTATGTTGCAAAACTACAACTCCCAGCATGCCCGGACAGCCGAAGGCTGTCCGGGCATGCTGGGAGTTGTAGTTTTGCAACAGCTGGAGGTACACTGGTTGGGAAACACTGATATAGACCGTGATGCAAACACTTTGCATGTAGGTGGCAAAATATTTGCTGTATATTCCACATATATGCTCGACTGTATGCTATGTCTTTATCTGTATGTTCTATAGTGAATAGATGGGAAACTTTTGGCACCTCACACTTAATCTTCTTCCATGTTCTCAGATAACCGTCCCATCTATTACCCATCCCCCAGTTGCTTGGATACTACAGTCATAGTCCTGTACAATTACTGCAGATTATTAGGGATTTGTCCCGGCTATAAATACAAATTAACTTCTTGTTTTATATGCACATTGTTTAAATACAAGCAACTCCAGATATCCAGATCAAACCCGAAACTCGTCCCTGCATTTATTTCTTCAATTTCACCTATCATTACAGTGATTAGAATGTCATATGCATGGACAACATCAGCCTCCATTTACCTCCTGTTACAGGAGATTATCATAAGCTTCTGCTTATCAAATGAAGACGTCGGAATAATAAGGACAAACGAAATATATGGGCTTCACCAGTAGATAGATATTGGACAGATATGACATGTTATGATATTAGGATTAGATACTGTGGGTGGATGATTTAATGAATGCATAGATGATTGATTGATTGATTGATTGATAGATAGATAGATAGATAGAAGTTAGCAGAAATCTAGAATATACATAGATATAAGGTAGATAAAAGAGGATTAAAATAATTTATAACTCATAAACAAATAAATAACTTATAAATAAATAATAGATATATATGACAGACAGAACGATAGACGATAGATAAAATTTAGAAGATAGGTAGAATATAGATAAATATAAGGTAGATAAACGATGATTGTTAACCACTTAAATATAATTATAATATATTATAATATAAATAAGTAAATAAATAAAAGATAGATAGATATGAGATAGATAGATAGATAGATAGATAGATCGATAGATAGATAGATATGAGATAGATAGATATGAGATAGATAGATAAATATGAGATAGATAGATAGATATGAGATAGATAGATAGATATGAGATAGATATGAGATATATAGATAGACAGATAAAATATGAGATAGATAGATATGAGATAGATAGATAGATAGATAGATATGAGATAGATAAATAGATAGATATGAGATAGATAGATAGATAGATAGATATGAGATAGATAGATATGAGATAGATAGATAGATATGAGATAGATAGATAGATATGAGATAGATATGAGATAGATAGATAGACATGAGATAGATAGACATGAGATAGATAGATATGAGATAGATAGATATGAGATAGATAGACGATAGATAAAAGTTAGAAGATAGCTAGAATATACATAAATATAAGGTAGATAAAAGATGATTGTTAACCACTTAAATATAATAAAATAGTAAATAAATAAAAGATAAATAGATAGATATGACACATATAGAAACATATGAGATAGGTAGATAGATAGATTGATAGAGAGATAGATAAGATAGATATGAGATAGATAGATAGATATGAGATAGATAGGTAGGTAATGATACATGGAGAGGAGTTAGATAAGAACATGATTTAAAGTTACATAAATTACTGTACATATATTAACATATAGAAGACAGATCCATAGATAGATATGTGATCAATAGATAGATATCAGATATATTTAAGGTAGATAAAAGATAAATGCTAATTAATGAAATAAATAAATAGACATGTAGATAAATAAAAATAATAAACAAATATAAGATAGATATGACTTATTGTTACATAGACACATTGATAGATAGATAGATAGATAGATAGATAGATAGATAGATAGATAGATAGAGAGAGAGAGATAGATAGATAGATAAAATGATTGTTAATTACTTAAATAAATAGGTAGGTAAATATATAAATAAATAAAAACATACACAAATAGATATGATAGGTAGACAGATAAGGCTGTGTTCACACGTCATGGTAAATAGATACATATATAGATAGATAGATAGATAGATAGATAGATAACAGTGCTACCACCTGCTATGCTTACTTTTAAACTGCATCATGAATTCAGGTTGTCACTGTTGTACACTTCTATATCTTACCTTTATGAGATTATGTCCAGCTTTGTACCCAAGTAACTTCTCCCTTTAATGCCAGGGGGCAAACTGCCAGTAGAATATCCATGCCAAGCTACCGCATACGGATTGTCGATAGTAATCCAATACTTCACATCTTTTCAAAAAGGTTAAAACAAGCTTTAGAATAGGCTTCAAAAAACCCCACCATGGCCTCATTGACCCATCCACCATAGATATCCTGTAGCTTCTGAGGTAGGTCCCAGTGGTAAAGGGGTAACCACAGGTTTTATACCCACCTCCTTTAACCTATCGATGAGTGCCCTGTAATATGAATACCCTGCCTGGCTGGGACCTGCATCAGTCCCATTAGGAAACAACCTGGACCAAGAAATGGAAACCTGTAGTGCGAGACCCCCAAAATCTGGAGAGCTGCTGTGTCCCTGTAGAGGTTGTTGTAGCTGTCACTGGCCACATCTCCTGTGGCACGTCCATCCTTGTGGCAATGTGTGTCCCATATAGAGGGTGCCCTGCCATCCTGCTGCCAGCCACCCTCCACCTGATATGCAGCTGTGCCCACTGCCCACATGAAGTCCTGGGGAAAGGTGTCATAGAGGAACAAGTTATCTTTTGGGAAAGGCAGCCTTGCAAACCTATGCCATATATTCTCTGCACACCCAGGGAGCCAGTAGCCCAGTGCAAGCCACACCAGCAGTACCCTCATGATGAGAGGTCTTCTCAATGGAGGAGGATGATGAGGAGACCCTCCAGCTGTCAGCTCTATATATCACCTACCCACCATGAGCTATGAGCGATCCCTATAGCAGGGAGGGACCAGCCATTAATAATTAGCTGAAGGAGCTCATCTACTCCAGAGCTTCCTCCTGTGCTGGGAGAAACTGTAATGTTCATACACACTGACAACAAGTAGCTGCCTCCTCCTCCTGCACTCCACACTGTGACACACACTCTAATTACACCCAGGGATGCAGGGGCACACACACAACACACCACACACACACACCACACACACACATAACACACCACACACATAACACACCACACACACATAACACACCACACACACACACCACACAGACACACACACACAGACACACACACACACACACACACTGCACCAATAAGCTGGCACAACAGGGGGTCCATGAGATGAGCAGAGTTCACACAGTGCACAGGACATGGATGGAAAAGACATCACACAGTAATAACTACAAGAGGAGAGATGATGGGTCAGACAGGTGCAACATCTTATGACAATACAATGCAGTTATTTACTGATATGTGGTAGCCCTTGGGGGGGTGTATGGTAGGGATGGTATGATGTTGGTATATGAGGGGTTAATATTAACCCAGTCACTCGTGACGCCAGGGTGAGGGCTGGTATGCTGAATCTATGTTCCGGCCTATCGCCGCCCTTCCCAGAAGCGATAGGTGCAAGACTGTTGAGACCCAATTAGCTCCTAGCAGGCTATAACTACCCCTCCCCCTTATTACAATAATTAATTAAATAATAACTGACACAACAACAATTCAACTTTTCCGTGGGTGGGGATCGGCCACAGCTTTATTTATAAAATTATTTATATAAATAACAATTTAACTGTAACAAAGACACCGATTGGCTTCTTGCCAACCCGAGAGGTGCTGCCACACTGTGCTGTGTGGAGGTCTACCCCGGGTTGACCCCGCTTTCACCGTCTTCTTACCGCCAAGCTGTGACTTACAATAAACAGAGATACCCCTACCCCTTAATTCCCTGGTTGAACTTGATGGACATATGTCTTTTTTCGACCGTACTAACTATGTAACTATATGTAACTATGTAACTATACAAAAAAGGAAGGGAGGGAGGGCAAAACTCCGGGTCCTGGGCAGATTGAGGGGGGAAGGGAGACACCACAGCTATAAATACCCAGGGGAGGGCCCCTGAAAGCCCGGGAAACTATTAAACCCCTGATTGGTGCACTCCTTCCCCCCCCCCCCCCCCACCCATCGGACATACCACTATATTTACCCACAGGTTTTACAGGCGGGGGAGGGCTCTAAAAACCTTGCCTGTACATTTCTTAACCCCTTAACTGCTCACCAGTCAGGGGGCAAGCTAGTTATGCACAGCTTGCCCCTCCAGACTGTTGAGACCCAATCAGCTCCTAGCAGGCTATAACTACCCCTCCCCCTTATTACAATAATTAATTAAATAATAACTGACACAACAACAATTCAACTTTTCCGTGGGTGGGTGGGGATCGGCCACAGCTTTATTTATAAAATTATTTATATAAATAACAATTTAACTGTAACAAAGACACCGATTGGCTTCTTGCCAACCCCAGAGGTGCTGCCACACTGTCCTGTGTGGAGGTCTACGCCGGGTTGACCCCGCTTTCACCGCCACGGAGGAGACCAGTTAGCCCTACACTGGGCTCCGACCCCCACCCAATAGACACTGGATAGCCAACACCTGGGGCCACCTCAGCCCCCCGGACACACCCAACACATTTCCTCTCCAGGAAATCCGCTCAACACATTTCCTCTCCAGGAAATCCGCCCAACACATTTCCTCTCCAGGAAATCCGCCCAACACATTTCCTTTCCAGTAATCCGCCCAACACATTTCCTCTCCAGGAAATCCGAGGTACCTGCCGCCAGGACCTTTGTTTTAGCATTTCCTTTTTTTTATTTTTTTTTATTTTATTCACTAACTCTTGTGTGAACTCATCTCTCAGACTCACTCATACACCGAAGAGTGCCGCAGCACTCGCACCACCATGCGGAAAGCTGCTCGCAAAACAATACACATATGGGAAACATCAAACTGGGCGAAAATAGCCACACAACATGCAGATCGCCCGCGCCCCGCGTGCTGCGCTACCGTCTCCGGAAACCAAGCCCTCTACGCCGACACCGATACAAAGAGAGCGAATCCCAAACGCACAACACCCCATCCTACAAAAAGAAGCCAAAACCCAAAACGGACAATCGGGGGGCGGGGGAAAAAAAAAAAAGGGGGGCGGGGGGGAGTGGCCCCCACCGCCACCCAGTCAACAATAGCATGACAACTGGAAAAAACAGGCATTCGTGGACCCTCATGCAGTACAAACTGTGTGTCCCAGATAACCTAAGCAGTCTCGGACCGACGGGCCTGAAAACGCACAAAATAGGCACCCAAAAACACATCAGACACCCAAGTGCCATGGAAGGAGACGAGGAGAAAGAAAGTGCCCATCCACATAGCCCCGAAAAAAGCCACCGCAAAACCTCGGATCAGAAAAAACGACGCAAAAGCGACAACAACAAAAAAATCCGACCCACAGCCACCACCAAACCGACCCAAAAACTGATAGGAAAAAACAGTCGCCGACAGCAAGACCACCCACTCGCGGGCCCAGCCCCTAGGTATACACCAACATCATACCAACCGCAAATCAGAAAAGAAAAATCACCCCCCGCCATGCGCCGTGTGGCAACCTCACCCCACTGGATCGCAGCACAGCGGGAAAGCCACCCAATTTTTTATTTTTATTTTTATTTTTTTATTTAATTTATTTTATTTTTTATTTTGCATTGATTAGTAGGTGATTCACACGAACAGGTGAAGATACCCAGCGTCACATACTAAGAATGTTAATTGGATACACGGAGAACACAGCCCAAATCTCGAACCTCCTTGAATAGGAGACACAGCAGTTAACTTATGTTGTCGCATCCTATCAAAACGAAATAGGAAATCAAACAGCAGAACCTTGTAGGTACAAAAAACAAATCCCCTATCCACAGACACATTTGGAACCTCCGGGACCCTCCTCGACTGTAGACATCCCGGCCTCCACACCAACCACTCGCAAGCGCCTCACCGTGAGTGCGACCAAGTCGCAGGAGCCACCAAAGCGGACCAAGAAATACAACACTCTCCACGATGACCCACAGGCCGAAAGTTTAACCACAACACTGTATCACTCTGTCCTACCCCGGGACCCAAACCCGAGGTGGTCTCCCATTCCACATGAGCAAACCTTCCGACTCCACCCGAGGGAGCAACCTCCGGAACCACTGCCAGAGAACGGGACAAAGCGTCAACACCCAATACCGACTCCAGGGAGTACAGCCCCAAAATAAACCATAACTCCAAACAGCGAAGCACTAAGTGCAACAAGCCGAGCGCAGGAAGAAAGCCGATAGAAAGAAATAGCAGTGACAACGCCCCAAATGTCAGACCGACAAAACGCCCCCGATCACTCAAATCACACCCTAAAAAAGAAAAGCATCACCAAATTAAAAGGGCAATCAAGCGCAGGGGCCACGCCAACCCACACAGTACCGTTACGGTTCTAGAACATGAGCCGCCGAAGCAAGCACCCAAAGTCCCACAACCAACACCAAGGGAAAAACGCAAACAAAAACCCAAGCATGGCAGAAACCCACTGACTACCAAGACCCCAAGGAGTAAACCACCCTGCAGCACCACTGGAAAACCAAAACACCACACCAACAACCAACCAAACCAGCCACACCTGGGATCAGAGCGAGCTCCCCATGAGCTGCAAAGGGGGACTGAAAGCAGGCCTGTCCACTGCATTACTCCTGAAAAACCCCAACCAACCGGAACGTCAGCCCTTAGCACACCAGGGGCACATATGCGGGGACACAGATACCACACACCCTCGGCGGCCAGAGACAACCTGCAGGAAAAAACTCCGCCCAGAACCACATTCCACGTGGAACATTCAGTAAACCAGCAAGGACCGGGGCACCTAGCGAGCCCTGAGGAAACCAAAACAGAGAAAACGCAATCACTCCCTGATCACAGGAAAGCAGCAAACCAACGCCAACAGGGCATGCGGAACACATGCTAATCTCCTCTGTATCGTTCCAATTTTAACATATGTGCTGCCGAAGAGAGCACAAAATATGGACGCTTCACAAATTTGCGTGTCAGCCTTGCAGCAACAAACCACACCCCAACAAGTGTAGAGCACAGGAGAATCACCCTCCTGAATACCACCACGAACAGAAGAACTCACAATGCAAGACAAACGGAGACTCAAGCGAAACCTACCCACCGCCACATCAGCCAAAGAACCCAGCACGGCATACAGGAGTCCCATGCCTACAAGAGATTGGGAGCAAAACAGGAAAAAACATCAGACAAATACACTAGGACAAATGGAGCAGCGGAGAGAGACTACAACTTAAGATGGAGAGATAAACCAAACAAAAGGGGAGAAAACCCAAAGAAACTAAACCGTGACTGGGTGGCAGCCACCGATTCAGGAAAAGGAACAAGCCTCGGGAGCTAAGTCAGCAAAACCCCGGCCACCCAGAGCGTAAGGCAAAAAGACCACACACCCAAGCGCGCACTGCAAAAATGATACCCTACCAAAACACCCCGTCAAGAAGAGACGTACCCAACTCACAACCAGAGACCAACATAGACATAACACCCATATCCGAGACCCAAAACCAACAAACACACGGGAACAAAAGGACGAACACTACACAGAGCGTAGCCATAAGCACACAAACCAGGGAAGGGGCCAAGCCCCGCAGCAGAACACTCACCAATTCCAGAAGATGGAGAAGCCAACAGCTGGAGGAACCACTTCACCACCGCCGCAGGCGTGGGACAAGGCACGCTGGAGACCGCCGGGTCGCGGGCACTCGGCCACCGCCCGGAACGGCGCCGGAAACCAGCAGTAGAGGACTTCGAGGGAGAACCCCTGCGGGAAGAACCGAAACACCTACTCCCAGCAGGTGAGCAGAAGGCCCAAAAAACACCGCCTGTGCCGCCTCCCAGGGCCAGAGCGAGAGCGGCGACAAATACGTCTATGCTCCCATCCGGCCCCAGAGGGGAAAAGAGCAACACGAAATCAGGGGAGCACTCCCTACCCCTCCACGGGGGGCATCGGAGAGGCAGGAGGAAGGAGGACAGCAGCGGCAGCAGAGGGGGGGGGTTGGGAACTCAGGGCGGAGAGGTGATGGGGAGGCGTGGGGAGGGGTGCAGTGGCTGCAAGAACCATGGGAGCACTGGAAGAGCACGAGGAAAAAGGGGGGGCAGCAGCCACGGCAGCAGTGGGCAAGGGGAGAGTGCTAGTGTGGTGGGGGTAAGGAGCCGGGAAAAGGAGTGGGGACGGTATGAGGGCTCATATAGTTGGCGTTGTGATCTGAAGCTGTCCGCAGTACCATTGTCGTTTTGATCAGAGTTTGAGATTGCTGTTTATTCATATTTACGGTATACAAAGGGATCAAAAATACGCTATTTTGGACTGTGAAATTTATTTATTCAAGTAATATTATTAATTTATGTATTTTATTCATTGATGGAATTATTATTTTTTTTTATATGTGTACGCCATAAACGAAGCGCCTCAAATGACGATATATTATTTATTTTTATTTATTTTTACTACGGACATGTACGCACACGGCGATACCACACATGTGTATGTTTGTTTGTTGTAATAAACAGTATTTAATGTATTGTTATTAATTTTTTATTATTATTATTATTAATATATATTTATATATATATTATTATTTTATTATTTTATTATTATTATTATTATTTTTTTTTTTTGGGGGGGGGAAAGGGGGGTGATCAAACGTGTAATATTGCAAGGGTTAAACAATCTTTATTAACTTAACTATTCAAATCCTTCAACGTTATTTTCACTTTTTTTTTTTTTTTGCAATGTTATAGCTCCATAGGAGCTACAACACTGCACACACTGAACCTGACACCGATCACTTGCCATGTATTAACATGGCAATGATCGGTGTTATCAATGATTGATTGCTCAAGCCTGAATTTCAGGCTTGGAGCAATCAATCGAGGAGCGGACGTGCAGGAAGCAGGTGAGTGACACTCCTGCTGCGTCCCAGCTGATTGGGACATCGCGATTTTATCGCGATGGTCCCGATCAGCCCGACTGAGCAGCCGGAATGCTTTCAATTACACTTTCAGACGCGGCGATCAACTCTGATCGCCGCGTCTAAAGAGGTAATGCCGGACATCTGCCAGATCGGCGATGTCCGGCATAGCAGGGGTCCTGGTTGCTAATAGCAACCGGGACCCACCGGCTATAATGTGCGCTCACCTTGTGAGCGCGCATTATAGCTGGGGACGCGCAAATGGACGTTAATAAACGTCCATTTGCGAAAGAGGGGGGGTTAAAACAGCAGCAGCCACCCAGGGGGCCGCCACCTCCAGAGGGAGGGGACAACAGGAGGGGGGGGGGAAGGAGATGAAGGGGCCGCAACGGGAGGGGCAGAGGAGACGGAGGGGACCGCAACAGGGGGAAAAAAAAAAAAAGACGGACCAGCAAGGAGGAAATCAGAGCCTGCTCCAGGAGCACGCCGGAGGGATCAAAGCACAGGCAGGGGAGAGGGCAAAAGGACGGGACAAGGCTCACACGGAGTACAGTGGGAAGGGAGGGCAGGACTAAGAAGAGGTCCGCCAGCCTCCCGAACCTGCCACGGGCGCAACAGGAGGGGAGGCCAGCTCAGCCACAAGCAAGCATGCCAGCCCTCACCCTCCTGCTCCATCCAGGCCATAAATAAGGGGCAGCAACATACCCACCAGCAGCCAAAACTCCGGGTCCTGGGCAGATTGAGGGGGGAAGGGAGACACCACAGCTATAAATACCCAGGGGAGGGCCCCTGAAAGCCCGGGAAACTATTAAACCCCTGATTGGTGCACTCCTTCCCCCCCCCCCCCTCCCCCACCCATGGGACATACCACTATATTTACCCACAGGTTTTACAGGCGGGGGAGGGCTCTAAAAATCTTGCCTGTACATTTCTTAACCCCTTAACTGCTCACCAGTCAGGGGGCAAGCTAGTTATGCACAGCTTGCCCCTCCATGAAATGACTGAAGGTTCACAAGCAGATTTAACTTGAACTTGAATAACTTTACTGCAGTGCTTGCAATATCCAATACGTAGTAACAGTCTCATAGTTATCTGCTATCTACTTCTCTGGTCTGCTCAAAGGCATGATGACAGCAGAAGGCAGGTGAGGAGACCTCCGTCCGCCATTGTAGCTGATCTGACCTTTGCAGTTGTGCTGTGGGTGATCAGATCAGCTCTCAGAACTGCCGCATTTTCGCTGATGCTGTGATCAATATAAATTATGGCATTGGAGGAGTTAATGGGAGACATCTGCGCAATCAATTGCTGATGTCCGCCATTACCAGCTGGTCCCTGGCTGCTAGTACCCGGGACCCGCGGTCTATGATGCGCCAAGTCCCAGGCACCCAGGGCGTACCTGTACCCCCTGTGTCCTCTGGGGGATTAAGTTTACCCAGGCGTTCCATGACCACATGAATATGAATCTACATACAAACTGCAGGCTTTATGCAAGCTACAGACCTCCAAGATAACTTCTAATATTCATTGTAATTTAAAGCTGCTATAAAACCTCTATTTGAAGATTGAGGCCATATTCACACACTTATCATGTACATAACATATTTTTTTTTATTATTTTGTCAATTAATTTAATGGATGTTTAAATAATGGCTGAATGTTTACAGGTGTTTTACAACAAAGAGGAAAAAAACTAATTTTACTGTGTGAGAACATGGCATAAGGGGGAGATTTTTGTTTAACATTTAATGGATATAAAGGTCACAAAATAAAATAAAATAAATGTAATAAAAAGGTAAAATTTTTATTCCTTTTCCCATTTATTATGTAAAAAATAAATGATAAAAAATAGAATATATATATATATATATATATATATATATATATATATATATATATATACACACACACTAAAGATTACCAATATCCAAACTATCATATTATTTAAAATAGATATAAATGGATATTGCTCACTTCTTTTCCCCAACCAACGACCAAGCACAAACTCTAGTCCATCAATACCCTAAGTGGAAACAACAAATATTGTGTCTAAAGGATAAATACATAAAATCAATAAAAACTAATTAAAACCAGTCAATATAGACATATACATATAAACCTGCACTCCACAGGGCCCTTGTGGGTGCACTACAAATCTAAAAATGTAGAATGTACAGCACTGTTCACATAAAAAACCTGTAACTAAAAAATCCTGTAAATAAAAAAACCTGAAGTAAAATATTCCTAAATTATTTAACCTACAAGCTGACTAAACACCATAAAAAAAATTATAAAAAGTGATCAAAAAGCTGTTTGTATCCCTATTTATTACCAATAAAAACTACAGTTTGCTCAAGTATAAATGAAAATATTAAAAGTCTTGGACAGCAGCGATACAAAAACCATTAAAAAAAAACTACATTTTTAATTCTATATACCGTATATACTCAAGTATAAGCCAAGTTTTCCAGCACGATTTTTCGTGCTGAAAACGCCCCCTCGGCTTATACTCGAGTGAACTCTCCGCCTGTGAATCCTTTCTTCAGTGGTCTTCAACCTGCGGACCTCCAGATGTTGCAAAACTACAACTCCCAGCATGCCCGGACAGCCATCGGCTGGGCTGTCCATTTTCACCGGGAGGTCCTCTTCTCCAGGCCGGCCCCAGACTAGTGACATTGCCTTGACGACGACGCACAGGGACGTCCGTGCGCAGCAGACGTACCTGCACATGAACGTCCCTGTGCATCATCGTCAAGGCAACATCACTAGTCTGGGGCCGGCCCAGAGAAGAGGGCCTCCCGGTGAAAATGGACAGCCCGGAACGACTAACCCTCCCCACCTGCAGCATAGATGGCCCAGACCAGCTCACCCTTACTTCCCACCGAGGGGAGGTGAGTAGAAAACTTAAAGGGGGGTCTGGATGATGACAAAGGCCGCAGTGGTCTTCAACCTGCGGACCTCCAGATTTTTCACAACTACAACCCCCAGCATGCCCGGACAGCCGATGGCTCCGGGCATGCTGGGAGTTGTAGTTTTGCAACATCTGGAGGTCCGTAGGTTGAAGACCACTGATGAAGGGATTGACAGGCGGTGATGATGAAGGGGAGGGAATGATGACGGGGGTCTGGATGATGACATGGGGGGATGATGTATTTCCCACCCTAGGCTTATAGTCGAGTGAAAAACTTTTCCAGGGTTTTTGGGGTGAAATTAGGGGCCTCGGCTTATATTCGGGTCGGCTTATACTCGACTATATACGGGTAGATTTGTAATTGCACTGACCCACAGATTTAAATAGACACTGTCATTTGAACAAACTTTTCATAGGTCAATAGTACAAGTAAATATAAGAAACTTTGTAATATATCTTATAAGACAATAATGCTTCTTTGTCCTGTTATCAAATTTTCCACTTCCACCCTCCTGCTGCTCAAAAATTCTCAGCCCAACTTTGTCTTGTGTCTGCAAGACAAGCAATACAAGTGTGGTGTCCCAGCTCCATTGGCTGTCTTGTCGGCTTCAGACTTCCTTGGACAGACCTGCGGCACAGGTGTTGGACCCACGAAAGGACTGGCTGTTAAAATTGTTATGTTCAAGCACTTTGTCAAATGGTTAATATATTTTCATAAGTACTGTGGTATGTTATTTATTTATGTGCTATACCTTTAAGACAGTGGAGCAGTGCAAGCCCATGTGACCCTGCCTGCCAATGGGTACCCCTAAATTGCTAGCTATATAGAGTAGTGGGGGGGGGGGATGAGTTGCCCTAGTCTAGCTCTAGTGCTAAGCCTGAGGTCAAGTCTGGTAAAGGAGTGAATTGTATGTGGAGAAGCTCTGAGGGAAGGTCCAGAACTAACCTAATCTCAAGTCTTATCCAGCCATTCTGCAAGGGTCCCCCGCATAGAGAAAAGCCTGGCAGAGAAAGTCTCAGGACCTTGTCAGAACCCTGGCAACCTGGAACAATCTTCAGTCTTATATGAAGTCAACTGATATTAATCAGTTGGGTGAAAGCACCATAAGTCCCAGCAAGGCAGCAGGGCTCCCAAGGGGTTACACGGCATTCTCTCCACTCTGCCCCATACTGTTGGTGTGTAATACCATCTGCACCCTGCTATGTAAAAGGCAGATATATGTAACCTGACGTCGGTGTGTTTCTTTACTCCCTGTGTCTGACCCAGGAGAGGCTGTCTCCAACCTTGTATAGGCTAACGGTGCCCTGGCATCACAAAGTGATAAGGTATTTATTGCACCCTGTGTCACCACACAAGTCTGTGGAGAGGAGGTAGCCCCACCCACCTGCTCTGGGAGAACTGCAAATGATAGATACAGCCTACAGAGCAAGGATCTGCTGAAAGATACCATATACAAGTTATATGGCCAGAAATAGTGCTGCATCTGCATGACCTAGTGAGTAACTATATAAGCATCATTTTTTTCGAGTGATAGGGACCCATTTTAATCAGGTGGCCAATAAGTAGCAAGTGGGCTTGTTCAGTTTAATCAAAATGGAGAATAGATCAGCGTACAGCATGTGGATGTGGAACCATGTCTTTTTTTTTTCTTAGTTTGTGGTACAATATTTATATCAGTTTTCACTGCTTACCTCCTGTAAAGGCACTTGAAATGGGAAAAAAAAAGTTTTATTATGTTTTTATGTAATTTTTTTTTTTAAACATTGATCTTGTCGAGAAGTCCTGCATCATTCAGCAGTTCAACTGGCAATTTTAGGATGTGTGTATTTGGTTTGTACTCGCTCTACTCTACAATTACCTGCTTATGAGAGTCTCTTGGTTGAGCAATCACTCAGAAAAAAAGTACAAAAACAAGAGCAGAATTATTCAGGTGAGATCACATTCCATAGTAACAGCACAAATCACATAGCAGGAAGCCAAACAACATTTTACATGAATGGTACACTATACAAATGACATACAATGTACAAAGAAGAGTTAGGCTGGATTCACACTGTACATTTTTTGTTGCCTTATAAACATGCCGATTTTGTACTAATTTTACGCGGAATTCAGCTTGGAAAATATGGTGCAGCCACCTCCATTCACACAATGGAATTTCTGCAGCAGATGTTCTGCCATGGAAATTCCAAACCCCAGACTCCACAAACATAGAAAGGCATCGCCATCTATTGAAACAGCGCATATCCCAGCAGTCCTAGCACCGGCTTGGTTTGCCAGCGGCCGCTCCAGAAAGAATCCATAGTGTGAATGAGCCCCAACAACACTAATGGAGCCATGCTTCTCCCTAAGCAGTGGCCTTTTCCGGTCCTAACAATGGCTTCTAGTACTGAGACACCCACAGGACTTATGGCAGGGCAGTGGGACCAATCAACTCATGAACGGAAACAATAAATCATCCATCAAATGTGAGAAACAAAAACAAATGGCAACTTACTATTAGATGTTCATAGCCAATAAGAGTAGTAGTCTGGTAGGGAATAGTATTTCCATGGAATGGCTCAGACAAAGAGCAACAAAAGCTAAAGGAAATATCTGACAACAACAGGAACAAGAAGCTCAATGGACAGAATTCTACAGTACACCCAAGAAACTTCAAAAATCCAAGGCTAAAACATAGTCTGGACAAGACATAGCACATTGCAGCAAATCAATATGTTCAAGAATTAAAGTTAGTAGCGGTACCCTTAAATAGATCCAAGCCATCAGCTAAAACCAGACACAACAAAAACCTGGCATGGACTATTCTCCAGCAGAAAATAACCTTGCTGCCAGAAAGGTCTGATAATAAAAGGCTGGGGAAGGTAAAATGGCATAACTGATCCTAGTTATAAAAAAAAAAAAAAACTTGCACAGTGTGAGGGAGATTAATCAAATCCTGTCCAGAGGAAAAGTTGCTGAGTTGCCCATAGCAACCAATCAGATGGCTTCTTTCATTTTTGAAAAGGCCTCTGAAAAATGAAAGAAGCGATCTGATTGGGTGCTATGGGCAACTCAGCAACTTTTCTTCTGGACAGGTTCTTATAAATCTCCCTCTGTGAACCCAACCTTAGTCATAATCTAAATGTATAAGGTGGAGTTGCTCTGTAGGGCAGTCTCACACAGCCATGTTTTAGCTCACCATAACGTCATTTTTAAGACATGCGACAATGATCAAGTCCTTCCCTTTTTCTGTCCTTATTCCAGTCCACTAAAACCAATTTACATCCACTGATACTTTTCTGCAAATTAAAACTGAATTAGCTTCCTGACTCTGGGAATCATTGAGGATAACAAATGGTTGACGCTTGTTGAGAAGAATGAGAGCAGCCTCACAAATCTATCTTCTCGCACTGATTAAAAAATCCTTGCTGTGACAACTGCGTCTCCTGTACAGATAGCTACACCTTAAGTAACAAGCTATCATATCACATTAATAAAGAATGCTTCTATATGTTACTTACTATATCATGCAGATGCTTTACATGTTTTCTTTATGTGTCTAGCTTCTGTATTTTGGATCACAAATCCCTCTGTTCCGCTACTCACCCATTCTGACATCCACCACTCAGGAAAGGGTCGTGTGTCTGAGGCAAGCACTGAGCCTGCCCTCACTCACCATGCATTCACTTCTTCCCTGAGTCTGCTGTGCTGTGCTGGGTCTCTTCATCTAATCATTGCAGGCTGATCTGTAACCCATTCCTCTCTGTTATCAGGTTGCATTCTGATAGACAGGACAGGACTGAGCTGGGACAAAAATGAAAAATGACTCCACAGTCAGACAGGATTATGTTCTGGGTGGTATGGGGACCCCTAGTGTGTATTTATTTTTTTTTATTTTTTTATAAGCCATAATTTCTATAAAAAGGAGATAAAATTTTTGGGAAATATTTAAAAAAAAAATGTTTTTCCAAGATGTACAACATATAAAAAGTTTTTGTATCTGACAGTGCCTGTTTAAGTTTGATTTTTACTATAAAGAACTACAACATATGAATATATAAAGAAAAATTATGACAGAGAAGTAAAAGCTACAAATGATTTTGGGGAACATTCAACATGAATAAATAATCAGAAATGGTAAGGGGCCAAGTAGCCATTGTTTTATCTCTGACAGAGAAGATCAAAAGTGCCTTTTGCATTGAAACCAATTAGCAACAAACATCACAGCACAATTCTGGTTATATTGTTATTTTTTTTTTTATTAAAGTTTATTTAAATAAGAGGAAGGGGTACAGGAATGGAAAAAAAACATGGGAAAGGAAGGGAAAAAAATTAAACAAACACATGCTTTTTCACAAGAAGAATCTTGTAACAAAAAAATAAACATATGATGACAACACCAAGGTTATGAAAAAATGTCAAAATAAAAGGTGAGATACCTCTCTGAGGAGAACAAAGTTCCCCTTAAACAGCAGGAGACTATCAAAGTGACAATCATGGAATTAAAACCCAAGCAAAGAACAGCAGTATACACTGCTCAAAAAATAAAGGGAACACTTAAACAACACAATGTAACTCCAAGTCAATGATATCTTCTGTGAAATCACACTGTCCACTCAGGAAGCAACACTGATTGACAATCAATTTCACATGCTGTTGTGCAAATGGAACAGACAACAGGTGGAAATTATAGGCAATTAGCAAGACACCCCCAATAAAGGAATGGTTCTGCAGGTGGTGACCACAGACCACTTCTCAGTTCCTATGCTTCCTGGCTGATGTTTTGGTCACTTTTGAATGCTGGCGGTGCTTTCACTCTAGTGGTAGCATGAGACGGAGTCTACAACCCACACAATTGGCTCAGGTAGTGCAGCTCATCCAGGATGGAACATTAATGTGAGCTGTGGCAAGAAGGTTTGCAGTGTCTGCCAGCGTAGTGTCCAGTGCATGGAGGTGCTACCAAGAGACAGGCCAGTACATCAGGAGACGTGGAGGAGGCCGTAGGAGGGCAACAACCCAATAGCAAGACCGCTACCTCCGCCTTTGCATGTAAGCTAGAGGAGACAATCCTGTATATTCTTGGTAGGAGATGAGATCCTCACATGGTAAAATATGATAGTCACTAACAACAGAGTGAATAGTAAATCAAGGGGAGCAAAATCTGATTTAAAAAAAGAGGACATAGTTCCAGGGAGGAAATCTAACTTACCCAACAATGGAGTAAGGGGGCCATCTCTCTGAAAGAGGCTAATTCTACGTAGGTAAGTACGAAAAGTACTGGTCAGAGAGTGTAGAGATGGTGGTAAAGGACCCTTGAAAGTAGAAATAGTCGAGTTAGCAGTCCAAGGAAAGGATGTTACAGGGGCTTGAATTAAGTAGGATTCCAATTGAACCCATATTTTAGAAGCAGAATAACAAAACCCATCTAATAGACGGGTCAAAACTGAAGTCAGATAGTAGGCTGTACAATCAGGAAGACCTAAGCCTCCCACCTCCTTTCTCTTAATCAGTATCTTCCTCGCTATCCTTGGTGATTTGTGAGACCATATAAATTTTAACAAACAGGATTTAGGTAAAAAGACTGGGACCGTCTGAAAAAGATATACCTGTAAGAGATGGGGAAGTACGTTCATTTTCAAAATATTAATGCGGCCAAGCCAAGAAAAATCCTTATTGTGCCATTTCACAATATCTTTCTGAATGGCTAAGAGTAGGGGAGGAAAATTAAGAATATATGTATCAGAGAGGTCAGAGGGGACTTGAACACCTAGATATTTAAGAGATTTGGATACCCAAGTAAAAGAAAAATTACATTTAATCAAATTAACAACCTCTGATGGAAAATTAATATTCAGGTCTATACTTTTACTGAAATTAAGTTTATAATTACTATAATAAGAATAATTACTAATAATAGAAAAAAGGGCTGGTAGAGATGTATGCGGAGAAGATAAGTAAAGCAATACATCATCGGCAAAAGTGGAGCATTTCAAAAACGAGGAAGAAAAGGGGAGTCCCTTGATGTCTGGGTGAGCCTGTAGAAGGTGCTCCATATAGAGAACATATAGGAAAAAGGGCACCCCTGTCTAGTCCCATTCTTAATCAAAATGGTAGAAGACAGAGCGCCATTTACTCTAACCTTGGCCCACGGGGAAGAATATAATGCTACTATCTTCTGGGGCAATATCAGACCGACCCCAATTTGAGATAATGTTTCAGATATGAATCCTCAGTCAACCCAATCAAACGCATTGGGTTGACTTTTCGGCATCTAGAGATCAAAGCCTAACAGGGAGGGTCTGTTTTTTAGCCAAATAAACAGATGCAAATGCTCTCAAAGTGTTATCACGTGCCTCTCTCCTAGGAACAAAACCTACTTGATCAGGGTGGACTAGAGATTCAAGATGGGGTGTTAAACGATTCACTTATGAGCTTAGCATACAATTTTGCATCTACGTTAATGAGAGATATAGGTCTACAACTAGGACACAAGAAAGGGTACTTACCTTCATTAGGGAGCACTATAATGTGAGCCCCCAAGAAAGAAGGATGGAAAAGTGTTTCAGCTGAAATAGTATTGTAGACACAAAGAAGAGGAGGGGACAACTCTGTATGGAGCACCCTACACAACCTTGCTGTATATCCATTCGGACCCAGGCTTTTCCCAGCAGTCAAAGAGCCAATGCAATCCTCTAATTCTTAGGGAGAAAAGGATTCATCTAAAAGCATGGCCACCTGAGAGGAAAGAGTCGGGAGAGCCGTTCCCGCTACATATTGCCCTAAAGTCAGGAAATCAGCAGGGGGATCATTATGCATAGAGGGAGATGGTAAGTTATATAAAGAGGAATAATACGATCGAAAGGCCTCAGCAATTTCTGCAGTGTAGTGAGAAATAACACCTCTAGGAGCTTTGATAGCTGAAATAAAAGTGGGTGCTCTTTTATCACGCAGTGCCCTCGCTAAATATTTGCCAGTTTTTTTCCTGTGTTCGTAAAATGTGCACCTGAACAACTGCATGTAACGTTTTAATTGGGCATCCAAGAGGCCCCTAATTTCCAATCTAACAACCTGTATTTCTCTAAGTGATTCCTCCAAATGATCACGTTTATGCAGTGTCTCAAGAGCATGTAGGGAGGCTAACAAAGAATTCAATTTGGCAGTCATTTCCCGCTTCAGGCGGGAGCCATGTTTGACCAGAACGCCTCTAAGTACACATTTTAATGTTTCCCATTGAATTGGGGCTGAAGTTGATCAGAGGCATGGTCACTTTGAAAGTGGGCAATGGTGGATTTGAGATCATTAAGACATAAAATATCATCAAGAAGGGACTCATTTAAACGCCAATTATACCTGATCTTAGCCATTTGGGATATTGCGAGGCAGACCGATACGTGAGCATGATCCGAAAATATAATTGATCCAGTAGAAGATTCTTGTTGACTTGGCAGCATATCATGGGAAGTCGCCACGAGTCGCTCAATTGAAGTGCGTGCAATTTACACTTAAATGCAGACAAGCACTGTCTCGATAAAGAGGATACACCAGTGGATGTATCAGATATCGGATCAAGGGTAACTTTAAAATCATCACAAAGAATTATGCAGCCCATAGCAAATGAAGTAAGGCAGTCTAAAAAACCCAGTAAAAAGGGATTTGACCCCTATTACGCCATCGTAAATTTCTAACCGGCTATTAGACAATTAGCTAATACAAACCGAGCATCATGAGACGATTTAGTCTCTAGGATCACAATAGGAAGAGATTTGTGAAAGGCTATAGAGACACCTTTAGGTTTTAAAATGCGTTTCCTGTAAACATAAGATGTGTTTTTTGGATTTATGATAGGAATAGAGGAGTTTAGATAGTTTTTCAGGTTTATTGAACCCTTGAACATTAAAGGATAACTCTGGGATGTACAACTTATCCGCTATCCTAAGGATAGGGGATAAGTGTTAGATCGTGGGGGGGGGCAGACCACTGGGGCCCCCCATGATCTCCGGAACGGAGCCCCAGCTCCCTGCATGAAACAAGCGTTTTCGACCACAGCCCGAAGCTGCGACTGACACACCCCCTCCATGCAGTTCTATGGCAGAGATTGCAGAAAGCAGCGCTCCAGCTCTTCCATAGAACTGCATGGAGGGGGCATGTCGGACCCCCTACGATCTAACACTTATCCTCTATCCTTAGGATAGGGAATAATTTGTACATCCCGGAGGTATCCTTTAAGGGTTGTTATTAGTATATCAGCCATAATCCATCACTTGAAAAATTATATAATAACAAGACATATGGGAGCCGGCTACAGAGAAAAAAACGAAAAGAGAATCCCTCGGCCATATACAGCACATGAAAAAAAAGGGAAATTATATTATGTCCTCGGGGAACAAAAGAAATTAAACCAAACAACCCTTAAGGAACTAACAAAAAAAAAACAACCCCCAGAAAATAGGTCGCACAGGGACTAAGATCCCAGGCCATAAAGCAAAAAAAAAATTTTTACCTAACCCTATGTGGGAGTCAGAGGTAGGCAGCAGAGAAGAAAATATATCAATTGGGAAAGTACACGGTGCAAAAATACAGTATACTAATAAGGGGAGTGACAACAGCAATAAATGCAAAAAATAGTATGACAGCAGCACATCTTATAAAGTGTGATGCCCATAATGAAATGATGCCCGTATGAATGAAAATATCTACAGAGGAACAGACGTAACATAACTAGCAAGTATGTGAATAACACCTGGGTGGGGACAAGAAGGCCATAAAATCATAAGTAGGAGGATGAAGAGCTTCATGGAAAATAGAACTTTTTTTTTTTTTGGAGGGGAGGGAGGATAACGTTTTATATGCTATCTAAATAGGTTCCCATAAACCATACATCTAATGCAGTAACTAAAAGACACCACAATACAGGAGAATCGTAAGATCAAGTCTCCCCGTATCATCTGCAAACTCAGTGTAAGCAATATCACTCCTGAAACTGAATAATAATCTAAAAAAACTGAGAAAAAAACAAAAGCAATATTCGACATCCTCCTAAGCAGAACAATCATTGTCATAAATAAGCATAACAAAGAAATGGCAAGGAAAAAGTCAAATTACACTCCCAAACAAAATAAAGGGAATGCCATAACAAAAAGCATGCAAAACCAATTAATTGCAACTTGCCACTAGAAGATCGCATCAGACAGGTCGAGTCTCACTCAGCGATGAGGGTCTTGAAGAGATGTTAATCATTGGCGTCTGCGCTGTAGGAGCGGAGCAGATAATGTTTGATCACGTCCTGACAGGTCCACTTCAGAAGGTGGTCTCCGGGCTGACGTAGGACGTCTGATAATTGAATCTTTCAAAAAAGCAGACCAATCCAGCAATTGTAGATCAGGGAGTTGCAGGGTCTGAAGAGAATTGGGCAAGTCCTCCGGTGACCGCAGGGATATGGTGACATCACCTTTTCTCACAAGAAGAGCAAAAGAGTAACCCCATTGATAAGGAATGTGCCTTGCTTGAAGAAGCGGCAGAAGGGGTTTCAAGAGAGATCGCTGATGTAATGTGTGTTGAGAAAGATCCGGGTAAAATGGAAGTTTTACGTCCAGATAAGTAATGTCTGCTAATATCCTTCTATTGGGCATAATAGTGAAGCCGACATACAATATCTCTAGGTGAGCGGGGGTCAGGGTTTTTAGCACAAAGCGCCCTGTGAGCTCTGTCAATCTATGATTGTCTATGGAGGATTGCCCGAAAGTTTATTAAAAATGCAAGTCAGGGTGCGAATAAGATCCTGAGGCTGAACCGATTCTGGCAGGCCTCTGATGTTATTGCACCTATTTCTATTTTCTTGGTTGTCCAACATTTCAGTAAGAAGGTGCATATGATTATCATGTGAAAGGACAGACTCTTTAAGTTGTTGGACTTCTTTACGGAGGGAAGCATGGGATGTTTCCAATACTGTAACTCCGGATTGCACCACTGCCACCACTTTTTGGACCACTTTAAGATCTTTACGCCAGGACGCTTTCAAATCAATCGCTAGATTAGACAAGTCAGTTTTAGTAGGTAATAAAGCAAGTAAAGCACATAATTCCGGATGGGCCTGTAAAGTGGAGGGCACTTCCTCAGGATCAGGAACTGCAACAGACATTTGTTCAGTAGCAGGACTGACAGGGCCACTTTGTGGGAATATAGGAGCGGAAGGCCTTTGTCTGACTGATGTTATGCTCGATTGAGACCCAGATTCAGAGTCACATGTGAAATCAGAAGATGTAAAATGTTTAGAAGATCCTTCCAATGTTTTATAGTTTTGCAGCGTTTTAAATAACTTTTTCTTTGAGGGAGGACCAATACTCCAATCTGAAGGGTTGTCGGAGTCAGAGTAAGCAGAAGTACCCCCATAGGAATGGATTGTAAGCTCCTGCATATGTATAGAGCCAGATGATACTGTATGAGAAGTCTGAGGAACAAAAGTAGTGAGTATAGCAGGGCCCTGAGGAGCAACAGATTCCTGTGCAGATGATATGAGGAGGGGAGGAGGCTGAAGAGGCAGAGTAACAGGCTGGACAATAGGGGAGGAGGAGACAGAGGAGGCAGGTTGAGTGGACAGATAGCGGGACTGCTGCTTTGTTAAGGCCTCTCCATTCTGGTGCGAGTCAGGAACCTGTAGTTAACTGTCCACTGTGGTCTCAGCTCTGACCGGTGGCTGTTCGGGTTGAGACAATGTAGAATGGCTGGTTGGAATGCTGTCAGGCAGCGTGGTGGAGGCAGAGGCGCCGAGGCCTGTGCATCAGATGGAGGCCCCTGCATAATTACCGGAGCTGGAGAAGAGGAGCGGCACGGGTGGAAGAAGTCTGCCACAGATGAAGAGTGTTGCGGAGGGTCCCCTGCAGGTGCGGTGGTCTTCTTCTGACGTCTGTTCCCCATATTTTACTCTAAATCCCCATATAAAAGGCTGTGATGCCGGAGCTGCCGCTCCTCAGCGCACCTAGCCACACCCTTCTGGTAATATTATTTTATTGATAGGCAAGATTAAAATCCAGGCATATGGTCAAAAAATTGGTCAGAATGGCGTCAATTTGTAAAATTTTTGGAATGCATGCCTGACTTTTAATCTTGCCTATTAATAAAGTTAGACCAAAATTTTATCAGGATTGTGCCAAGAACACTTCTACTACCAATAACAATAAGAATGATAAAGGCTAATAATTCATAATAAACATGATTAAGATTTGTTTAGGTTTAAAGGTGTTATCCAGGAAAAAACTTTTTTTATATTTCAACTGGCTCCAGAAAGTTAAACAGATTTGTAAATTACTTCAATTAAAAAATCGTAATCCTTTCAGTACTTATGAGCTTCTGAAGTTAAGGTTGTTCTTTTCTGTCTAAATGCTCTCTGAGGACACGTGTCTCGGAAACCGCCCAGTTTAGAAGCAAATCCCCATAGCAAACCGCTTCTAAACTGGGCGGTTCCCGAGACACGTGTCCTCAGAGAGCACTAAGACAGAAAAGAACAACCTTAAATTCATAAGCTCATAAGATTTTTTAATAGAAGTAATTTACAAATCTGTTTAACTTTCTTTAGCCAGTTGATATATAAAAAAAAGTTTTTCCTGGATAATCCCTTTAAGTTAGTTTTTTTTATTTTTTTATTTAAAAAAAATAATCTGAATAACATTCAGTATTAGAACCCAGTAAAAGCAGATGAATACACATGTAATGGTTAAACCCTTATGGAAATGTACCAAGCTGGTTTAATTATTTGTGATGTTGGCATTTTTTACCTAATAATATGAAGTTACCTCAAATTGCTAGTTACAAATCTACCAACTCAAGTCTATTGTGAGCAAACAAATCAAGCTTTGCCAAAATGGGGAGTCGTAAAGGTGAATGGTGTCCACCTGTGCAAGATGGTTTACCTCCTTGCTCCAAACATAAAGAAGTTAAATGACCCTCCTATTAGATGTTCTCAGGAGATATGGGGCTATTTATAGACATTCTGAATAGTTGTTGGTCATTACACTTTATTTATAGTAGGTGAGTTCACTGTTAATGGCCAAATGTTAAATACCTGGAATGTAACAAATGTAAAATATGAACTCGGTTTGGCCATTTTTGCGGAATTATACATACATATTTTACGGTTTGTATTTTAGTTCTCATTATATAGAGTTGCATCGTAAGAAATAAACTTTTCCTTTAGCTTTTATAAAATACTAGCAAACCAAATATTACCTAAAAGGCATTATACACTTTACAGTGTTGGTCCACAGCAAGGCTATCCCTCTGTGGTGGGCCAGCCCAGAAGCACCAGCTGCTACTTTGAACCTAGTTCGGGTGGCAGTAGTACTATTATGTTTGCTGGCCTGTGAAAAGTCTTTATCTAAAATGTATTTTCTGTGTTTTTAGGTATAACATGCATGCACTGAGCCTTACACAGAGTGTAAGGGATTATCAATTTATTTTGGTACGTCTATTGCAAATGTAAAAGCAGTGATAACCTGTCACATGCCCACCCCCTTAGCCAAATAATGCTAAGGACTGTCCTACTCCACCCCTATTCCCAGGATAGGAGTGGATCAAAAGGCCTCATGTTCAGAGTGGTCCGGCTCTGGTTGGAGAAGTGAGAGCACAAGCTCTGCAGCTCTCTCACCTTCAGAGGGAGTTTGTCTACATTTCTAGCACTGTTCCAGCAAAGTTTTCCTGCCTAGCGTGTCCTTCTACAGAGATACAAACCTGCCCTAGTTAGCAACAGGCTAAAGTCTGGGGATTGCCTTCTAAGTACGATCAGGAAGTCATGTCTCAGCATAGCCCAAAACATTTAAATATTTTCCACGGACCACCCCCATGAAGACCCCTGATGGCTGGCTCAGTAAATCTGCACTAGTGTACTGTACAACTTACAAGCCTGAGAGAAAATTCAGCAACCAAGTTACCATCCAAAGTATAGTGCAGCCTGGCAACACCTAGAGGAACCATATAATGCCAGGGGAGACCTAGCCTTTGAGTCTAACGAATACAGCAAGGGAGGAACTCCTCCAAAACAACAGATGTAAACCTGTAAATATAACTATATTTACAGTAAATAAAATCTTTTTCTCAATTTATCAGTGGAAAAAGTAGACAAGTTGGAAGAGTGACAAGATACTTTGCAAAGGTGGGTGCCCATGTTATGTACGACACCACGTTGATTAGTCCAGTCACTCCATAGTAGTATGGCTCTACACCTCCTACCTACACTGTTAGAACACTTTTGCAAATCTCCTTTCTACTTTCCCAATGATCTTTCTCCACAATGGGACTTTTTGCATTGTCTTCTCCATCTGTCCCCTAATCCTCTCCTGCTACCAAGAATTTGTAACGGCCAATTGGTGAATTGAAGATAATAATATGGATCTGCAATACCTCACATAACTCGTTGATGCACATGGCACTGTTTTTGGTAGAAAGCAGCCATGTTTTATTTCTTAACCTGGACAACCCTTTTAAGGTAGATGTATTCTGCCAATCTAATCTATTACAATCTGATACCCCTATGGTATGGGAGCCTTTAGACTGTCCCCTTACAGAAGATGTCACCATACTTAATCAAATGTTTTAGGAAGCCATAGAATAAGACAATACTGGAAGTGTTTGGCAGTGACTTTCTATAACAATTAAAATATACTTGCATAGAGCATGGAGGGGAGAGATTGCTGAATATGACACTTTTGACCAAGAGGTCTCAAAAGTGGGGAAAAGTATCTTTAAGGCACATTTAAATCTGTGAGTATAAGTCTGGGGGTTCAGGGTATTGTAATTCCGAGAACTGGTGCAGCACGAGAAAAGTCTTAAAGGTGTTATCCAGGAATTGAAAAACAGAGATAATTTCGTTCAAAGACCACTCCCTGTCTGTCTTCAGGTTGAGTGTGGTTCTGCAGCTCTGTTCCATTGAAGTGAATGGAGCCAAGTCGTAAAACCACACCCAACCTGGAGACAGACAGGGAGCGGTCTTTGAAAGAAATTAGGCCTGTTTTTGTATAACCCCTTTAACCCCTTCCAGCTATAGGACATATGCATAAGTCCCAGCACCCGATACGTTCATTTACTTGGACATATGCATATGTCCTAGCAATCTTCTGCACTGCCGCGGGCAGCGATGGAGATCGGCGGCGGGACCCGGCTGTCAATCACAACCGGAGTCCCGCCGCAGCTGCCGGGGCCGCAATCGCGCTGTTCTCCGCAGCATTAACCCAATAGATGCCGTGATCAATCCTGATCACAGCATCTGTGGTGTTGACAGGGGGAGTGGTCTCCCCCTGTTCCCCAATGGCGGCACCTCGACACGATCGTGGGTCGCCTTTGGTTGCTATGGCAGCAGGAGGTCAGAACTGTTTGCCTACTATGGAAGCCTTTGAGGTCCAGCCAGAGGCTGGATCACATAAGCTGTACTGTGTACTGAGCGGGTCATACTGTGCTGCAGTACAAATGTATTGCAGCATAGTATAACCTGTAAAAAGTGTCAAAAATAAAGTAAAAAGTGCGAAGTGTAAAAAAAAAAAAAAAAGGAACTTTTCCAATAAAAGCTGTGTATTATCATCAAAAAAGATCAAAAATACAAATCATATACATAATAGGTATTGCCACGTCCGTAATGACGTGTACTATAAAAACTATAATGTAAATGATCCTGCACAGTGAACGGCGTTAAACAAGAACAACAAAAAAAAGCACAAAATTCGCCAATTTTGGTACAAATTGCGGAATAAAACATGTCGCAAAAATGATACCAATAAAAAGTACAGCTCACCCGCGAAAAATAAGCTATCACTCAATGACGTTGGAAGAAAAATAAAAAAAAGTTATGGCTCTTGGAAAATGAATGGCAGAAAAAGAATTTTGCTCAGAAAAGGAAACAGAACATAGAAAACTATATAACATGGGTATCGCCATAATCGTACTGGCCCACAGAATAATTATAACTTCACTTTTACCACACAGTGTAAACCATAAAAAAAAAACGCCAGAAATGTTCCCTTTTTTCACAATATTTTGGAGTTTTTCACAAAAAATGCTGCATGTGTCAACAAAAATCCACCACTTATATAAAGTATAATATGTCACGAAAAACAATCTCAGAATCGTTCCGCTCAGAAAAAGCCTTCTAAAGTTATTACCATTTAAAGAGCCTCAGTCAAATTTAAAAAAAAAAGAGCCTGGTCATTAAGGTAAAAAATGGGTCCGTCCTTAAGGGGTTAATGATGGCAGTGAGAGGTACAGATTATAGAAGGTGCCAGTTTTATATCATTAGCAGAGCGGAGAGTATGTGTCTGATGGTAGACAGAGATGAGATGTAGGAGGGGCAGGACTGGGGAGAGCTTTGTGGTGAGACTGAGGATTTTGTACATTATTCTGGACTCAATGGGTAACCAGTGTAGTGACTGGCACAGGGGGAGGCATCGGTGTAATGGCTGGAGAGGAAGAGGAGTCTGGCTGCGGCATTTAGGATGGATGGGAGAGGGGAGAATTTAGAGAAGGGAAGGCCTATTAGTAAAGAGTTACAATAGTCAAGGCGGGAGTGAATCAAGACGTTAAAAGATGTGGAGCTCACAACAGGGGACACGAGGTTAACTGTGATCCTCTCACCCAAAGAGAGATAATGAAAACAATATAAAACACAGTCCGCAGTCCTCAGTGTCCTACCCCCAAAAAAAAAATTAGTATGGGAAGAATAAAGGGGAATGAATCAAAGCAATAATGAGAGTATTAGGTGTTTCTATAGTAAGAAGAAAGTGGGTTTTGGAGATGTTTTTGAGGTGCAGGTGACAAGAATGTAAAATGGATTGAATATAGGGAGGGAAAGACAGATCAGAGTCTAGTATAACACCAAGACAGCGGGCATGCTGCCCGGGAGTTATGGTAGTGCCACATACAGAGATGGAAATGTCAGGTTTAGGTAGATTTGTCGATGGAGAAAACATAAGAAGTTCAGTTGTAGAAAGAATTAGTTACAGATATAGGGAGGACATGATGTCTGAGACAGAGACTGGTATTTTGGCTGAATTACCTACATTGCCTACACTTCATATAAGAACATGGATACATGCTCATACTGTACCCACCTGAGATTTTATCACAACAATAAGTACCGTATATACTCGAGTATAAGCAGACCCGAATATAAGCCGAGGCCCCTAATTTCACCCCAAAAACCCAGGAAAAGTTATTGACACAACTATAAGCCTAGGGTGGGAAATACATCATCCCCCCCATGTAATCATCCAGACCCCCATCATTAACACCTTCATCATCATCACCCTGTCATCATCACCCCTTCATCATCCCCGCTTGTCATCATCCCCCCCTTCATCATCCCCCGTTCATCATCACCGCCTGTCATCATCCCCTTGTCTTCATCCCACCCCCCTTCATCATCACCGCCTGTCATCAACCCCCCCCACCCCTTCATCATCACCGCTTGTCAATGTCTGATTTACAGTGGCCATCAACCTGCGGACCTCCAGATGTTTCAAAACTACAACTCCTAGCATGCCCGGACAGCCATCGGCTGTCCGGGCATGCTGGGTGTTGTAGTTTTGAAACATCTGGAGGTCCGCAGGTTGAAGACCACAGCGGCCTTCATCATCATCCAGACCCCCCCCCCCCTTTAGTTTTGTACTCACCTCCGCTCAGCGGGATGTTAGGGTGAGCTGGTCCGGGCCATCTGTGCTGCAGGGACCGTCCGGTGGGGAGGGATAGTCGTTCTGGGGGGGCCTCTTCTCCGCGCTTCGGGCCCGGAATAGAGACTTTGCCTTGACGACGACGCACAGGGACGTTGCTCATGAACGTCCCCGTGCGTTGTAGTCAAGGCAACGTCACTATTCTGGGGCCAGGCCCGAAGCGCGGAGTTGCAGTTTTGAAACATCTGGCGGTCCACAGGTTGAAGAACACTGAGGGCGGAGAGTTCACTCGAGTATAAGCCGAGGGGGGTGTTTTCAGCACGAAAAATTGTGCTGAAAAACTCGGCTTATACTCGAGTATATACAGTATATAGGATTGGAAACAGTTCTTTGTTTTGACAATATGCAACTGTACAGAGAATGGTTCTCGAATTCTCACTGAAACATTTTACTTTTATTCAGTTTGGTATTTTTATGTATCTATCAACACGAGCACAGCAAGGACATTTGTTTAGTCATCCCTCTATTATAATGTTTAACAACATGGAAATAAAAGATGGATATCTTTGTACTTCAGAACAAATCTTTCCATTGTAGTTTTTCTGACTTCCTCCACAAACAGCAGTTATGATGTACACAAAGTGTTGGCTGCCATTTTGTTCTCAGATTTCATGGCAACTAACACCCCACTCCATTTATATTAATCATAGTATAGAAATGATAGCACTACGGTGACTAAATGGTTCGAAACCACTGATGTGTGCACAGCTCCTATGCAGAACAACAGTTCTGTGCAAATGTTTTAGGCAGGTGTGGAAAAAAGAATGCTTTAAAAAAAATGGAAGAGTTAGGCCCCATTCACACAGCGATATTTCCATGCATCCGTTCAGAATCCACTCTGCCAAGCTGACAACAGATTTTTTGCAGTTTTGATAATTCACAGAATGTGCACAGAATTTGTTCTGAATTTATATTGTTCACCACACTGATCCAGGCCGGAATTAACCACATATTACCAGAAGTTTATTTGCTAATATGTGAAAATCCGGACTCCACTCTATCCCAGCCTCCACCCAATCTGCCCATCAGATTACCGTATTTTTCGCCGTATAAGTTGGTGCGTCTTATACGGCGAATACACACCTATCGCGGCAGTCCCTGCGGCCATCAACGGCCGGGACCTGCGGGTAATACAGGACATCACCGATCGCAGTGCTGCCCTGTATTAACCCTTCAGATGCGGCGATCAATCTGACCGCCGCCTCTGAAGCGAAAGTGACACTAGCCCGGCTGCATCAGGAGGGACCTTACCTGCCTCCTCAGGGGACACGGCGACAGCGATGGAGGGCGACATCCAGGGCAGCGGTGACGAGCGGTGAAGGGTCCGGAGCAACGGGGACAAGTGAGTATTACCTCCTATACCAGTGGTCTTCAACCTGCGGTCCTCCAGATGTTGCAAAACTACAACTCCTGCTGGGAGTTGTCGTTTTGCAACATCTGGAGGTCCGCTGGTTGAAGATCACTGTGACCTATATTTACATTGTATTCTAGATTTTCTTCATTTAAAATTGGGTGCGTCTTGCCGAAGCATCCTATAGGGCGAAAAACACGGTATAAAGTGGCAGGTCATGAATGCAGAATCCGACTACACAGTGCTTGTTTGTAGTCTGTAACCATGGAGACATATAGATCTGAATAGGAGCTGTATACAAAGCATGGCTTTTCACAGTGGTCTTTACAATTTGCAGTAATAAAAGTCATGTGGATCTGATAGGTCATAAAATTGTTTAGCATTTTTTATAACATGTTTTTACTTTTTTTGAACTAGCAAAAAACTTTTTGAACTTGAGAAATTAATGAAAGTCGAAATGTAACATTATTTGGACTTTAAGTTTTTGTCCATATACCTTACAGAGGAAATTACCCCTAGAAGTCTTCATATTCGAAGCGGTTCCTCCTTTTTAAATGACTTTTACTAATGAGTGGAATAAGTTCTTAGAGGAATGTTCTAAAGGTATGCTTGTCAGACTGTGCAACAAGCGTAAATCAGCCACGGATGAGTGAATCAAATCTGACAAATCCGAATTCATCCCAAATTTCAGGAAAAATTCAATTCGCAATGAATGTGAATATTGTCGTAATTAGATCATGCGAATCGCTTCAATAAACTCCATTTAGTGTGGTCCAGGGCATCTAAAATGGCTGATGCACATGTAAGGATATGGGGCAAGGAATCCTGGGAAGGCGGGAACAAGGTAGGCGGGATGATGCTGAATCACATGCAGCTTGCAGCCTATCAGCAGACAGCCACCCCTGTGATGTCACAGCCCTATATAATCGGCACACATCTAGCGGCCAGTCACTTCAGCCTTTTATTGCAGAAAGAGAGAGAGAGAGACAGAGAGCAGTGTGTGTTGCACAGAAAAGCTTTTTTACAGCAGCAATTCACCTCAAGCCCAAATCCAGCCTAGAAGCACTGATAGGGAAGGGTGTGAGATTGAGAGAGAAAGTGCAATTTTGGATGTAGTACACAGCGACTGTGTGCTGCAGCACTGGTGTGTACAACAACTGAAAAGCTAATAGTAGCCAGCCAGTTAGGGTGAGCAGAGCACTAAAATCATATTGTCTTCTATTAAGTGTAACCTGTGCACACATCTAAGTGGTGTACCATTTTGCTCCTGTTAGCCTGGCTTCACATCACGATTTGACATTCTGATGCATAGATACGATTTCGGAAGCTCAAATTGCCTGAAATGGTATCTGTGCAAGGACAGGTACTGACAGATACTGAACCATTAACTATTATGGTGCTGCAGACCAGACCGTAGTCTGCTAGTGACTCCGATCTGGTCATTTTCTCAGCATGTCAGATTTTTGACACAGACTGAAAACCGTGGTCTGCCAAGTTGCTGGTGCTGCAGTTCCTCCCTTTTCAAGTGGTGGACTCTGCACCTTTCAAAGAACTGATGGCTTGTGCAGAGCCGAGGTGGAGAGTGCCAAGCCGTCATTTCTTTGTGAAGAAGGCAGTTCCAGCCTGCCACAATTTTTGTGGAAGAGAAGGCGGGCCAGTCCTTGAGCCCGTCGGTGTGTACCAAAGTGCACGGCAGTGACGACGTGTGGAGCTGTTACTATGGTCAGGGACAATACATGTCCTTTACGGCCCACTGGGTGAATGTGGTTCCTGCACAGCCACAACAGCAACTTGGACAGGTCACGCCGCTTCCGCCTCCATCCTCTCAGGCCATTGGTCCTGTGACAGTTTGCGACTCCGCCCAGTGGCGTTGCTAGGGTTGGTGTCACCCGGTGCGGTAGAAAATGGTGTCACCCCCATACCTACCCCCTCCCCCCAGTAAGTTTTTAGCCTGTTGTGACAGACACCACTGTTGTAGCGCATTGTGAGAAATTCCAGTATAATAATCAGATATACCAGTTGCCACAGAATAGGAAAGTGTTAAGGAAGTTTTCACCATTTAAATATACAGCTCCCAGAATTACTTAAAGGGGTACTCCACTGGAAAACATTTACTTTTATATCAACTGGTGCCAGAAAGTTAAACAGATTTTTAAATTACTTCTATTTAAAATATTAATCCTTACAGTACTTATCAGCTGCTGTATGCTCCACAGGAAGTTGTGTAGTTCTTTCCAGTCTGACCACAGTGCTATTTGCTGACACCTCTGTCCATGTCAGGAACTGTCCAGAGCAGGATAGGTTTGCTATGGGGATTTGCTCCTACTATGGACAGTTCTTGACATGGACAAAGGTGTCAGCACAGAGCACTGTGGTCAGACAGAAAATAAATTAAAAAAGAAAAGAACTTCCTGTGAATCACTTATACAGCAGCTAATAAGTACTGGAAGGATTAAGATTTTTAAATAGAAGTAATTTACAAATCTGTTTAACTTTGTAGCACCAATTGATAAAAAAAAAAATGTTTTCCAGTAGAGTACCCCTTTGAGCAGTGGTCAGGTTATGCTGGGAGTTGTCGTTTCACTCACCATAACTGTAGAACTTACAAGTGACTACAGCTCTGATAGGACATAGAGAGGAGAATGTACAATGATATCAGTGACTACAGGTGACGTCTTCTCTATAGTGAGGAGAATACACAATGATATCAGTGTCTACAGGTGACGTCTTCTCTATAGTGAGGGGAATACACAATGATATCAGTGATTACAGATGACGTCTTCTCTATAGTGAGGAGAATACACAATGATATCAGTGACTACAGGTGACGTCTTCTCTATAGTGAGGAGAATACACAATGATATCAGTGACTACAGGTGACGTCTTCTCTATAGTGAGGAGAATACACAATGATATCAGTGACTACTGGTGACATCTTCTCTATAGTGAGGAGAATACACAATGATATCAGTGATTACAGGTGACGTCTTCTCTATAGTGAGGAGAATACACAATGATATCAGTGACTACAGGTGATGTCTTCTCTATAGTGAGGAGAATACACAATGATATCAGTGACTACAGGTGACGTCTTCTCTATAGTGAGGAGAATACACAATGATATCAGTGACTACAGGTGACGTCTTCTCTATAGTCTTCCCTTATCTAATTCAGATGGTACATACCGCCAGGACTTGTTCCAGCTAAAACTTCTGTCTGCAGAATGTGATGCCCAGACGTCTCCTCTCTATGTCAGCGCATTCTCATCCTCTATATGAAAACATTTATTATTATAAACCTGCCAGACACTGTATCCTCTAAATATAATACTACTATACACTATACTCTTTGATTATAAACCTTCCATACACCATACCCACTGAATATAATACTACCACACACTGTACATTCTGAATATAATACCAACATATACTGTACACTCTGAATATAAATCTGCCACATACTGTAACCCTGAATATAATACCGCCACACACTGTACCCTCTGAATATAATACTACCACCCACTGCGCCCTCTGAATATAATACTACCACCCACTGCGCCCTCTGAATATAATACTACCACAAACTGCGCCCCCTGAATATAAATCTGCCACATAGTGTACCCTCTGAATATAAATCTGCCACATACTGTACCCCTGAATATAAATCTGCCACATACTGTACCCCTGAATATAATACTACCACCCACTGCACCCTCTGAATATAATACTTAGAGATGAGCGAACTACAGTAAATTCGATTCGTCACGAACTTCTCGGCTCGGCAGTTGATGACTTTTCCTGCATAAATTAGTTCAGCTTTCAGGTGCTCCCGTGGGCTGGAAAAGGTGGATACAGTCCTAGGAGACTCTTTCCTAGGACTGTATCCACCTTTTCCAGCCCACCGGAGCACCGGAAAGCTGAACTAATTTACGCAGGATAAGTCATCAACTGCCGAGCTGAGAAGTTCGAGACAAATCGAATTTACTGTAAGTTCGCTCATCCCTAATAATACTACCACAAACTGCGCCCTCTGAATATAATACTACCACAAACTGCGCCCTATGAATATAATACTACCACAAACTGCACTCTCTGTATATAATACTACCACACACTGCGCCCTCTGAATATAACACTACCACAAACTGCGCCCTATGAATAACATTGCCATACAGTGCACCCTCTGAATATAATACCACAACCGCAGTAACACCCCTCAACATCCGTTAGCTGATGCTATTACCACGGGAGGGGGGGTATTGGTGGTGTTGCTAGTGGATAATGGGGGTGCTACTACTGGGGGGTGTTGCTGGAGGATGATGAGGGTGCTACTGGCCATCCCCCCCTGGCAGTACCACCCCCATCATCCATCGGCAGGATCATCCTCCTGGCAGGAGCACCGCCATCATCCACCACCAGGATCTGCTGATGGAGGTGCTGCTGCTGGGGGGTGGGTGTTGCTGGTGGATGATGAGGGTGCTACTGCCAGGGCGGGAGCATTAGGTAGGCAGCAGTTCCCCCACATTAGGTAGGTAGCAGTTTCCCCACATTAGGTAGCATCTTTTCCCCACATTAGGCAGCATAGATTCCCCACATGTGGTACCAGTTCCCCCACATTAGGTAGGTACCATTTACCCCACATTAGGTAGCAATTTCCCCACATTAGGTAGCACAGATTCCCCACATTATGTAGCAGTTTCCCCACATTATGTAGCAGTTTCCCCACATTATGTAGCAGTTTCCCCACATTAGGTAGCATAGATTCCCCACATTTGGTAGCACAGATTACCCACATAAGGTAGCATAGACTCCCCACATAAGGTAGCATAGACTCCCCACATTAGGTAGCATAGACTCCCCACATTAGGTAGCATAGACTCCCCACATTAGGTAGCATAGACTCCGCACACTTGGTAGTAGTTTCCCCACATTAGGCCGCAGGTTCCCCACAATGGGTCAAAGTCTCCCCACATTAGATCGCCCCCCCCCCCCCACCACACACACACATACACACAAAAAACACATACAAACACAGAGAGACACAAACACACACACAGTCAGATAGACACACACTCACAGACAGACACACACACAGTCACATACACACACAGTCACATACACACACAGTCACACACACACAGTCACACACACACACAGTCACACACACACAGTCACATACACACACACTGTCACATACACACAGTCACATACACACACACAGTCACATACACACAGTCACATACACACAGTCACATACACACACACAGTCACATACACACAGTCACACACACACACAGTCACACACACACACAGTCACACACACACACAGTCACACACACACAGTCACATACACACACAGAGTCATACACACACACAGTCACACACACACAGTCACATACACACAGTCACATACACACACAGTCACATACACACACAGTCACATACACACACAGTCACATACACACACAGTCACATACACACACAGTCACACACACACACAGTCACACACACACACAGTCACACACACACACAGTCACACACACACAGTCACATACACACACAGAGTCATACACACACACAGTCACACACACACAGTCACATACACACAGTCACATACACACACAGTCACATACACACACAGTCACATACACACACAGTCACATACACACACAGTCACACACACACACAGTCACACACACACACAGTCACACACACAGTCACATACACACACAGTCACACACACACACACACACAGTCACATACACACACAGTCACATATACACACACAGTCACACACACACACACACACACAGTCACATATACACACACAGTCACACACACACACACACACACACACACACACACACACAGAGTCACATACACACAGACAGAGAGACAGACACACACACTCACCCATCCAGCGCAGCGCTCCTTCTCACCTGGCGCCCTGCGAGTGACGTAACTGACGTCCTCCTGCGCGGCCATGCAGTGTGACGTCAGGCCGGCGCAGACGTGGGAGCGGAGGCCGGGCACAGTGCTTGTGACGGCGAGGGGATGTGATGACGGACGGGCGCACAGTGCAGGTGAAAGAGGGGGGGGGGGTTGCTGACGGACGGAAGGGCGCACCGCACAAACAGCGCGGGGGGGGGGGGGATGTGCTGACGGATGGGAGGCCGGTCGGGCACAGATGGGGGGTGTCTGTGTAGCGGGGGAGGGGTGGGTGCTGCGGAGCATCTTGGTGTCACCCCATTAGTTTGGTGTCACCCGGTGCGGGCCGCACCCCCCGCACCCGGGTCGCAACGCCACTGACTCCGCCTCCTCATCCTTCACTGTGTCCTCAGCCTCCACTGCAGGGACAAGTCTCAGTGCCCCTCCAGCATACCATGTGTGCAGGGCACAGCAGTGTCACGCTGTTCTTCACATGGTTTGCCTTGGCAAACGGAGTCACACTGCTAAAAGTCATTCACCCAAAAATGTAATCATGACTTACTCCACAAAAACTGTAAATGGGAACCATGGTGACCGACAACTGGAAGAACATCTTGTCTGCCCTGCCTGAGACATGAGCCCTGCATGGCACACGTGTTCAATCTGGTTGTCAAGCGGTTCCCGAAGTGTCCCCCCATCTGCAAGACATCCTAACAATGGGAAGGTAACTTTGTATCCACTCCAGCCACTCGTACACCGCAAAGCACACCCTCCTTGAGCTGCAGGGTCAGAACGGTATTCCCCAACATAGTCTTATTTGTGACGTTTCCACACGTTGGAATTCCACCCTCCATATGTTGGACCGACTATACGAACAGAGAAAAGCCATCACCGATTTCTTGATGATCCAAGTGGATAGGGGGACTCCCCTGTGTAACTTCAATGTGAACCAGTGGCAGCTCATACATGACACCTGCCACATTATTAGTCAGTCACCAGGATTACGGGATGAACGATGTCATTCCACTGCTTCATCTACTACAACACGTGTTGGAAACAATGGCTGGTCAGGGCACTGGAGACGTGGCGCCTACATGTCACGGCCACATGAGCCCTGTGGGGGCTTAACTGGAGGAGGAGGAGGGGAGAGGCACAGTGGAGCACAGTTTAAGTTTTGCAAAATGGGCGGTTTTTATAGTCATCTGACAGGAGAGGAGGAGCTGGAGCAGCTAGAGGGTTATGAGAAAGGCGAGAAAGAGGACCTCGACACACCGTGGCAGTAAGCAGTGGAGATGGAGGCAGGGAGTCCCTCCGAGTCACTTTCACAAATGGCACGATGCATGCTCACTTACTTACGTAGTGACCGCTGAATTGTCACCATTTGGCAGCGGGATGACTTCTGGCTCTCCACCTTATTGGACCCTCGCTACTGGCACAAAATGGGGGCCTTTTTTACACTGACTGAGAGGGTGGACAAACTGACCTACTACAGAGACATCCTAAGCAGTTAGTTGGCCGATGCCTATCTGCCCCATTTTTCATCCTCTTGCAGGACTGACTGGGCGGGCCCTCTGCGCTCACCTTCCATTGCCATGGCTGCCAGGGAGGGGTGGGGTGGCAGGAGCAGCTCCATCAGCAGCAGCCTGAGTCGACAGTCACTGATAAGTAGCTTTCTTCACCCACATCATGAAGCAACTCATCAGCAGCAGGTAGAACTGGAGACGGACCTGAACCAGCAGGTGGTGGCATACCTTGAAATGACCATGCCAACACACCTTGAAGATCCGCTGGACTTCTGGGCAGCTAAACTTGATTTGTGGCCGCAACTAGCAGAGTTTGCCCTGGAAAAGCTGTCCTGCCCGGCAAGTAGTGTGCCATCAGAGTGGGTGTTTAGTGCGGTGGGGGCCATAGTAACCCCATGGAGAGACTGACCTTTGTGAAGATGAATCAGGCATGGATTAGCCAGGATTTCCACCCACCAATGCCTGATGCATCAGAGTAGATTGACCATGGTGCCACACCAACACTTCACAAATATGGATAGTGCTAAACATATTTCAAGGAAAACTGTCAGCTTGCTCCCCCCGGACTAACCAGCGGTACTGGCTGGCAGTGTGGGGGATGCTGATCAGTTTGATGCCTACCATGTCTGGACCCGTCCCGCCGTTCGGCAGCGATCTTTGATTTTCGGTATATGCTAATTAGGTGCTAACTGGCAAAGGCCGGGCTAACTGGCACTCTGATGTCAGTGCCGCCGGCCACAGCACCGCCAAGCTCATCAATATTCCTCCCCTCCCTCCGCCTCTCCCTCTTCTCCCCGCTCTGTAATGAAGAGGGAGAGGTGGAGGGAGGGGAGGAATATTGATTAGCTGGGCGGCGCTGTGGCCAGCGGGTCTGACTACAGAGTGCCAGTTAGCCTGGCCTGTGCCAGTTAGCACCTAATTAGCATACACTGAAAATCGAAGATTACGGCCGAACGGTGAGGCGGATCCGGTCACGGTAGGCATCAAACTGATCAGCATCCCCCCACACTACCAGCCAGTACCACTGGTTAGTACGGGAGGAGCAAGCTGTCAGTTTTCCTTTAATGCGCTGTTCCCCAGTTACACACATTCCAGACCACAAGTAAGTATTGAGGATATGCATTACGTAAAACGTAACTTCTAATATTCTTAGGATAAAAATAAAATGTATGTACCCAAAAGTTCTTTTTAAATCAAACAAAAGGAAATGTGTGCAAAAAACACCATGTGCCACCTACACCACCAAGTTGTAACTGATGGGGGTAAAAACTTACCCTGTAAGGCCTGTGAAAAGGTGAAAGCTATGGTGGTGGATGGCTGTTGGGTGTCACCAAGGTTCCTGGATTTGGTGAAGTAAGAGCCGGTATTTATTCAGTGTCTGTGCTGCCATCAGGACTCCTGATGCTGCTGCTGCCACCTCCAGGCTGTCTCATTCTGCCACCATATCTTCTCCTCGTGCTGATGCTACCTCCAGGCTGTCTCATTCTGCCACCATATGTTCTCCAAATGCCTCTGCCACCTCCAGGCTGTGTCATTCAACCACTATATGTTCTCCTCATGATGTCACCAACTCCAGGTTGTGTCATTAAATCACTATATGGTCTCCTCATGCTGCCGCCAACTCCAGGCTGTGTCATTCAGCCACTATATGGTCTCCACATGCTTCAGCCACCTCCAGGCTGTGTCATTCAGCCACTATATGCTGCCGCCAACTCCAGGCTGTGTCATTCAGCCACTATGTGGTCTCCTCATGCTGCTGCCAACTCCAGGCTGTGTCATTCAGCCACTATATGTTCTCCTCAAGCTGCCGCCACCTCCACGCTGGGTCATTCAGGCACTATATGGTCTCCTCATGCTGCCGCCACCTCCACGCTGTGTCATTCAGGCACTATATGGTCTCCTCATGCTGCCGCCACCTCCATGCTGTGTCATTCAGCCACTATATGGTCTCCTGATGCTGCAGCCAACTCCAGGCTATGTCATTCAGCCACTATATGGTCTCCTCATGCTGCCGCCACCTCCACGCTGTGTCATTCAGGCACTATATGGTCTCCTCATGCTGCCGCCACCTCCATGCTGTGTCATTCAGCCACTATATGGTCTCCTGATGCTGCAGCCACCTCCACGCTTAGTCATTCAGCCACTATATGGTCTCCTCATGTTGCTGCAACCTCCACGCTGTGTCATTCAAGCACTATATGTCTTTTATGCTTCCGGCACCTCCAGGCTGTGTCATTCAGCCACTATATGTTATCCTCATGCTGCCGCCACCTGCACGCTGTGTCATTCAGCCACTATATGGTATCCTCATGCTGCAACCACCTCCACGCTGTGTCATTCAGCCACTATATGGTCTCCTCATAGTGATGCCACCTCCTGGCTCTGTCATTGTGCCGCTCTGCGACAGTGATACTAATAGTGACACCTCTGATCTGCATCTCATACTGAATAACAGTATTATTTCACTAACCCAGCACACACCCTATGAGTGTTACAGCAAGGCAAAGTGTTTTTCACCCCTATTGAGGCTCTCTGTAGGCCAGAAATAGCCGTTTTTAATACAGATTCTCCGCAAATAAATTCAGACCGAAACAATTTTGGGGGGGAAAATTCGGCGAATCGGCCAAATCGAATTTTTTAAAAATTCGCTCATACCTACTTAAAGCCAACAAGTTGACAATATATTAAAAAACCTGGATACCCATTTGCAACACCCGGATTTTGCACAATGTGAACGACTACTAACTATGCGAATAATGGGCCATGAGAGAGACATTTTTGATAAAAAATGTGAGAAAGTACATCGTGATCGTTGCAATTACAATACTGGGAACATTAAGTTTTGGTTAAAAAATTATAATAAAAATAAAAACACTTATTCTAAACCAGCAGAGAGATTACACAAACACTCTCCAATTACATCACAAAAATAATTAAAGTCAGAATCTAGACCCATGTGGCAGAGCTATATCCAAAAATATTAATAGGAGGCAGAATACATCTAACATAACAGCAAATCCCAAAAATCTACATAAGAAAAATATCAAACCTAACAACAGTAGGCGACACTCACTATTTGATTAGCATTTTGAGTCAAATAGAACCCATAACAGGAATAAGGATAGGGTTATCAGACCCAATGGGACTACAGTAAAATCCAACAACAGTATAGTGAACACCAATAATAATGATGAACAAGGTCTATCATCATCATTTCAATATATATTGCCACAACCCGATTTTACAGGAACAACGAATCCCACCAATATCATGATCAATCCAATCAGTTCCATAGAATCAGTACAAACGGTTAAAGATAAGACCCAAAGTCAATCCACAGAGAATATATCACCTTCCACATCCTCTATGAACAATATAATTATTTATACCTCAACATACCATCCAGATACCCCTGTAATACATCTATGTCCAACACCATTCAACCAAAACAATCAGGACATGTCTACACATCATGACAGCTCATTGGATGAATTAGAAGATTCAGGGTCGGTCTTAGGGGTGTGCGAGCTGTGCGGCCGCATAGGGCACCATAGCAACAGGGGCGCTGGGCGGCCGACACAGCTTGCACCAGGAAAATGTAATTTGTATTGCCCGACGTCCAGTTCCAGTGTGAGGTGACGGGTAGGTAACTTCTTCAGACATTCAGCGCTGCTACGGGCAAGCAGCGCTAAATGCCGGTGTAATGAAGAAAACTGTGCCCTGTAGCTGAATGTGACCCTCCGCACAGGGACACAGTTTTCTGCTTTGCAGGCCGCTCCCTCTCATTCCATTCCCACTACCCTCCCTCAACTGTGTCCCTATGCGGAGGGTCAAATTCCGCTTCAGGGCACAGTTTTCTTCATTACACAGGGAGGTCTCACTTACCCCGCCCTCCTCCGCGTCTCCGGTTGGCTAGCCGGTCCGAGTCTGAAGAGGGACGTTGCACATGTGACGTCCCTCCGCAGACCCGCACAGGAGGACGTCAGTGACGTCACTCGTCAGGCTGACGCCGGAGAGGAGAATGCAGCGCAGGACAGGTAAGTGTGTCTACGTTTGTCTGCATGTGTGTGTGCATGTGTGGGTGTCTGTCTGTCTGTGTGTGTACATGTGTGGGTGTCTGTGAGTCCGGGGGGGGGGGGGACCTGCTTCTACACAATGTGGGGAGCCTGCTACTACCTAATGTGGGGAACCTGCTACTACTTAATGTGGGGAACCTGCTTCTACCTAATGTGGGGAACCTGTTACTAGCTAATGTAGGGAACCTGCTTCTACCTAATATGGGGAACCTGCTTCTACCTAATGTGGGGAACCTTCTTCTACCTAATGTGGGGAACCTGCTACTACCTAATGTGGGGAACCGGCTACTACCTAATGTGGGGAACCTGCTACTACCTAATGTGGGGAACCTGCTACTACCTAATGTGGGGAACCTGCTACTACCTAATTTGGGGAACTATACTGCACCTAATGTGGGGGAACTATACTGCCAACCTAATGTGGGGGAACTATACTGCACCTAATGTGGGGGAACTATACTGCAAACCTAATGTGGGGGAACTGTACTGCACCTAATGTGGGGGAACTATACTGCCAACCTAATGTGGGGGAACTGTACTGCACCTAATGTGGGGGAACTGTACTGCACCTAATGTGGGGGAACTATACTGCACCTAATGTGGGGGAACTGTAATGCACCTAATGTGGGGGAACTATACTGCACCTAATGTGGGGAACTATACAGCACCTAATGTGGGGGAACTATACTGCACCTAATGTGGGGGAACTATACTGCACCAAATGTGGGGAACTATACTGCACCTAATGTGGAGAGCTATACTGCACCTAATGTGGGGGAACTATACTGCATCTGATTAAGGGGGGCAGGGGACTGGTGAAGGGGTACATGGGACTGATTAAGGGGGAAGGGGGCAGGGGACTGATTAAATATAAAAAAAATATATTTGTCACAAAGATTTTTTTCCTCTTTGTGTACGTTTATGGGGGTGGGGGCGTCACAAGGCTAGCTCGCACAGGGCGCCTGAACACCTAAGGCCGGCCCTGAGAAGATTCACTTATTCCTACGGCCCTCCTTTCTCACCTCAATTCAGATTCATCCATTAATCTCACTGAACCTACCTTGGTATCTTTTTTAGATCTCCCCTCATCCTTGACTTCCACTATAAAGAAACGATGTCTGAACACTCCCAGTACAGTAGTCCATATAAAGGAACCCATACAGAAAAACCGCATAACGGAATATTTCAGCTCAGCTCCGGCCAAACAGAGTCTTAAAGAGAAAACCAGACGTGATAAATGGGGAGGGAGGAGAAATAGGTGACATAACAAGAGACCAAGGCCCATTATCAAAGAAAAACAGATGGTAAAAATATTCAACCCATGAAGCTATAATACCAAATGAAGCAGAAGTGTTAGTATTGAGCAAAGGATTATCGTTTGTCCGAGTTCCAAAATAGATGAATTAAATTTATTTATAGATTTAAATGAATATGTTAAGAAATTAACGGTTAAGAGATTTTTTTTCTATAAAAAATGTCACTGGTTCTTTGAAGGTTGGATCAGAACCAGAATTTGCATGTGTTGTAGACCCTCCAGCACTTTCTACTACTTTAAAGTCTCGCTCTTTTTTCTATCCCCTAGGATCTAAGGGTTAATATGTTGATACTTTCTTTACTTTCTCCAAAATGGTATTGGCTGAATTTAGAGAGATTAATGCCTTAAGGACTCTTTTTTTGGACTCTCGTTTTTTCCTCCTTACCTTTTAAAATCATAACCCTTTCTATTTTGCACCTAAAATTCCATATTATGGCTTATGTTTTGCACCACCAATTCTACTTTCCAGTGACATTAGTCATAAAAAAAAAAAAAAACACGGAGAAATGGAAAAAAAAAATCACTGTGCGACAAAATTGAAAAAAAAAAAAATTTTGTAACTTTTGGGGGCTTCCTTTTCTACAAAGTGCATTTTTCGGTAAAGATGACACCTTTTCTTTATTCTGTAGATCCATACAATTAAAATGATACCCTACTCATATAGGTTTGATTTTGTCTTACTTCTGGAAAAAATCATTACTACATGCAGGAAAATGTATACGCTTAAAATTGTCACCTTTAGCCCAGGGTCCCGTCTTTCATTAGCCGCTGGGACTGACCCACTATGACACGGAGTCACTGCATGACCCTGCGTTATAGACCAGGAGCAGGCGCAGGGCATGCAGGTATGCCCTGTGTCCTTAAGAGGTTAATACTGAATATAGCATACAGAACAACCTCACTCAAAAAGAGAGATTGGCTTTAAAATCCTTGGCCGATAATCGGTCCATCATTATCAAGGAGGCCGACAAAGGAGGGGGAGTTGTAATTCAAAATATTGAAGATTAGATGATAGAAGCCTATAAAATTCTATCTGACTCAGAATATTATGATAAAATAAGCAATGACCCTACCCGCCAATATATTGTGGAATTTTACAAATTGATAGACGATGCATATATGGAAGGAGTACTTACAAAGAAGGAAAGTAATTACCTTAATATCAAAAATCCATTGACGCCGATTTATTATCATCTTCTGAAAATGCACAAGGATGTGAATAACCCCCCCTGTCGTCCCATAATTGCAGGAGTTAATTCTTTAACATCAAATCTCTCGCAATATGTGGATCTACAACTCCAACAATTTGTTGTAAAACTAGAATCTAATTTGAAAGATACACCAGACCTGATACCCTCACTACAAGGCATCCAATGGGAGAAATCCTACTATTAAGCAAAGCTAGATGTATCCGGATTTTATAGTAACATTCCCCATATACAAGGTATAGCCTCTGTGAATCAAAACCTTGCCACTGATGTCTGCATGTCACAGGCCCAAAAACAATTTATTGCATGGGGTATAGAATTTATTTTACCTCACAAAGTTTTTAAATTTGATTCCTCGTTTTATTTTCAGAAATGCGGAACCGCGATGGGGACGCGTTTTGCGCCCGCGTACGCTAATTTATATATGGGGAATTTTCAATAACATTATGTTTATAGTAGTCACCCTTGGCCATCCTCAATAAAATTTTATCACAGGTATATATAGATGACCTATTGATTAAATGGGATGGGGACATGAGTTATGAGAGTTTTAATTAATTTGTCAAATATTTTTTTAATTTAAATACATTTTATTACAAATTTGACATATAAATACAAAACAAAGGAACCATATTATCCACAACATTACACAACCATCACCCCCCCTCCCCATGTCATAAGGGGGGGAAAAAAATTTAATTTACATTTCCCTGCTATCCTCTTACTCTTCCCATTCTGCCCAGATCTATATCTGATTAACCCTTTTTTAGAGTTGTCAACTCGCCATTTTTCATACTTTAAAACTTTTTGGACCAGTCTGTCCCATGCATTTATGTTTGGACCAATATTACCAAAAAGCCCTCTCAGGATCAATACCTTAGCCAGCATAAAGATACGATTCAATAACTCTCGACCTTTCCTAATTTTGCTCAGATCCCCTAAAATAACTTCTGTTCCTAACCAGTCTCTCTTCATATTTAATTTATTTTCAATACCCTTAGACCAAAATTCTCCTACTACTGGGCATGACCATAACAAGGGAATTAAGTCTGCATCCACTATACCACACTTAGGGCAGTCTGCCTGCCTCCAACAACCTATCTTTTTAAAATATGCCGGTGAATAATGCAAATTATAAATTATTCTTAATTGCATAATTTGATGCTTTTTATTAATGGAACACTTTTTAACAATCCTCAGTACGCCATCCCATGCTTCCCTAGAGATTGGGCCGAGAATGGCCTCCCACCTCTTTTTGTTCTCATGAAACATAACAGGTACAGTTTTAGGAGTAACTTATATATATAATTTAACTTTCCACCTCCCTCCATATTCATATACGGTAATCAATAACACTATGTGTATATATCCTAAATTTCTCCTTCTTTTCAGTGCATCTCTGTGCTTCACATAGTTGTATATACCAAAATTTGTGTTCATTCCTCAAACCAAACTCCCTCTGTAATATTTCAAATTTTTTTATCTTTCCATTTTGGAAAATCTGTGCCATATATTTAATCCCCTTCCCCTTCCAAAAATCACACCCCAACCCTTTGTTACATTTTTCCAACTCTATATTATCCCATAACACAGTGTTTCTTATACTACCCTCTATTTTACATCTCTTTTTAACTTCCTGCAAAGTTCTCCTAAGTAACCCTATCAGTGAAATGTGACCCAATTATTTCTTAACTGGAAGCCTCCCTTCCACAAATTCCTAAAAATTCTCATAGTGATCTCTATAATCGTTAAATAACTTCCCCCAAAGTGCTTCACTCCATCCCTGTCTAATATTCTGAAGGTTTCCAGCCAAAAAAATACAACATAAAATCCGATAAACCACCCCCACCTTCTCCTTCCAACTGTGCCCACCTTGAGTATTTAATACGAACCCTTCCTCTCCCCCACATAAGTCAACCCATCAAAGCTTCCAATCCCCGGAACCACTTCCCAGGAATCCAACATGGGGCAGCCCCTATAGTATATAAAAACTGGGGGAGCACCACCATTTTAATTAAACCAATCCTATATGCCAGTGAGAGAGGCAGTTTCACCCAAGCACCCACATTTTTCCTTAACTTACTCAATAGCGTTTTAAGGTTACATTGTATAAAGGAGTCTATTGAAGGTGACAATTTAATTCCTAAGTACCGTATATACTCAAGTATAAGCCGAGTTTTTCAGCACGATTTTTCGTGCTGAAAACACCCCCCTCGGCTTATACTCGAGTGAACTCCCCCACCCGCAGTGGTCTTCAACCTGCGGACTTCCAGAGGTTTCAAAACTACATCTCCCAGCAAGCCCGGGCAGCCATCGGCTGTCCGGGCTTGCTGGGAGTTGTAGTTTTGAAACCTCCGGAGGTCCGCAGGTTGAAGACCACTGCGGCCTTCAACATCATCCAGCCCCCTCTCACCCCCTTTAGTTCTGAGTACTCACCTCCGCTCGGCGCTGGTCCGGTCCTGCAGGGCTGTCCGGAGAGGAGGTGGTCCGGTGGGATACTGGTTCCGGGCTGCTATCTTCACCGGGGAGGCCTCTTCTAAGCGCTTCGGGCCCGGCCTCAGAATAGTCACGTTGCCGTGACAACGACGCAGAGGTGCGTTCATTGCCAACGTACTTCTGCGTCATTGTCAAGGCAACGCCTCTATTCCGGGCCGGAAGCGCGGAGAAGAGGCGCCCCCGGTGAAGATAGCAGCCCGGACCACCTCCTCACCGGACCACCTCCTCTCCGGACAGCCCTGCAGGACCGGACCAGCGCCGAGCGGAGGTGAGTACTCAGAACTAAAGGGGGTGAGAGGGGCTGGATGATGTTGAAGGCCGCAGTGGTCTTCAACCTGCGGACCTCCGGAGGTTTCAAAACTACAACTCCCAGCAAGCCCGGACAGCCGATGGCTGCCCGGGCTTGCTGGGAGTTGTAGTTTTGAAACCTCTGGAGGTCCGCAGGTTGAAGACCACTGAGGGCGAATGATGAGAAGAGGATGATGAAGGGGGGGGGGTGTGGGGATGATGAAGGGGGGTGGGGATGATGAAGGGGGGGGTGTGGGATGATTACAAGGGGATGATGAAGGGGGGATGTGTGGGATGATAAGGGGATGATGAAGGGGGCATGTGCGGGATGATAAGGGGATGATGAAGGGGGGATGTGTGGGATGATGACAAGGGGATGATGAAGGGGGGATGTGTGGGATGATAAGGGGATGATGAAGGGGGGATGTGTGGGATGATGACAAGGGGGGGATGATGAGGATGTTAATGACGGGTCTGGATGATGACAGGGGGGGGATGAGGTATTTCCCACCCTAGGCTTATACTCGAGTCAATAACTTTTCCTGGGATTTTGGGTTGAAATTAGGGGTCTCGGCTTATACTCGGGTCGGCTTATACTCGAGTATATACGGTAATCCATGTTCTCCTCTTCTGTCAACACTTTCACCCCTGTTAATCCACTAACCTTCCTTGGAACCAATGGCATTTAAGACGCACTTTTTTCAAATCTGTTGATTGCAACAGTTTATTAAATTTTTAAAGTGCACACCATAAAATATGGAAAAAGAACATCCCCTTTGGCCAATTTCACCTTTTAAGGAGAAATTGCACTTTTTCAACAGACTATGAAAAACAAAGTAAAATTAAGAGATTTAAGGAAAAAGGTTACCCTTCTGAACTAATAAATGCTGCACAAAATAAGGCCGGTGCAATGTCACAAATAGACTGTATACTACCTAAAACCGACAGTAATAATATATTAAATGAGTATAATTTTAGCTTTGTCACCACCTATAATCCTTCCTATAAACGGATCCAGGATATCCTCACCCGCCACTGGCCTATATTGTTAAATGATCCATTTTTAGCAAAAGATCTACCAACTAAACCCCGATTAATTTATCGTAGAGCAAGGAACATAAAAAGTATTGTGGCTCCCAGCCGCTTAAAGTCAAATTATTCGAAACCAATTAAGACTGCTGGGGAAGACGAAGTATGTATACAGTTGCAATATTACAAGGTGTAAACGTTGTAAAATTATCAATCATGGAAAAAAATATTTTATTAGCACTGCCACAAAAGAGTATTTCATGAAATGTGGGACATCCTTTGTTATTTATTTATTAGAGTGCACATGCCACTTTCAATATGTGTGGAGCGGACTTCTTTGTGTCTCAGAAAACGTATTAATAACCATCGCCATAAGGTTACTAAAGGACGCGACCTACACAGCATATCTAGACACGCCAAAACACACCACAATTGCGATTTTTCTGCTTTTTCTGTAACCCCGATTGAACATATTCTTGCAGAAGTTGGAAATAGGCGTGAAATCCTCCGTCATTGAGAATACTATTGGACATTTAAATTAAATACACTAAATCCGAGGGGTTTAACAATAGAGAGCATTTTTATATCATCAATACTATGGTACCTCAATTTGCTACCCCCCATCCCTATTTTAGACATAGTTATATTTTTTAAGTATACTTATGGAAATATTTATACATACTTTTATTATTATCAACATTTTAGACTATAAATAACCAAATATCATTTATCTCACTCTGCACTTTTCCAATAGGTGCAATAGAGGATGTTTGGCTAATCTTTTACACTTCTAATGTTTTTATTTATCAGTATGCCCTATTTAAATAGTAGTTTTATGCTGCCTACCCTTGGTGTCGTTTTTACACTGATTGGACCTGAATTCCATATTTCATGATTTAAATCCAGCGGTCTCTGGACTTGTAACGAAGCCCGGGGATTGCTGCTATTAACAGCGACGCATGTGCAATAGTATTTGCACCTCACTTTGGAAGCATGCACAGTAGCGCTTGCGTTCCATCTTGGAAGTATGCGTTCCATGCTGGTTAAGACTTCCTGTCAGTTAGCGTTACACCTTGCAGTGATGCAACAGAATGTGAAGCATCAGGCAGCCGGCGGGCTGATGGCATTCGCATACATAGAACCTGTGTAAGTAAACAAGAAACATGCAGATTTCCCTTACCCATAGGGTTAATGAGAGATTGATTTTACTGTAATGATGTGTAATTTTATGTCAATATATGTTAGTTAAGCCTGGCTAGGTACATTGCAAACTTTGCATGTGTTTTTTGAATTATAACTATACACAGGTGACTTCACTATGGATTCAGTGTATATATGTATATATATATATATATATATATATATATATATATATATATATATATATACGTGCACCATGTATATTGAGAGCTCCTTATTGTCCTTGTGCTTGAGGAAGGAAAATGCGTTCATATTTGGATTTGGACTAATAAAGTCAATCTTACTGCATTCAATTGGATTTAAGATTTATTAAGCGCCTCGACACACCTTTCTTTCACCATAATATTTATGTCTTTGACCCTGAACACACTCCGTGTGGGGTACATTGGTTGTGACTTGGAGCTATAGTATTCCTATCGGAGTACACGTTCTCCCCGAAGCGGGATTGATCAACTCTGCACGGTGTTGTGGCTGCTCCACAACCCACCCAGGTGAGCGGACATACTGGTTGTCTATAGAAACTATTTTCTTCTTTAACTTCATTACCCTATGTGGCGATCTACCTTTTTTATTTTCTAATTACATGTTTTTAGTCTTAATTTTCAAAAACAAAATAGAAAAACATACAAATATATCAAATAAGCAGCCGAAAAGTTTTTAAGAGTAAATGCGCTCAAAACGCGTCCAGGGTTAGGACAGCAGTTCATGGCATTGATGTTATGTTACATGAAGCTTAAATATAGTAGGAGTTATTTTACTGTGAGCTAGATCATCAGTTTCTTCTTTCTCATATGCTCCGCACCTGGCCAGTGTAGCTCTCCTTCTTTAAGGACAACTCTCACGTTTAAAAACGTATCCGTTATCCAAAGGATAGGGGATAGGTTTAAGATTGTGGGGGTCTGAGCGCTGGGCCCCCCTGCAATCTCCTGTATGTAGCCCCTGTGCTGTAGCACAGAAGCGCGTCACAACCCCCGCCCAAAGCGGAGGCCACCACGCCCTCTCCATATAGTTCTATGGGAGAGCCGTTCGGCAATCTTTGGCTCTCCCATAGAGCTTTATGGAGGGGCGTGTTGACCACCACACAAAGCATCTGACACACCCTCTCAATGCATCTCTATGGGAAAGATGCACTCTGGGAATCTCCAGCTCCCCCACAGAGCTGCATGGAGGGGGCCTGTCGGCTGCCGCTTCGTGCAGTGGTCGATGCTCAATTAAAGGACAAGTCTCACGTTTAAAAAATTATCCCCTATCCGAAGGAAGAAAGCCAATGCGCCAGATGGGAGATTGCGGGGGGTCTCAGCTGTCGGACCCCCTGTGATCTGACACTTATCCCCTATCCTTAGGATAGAGGATACTCCTTTAAGATAAGCAATAGTTCTTTACACAGTCATCTGTTAGTGGAGGTGAACTGGAATTATTATTATGTTCTTTCCCAGATGTGTTCTGTATTTACATACAAAGTGAAGACTTTTAGTTAATATATAATTTTTATTACTTTTTTCCATTCTGGTTATATATTTTGTGTGACAATTAAGACATCTAACTGCTACAGAAATAACTGGTTGAGACTTTGGACTTCTATGAATCTATATAAAATATTCCATCAATAACAAGTTACGAAAATTTGCAGATCAAGGTCTTTTTTTTCAAGAACTTCTTGGATTATCTAAACATAACTTTCAAAACCTCAGTCATTGGTTTAGTTCTTCAGGTAAGTTGTTCCAGTTAAACAAAGGTATTAATCTATGTATCATACAGAGATCATGTGACTGTTCATTACTAAGTATCAGCTGAAATTTTACAACTTTACACAGCTTTTGCTTTTAGCCTGTGGGACTGGTGCTGCCCGGGGATGGCCTGGGGTTTGTAACCATTCAGGAGCCTGGTGTCTGTTTATTTCTTTTGTATCCATCATCATCTGTACAAGTAAAGTAGTAAAGTTGTAAAGTTGTGTCTCAGAACTCACTGTCTCCTGGACTTTGTTCTTTATTGTGGTATATTTCCATCTGCCGGTGAAGGTACAGCCGGGTGTGTCCTATTTATGTAGAACTTTAGGTCTGGTTTTCTGAGGCAAATTCCCCTCAATAGTTTCACCCCTCAACTGAGCACTGCCAGATTCAAAAACTTTTTATATGTTGTTGTGCATTTTGGCAAAACATTAACCTACTTCTTAAGAAAATTTTATTTTCCTATTATAGAAATCATTGACTATGAAAAACACCACTGGGGGTCCCTGTACAATCCAGAATATAATTTTGTCTGTCTGCAGCAACTTCTTTGTCCCAGCTGAAAAACAGGCTGGGACAAAGTCCAGTAAGTGGGGGTGGGACTAGTACTCCTTTGTGCTTAATCCTGTCCTATCAAACTGCAGCATGAAGACAGAGAGGAGAGGGTGTTAAAACAGCCTGCAGTGATTGGATAAAGAGACCCAGCACAGCACAGCAGACTCAGGACTCATGCAGAATGAGAACACGCCCCCTCCAAAGCCCAAGATGACAAACCAAGTGAACAACAGATAGAAGGTACTTGTGAGAGAAATCTAGGTGCTAGACATATAAAAATTATATGTTCAGTACATGATTACGATTAGGTACCGAGTAACATATCTTTTTGTTTTTGTTTGTGGGGATATGACAGGTACTATTTAAGGCCCTTTTACTTGGGGCAACAGAGGCACGCCTTCACATGTCTTAATCAATTGATGGCCGGGCTGCAGGAATGATTACATGTGTGGCCCTTTACCTTAATTATTTTTGGGTGCACATTACCAGTTTACACAGGTGATAACAATGATTTAAATGGTTGTAAAAAAATATGTGATTCACCAATTAAATAAGCATTTTCTCTTTCATTGGCTGGATGAAACCACATGTCATGCAGGTTTGGTTGAAGCAGGTTTGGCTAAATTAATTTGAAATGAGAATATCTCATGAAAAACATTGCAGCAACAACTCACAGTACAGAGATATTATATCACATTACTGCATTGGTTTCCAAACAGCATGTCTCAAGCTGTTGCAAAACTACAACTTCCAGCATGCTGGGAGTTGTAGTTTTGCAACAGCTAGAGGCACGCTGTTTGGAAAACACTGAATTAATGGGAGATCAGGGATAAGGCGAGTAATGTTTTGCAGTGTAAGACCACCCTTTTTACGACCATTATCATACCAGACAGGCATAATAGGGAGTCAAGGGATCGCTAGATACTTTTCAATAGCAACCAAGCACATATGAATTAGGTAACCACAAAAAATAGTTCTAGCCCTGGAGGTTGGGAGTCCAATGGAGCAAATTTCCAGCTAACAGTCAGTAACTGGTGGTATATGCTGAAGATGACATTCTAACTGCGGAAAGACTGTTCCAGAGTGTGTATAGATAGATAGATAGATAGATAGATCATTTAGATTTTCACAATAAAACAATGCATTTTTTTATGTGTGTGAATTTATTTTTTTAAACATTGAAAACATTTAGTAACTAGATTATGATCATTACTCTCCTCTAGGGAGCCCCAATTACTTGTAATAGACCTTGAGATCGTCTTTCTACAAACCCTTGATGATTAACCTGATATCAAACAATAACCACAGTACAATGTATTATTAATTGCTTTATCCCTTCCAGGTCCGTTAGGTCACATACTTTTATCATATGTGGATGTTTTGCAGATAATAGTATATACAATAATTTTTTTTTGTATTTTATCTGCATTAAAATAAAATGCATATTTTCATAATTAGAAAAAAATGGACCTACAAGGAAACTACCTTTATACAGCAGGGGGAAGAAACAAGCTGTACGGGGGCCTAAATACAGGGGGGAGGGGGACTATCTGCAGGGAGGAGAAACTACTTATATACAAGGGGAACATCCTGCAGGGGAGAGAAACTACCTATATGGGGACCTAAATCCGGGGGGGGGGGGGGGGGGGCGCAGGGGTACTGGCAGGTGAGAGAAACTACTTATATTCAGAGGAAAATACCTGCAAGGGGGGAGCGACACTACCTATATGGGGACCTAAATCTGGGGGGGGGGGCAGGGGAGAGAAACTACTTATATTCAGAGGAAAATACCTGCAAGGGGGGAGCGAAACTACCTATATGGGGACCTAAATACGGGGGGGGGGGGGAAGAGGGGGTACCGGCAGGGGAGAGAAACTACTTATATTCAGAGGAAAATACCTGCAAGGGGGAGAACGAAACTACCTATATGGGAACTAAATACAGGGGGGGGGGAGTACCTGCAGGGGAGAGAAACTACTTATATACAGGGGGAAATACCTGCGGGGGGGGGGGGGGGAGAAGCTACCTATATAGGGGCCTACATACAGTGGTGAGGATCAAGCTACTGATTAAAGCCACTATGTTGGATGAGGTGGAGTGCATGACTAAATAGGGTTGCCTCTTCCCCAAACATATAAAGTAAAAAACAGTAATAGTCAGCCCCTCCATTAACAAGATGAAAACAAACGGACAGGTACAAATGTAAAACATACAGAAGAAAAGTAGCAGCGTCACTCACTGCAACCACTAAGGCACGTGAGCACGGTAAATGTGAAATATTTATTTTTGTGTTACAGCCATATGAATGCTCTTGAGGCTCTTAGCGTACTTTTTGCTTGAAATATGTCCTCCATCCACCACGCACAGGTGAAAAATGAGGCCACCTACCTAGTGTGTATGGGGACATATATACAGGTGGGAACTACTGACGAAGAGGAACTACTTATAGGAGGGCTTACCTGCAGGGGGAAAACTACCTACAGGAGGGAACTACCTATAAGGAGACCTATATTGAGGAGGCACATTACCTACAGGTGGGTCCTATATACAGAGGACACACTACCTATATACAGAGGGAAAATTACCTAGAGGCTGGGTGTGGTTAGGGGGTGTGGCTAAGGGTGTGTGTGTGTGGTTAAGGGCATGGCTTTTGGGGTCACACCTATGCTCAGTATATTATAATTTTTTTCTTCATTATTATTATTATTATTTATTGTTTTCATCATCACAGTTCTCTTATTTTTCCAGATTAATACAGTGAGCCCCCGACCTACGATGGCCCCGACATACGATCATTTCAACATACAATGGCCTCTCAGAGGCCATCGCATGTTGAAGGCAGCATCAACATATGATGCTTTTGTATGTCGGGGCCATCGCATAAACGGCTATCCGGCAGCGCAGACTGCTTCAGCTGTCACCGGATAGCCGTTTACAGTGCCCCGTGTGGTCTGCTGACGATCACTTACCTGTCCTCGGGGCTCCGGCGCGTCCTCTTCAGGATCCCCTGCATCGTCGGCGCTCTCCATCGTCATCATCACGTTGCTGGCACGCCGTCCCGTCATCCAATAGGAGCGGCGTGCGTAGCGACGTGATGGCGGCGACAGAGAGCAAGGATGCCGGGGAAGCGGAGGCCTTGCCGGAGCGTCGGGGCCATCCCGGGGACACGGCGACAGCGATGGAAGGAGACATCCAGGGCAGCGGTGACGGTCCAGAGCAGCGGGGAAACATGAGTATAACTTCCTATACCAGTGGTCTTCAACCTGCGGACTTCCAGATGTTGCAAAACTACAACTCCCAGCATGCCCGGACAGCCGTTGGCTGTCCGGGCATGCTGGGTGTTGTAGTTTTGCAACATCTGGTGGTCCGCAGGTTGTAGACCACTGTCCTATGCTTTACATTGCACGGATCCCTCAACATACGATGGTTTCAACAAACGATGGTCCATTTGGAACGGATTACCATCGTATGTTGAGGGACCACTGTAAATACATACCTTGTAAAACTGGTTGATGTTGGGTTATTAAGAACAAGGCAAAGGTACTAGACATAGGGCAATATATATATAACTGGATTTGAATAGAAGAGAGTCCAGCACAGTTGATGTGAAGAGAAAAAGCTTATTTCATAAAGTACCGTATTTATCGGCGTATAACACGCACTTTTTAGGCTAAAATTTTTAGCTTAAAGTCTATGTGCGTGTTATACGCTGATAAGCCGCTGCAGTTCAATGATTTAAAGCGGGCGCTTTAAATCAATGAACTGCAGCGGCTTTGCAGGTGCAGAGACAGCCAGCGCTGCCGGCTTCTCTGCCCCTGCCTGCCCTGGGGTCTAGAGCCCTGCTGCCGGCCCTTCTCTCCCCCTGGCTTTCGGTGCCGCTGCCCGTTCTCTCCCCCTGGCTATCGGTGCCGCTGCCCCATTGCCGGCGCTGATAGCCAGGGGAAGAGAAGCAGCGCCAGCAATGGGGCAGCGGCGCCGACAGACAGGGGGAGAGAAGGGGCAGCGGTCATGCCCCGCGCCGTGCAGTGCATAGCAATGACGCAGGGGACACACACCGGAGGCCTGAAGCAGCGCGGACCCGACCCCGGCAACAGGTAATCATGCAACCGGGGATGGGGGGAGGCAACGGGGCAGCGGCGCCGGCAATGGGTGCCGTTGCCCCTTCTCTCCCCCTGGCTGTCGGCGCCGCTTCTCTCCCCCCTGGCTATCGGCGCCGGCAATGGGGCGCCGGCACGATAGTCAGGGGGAGAGAACGGGCAGCGACGCAGATAGCCAGCGGGAGAGAAGCGGCGGCAGCAGGGTTCTAGACCCCAGGAAAGGCAGGGGGAGAGAAGACGGCAGCAACTTTTTTTACCGAAATATCCTTGGTAAAATGAGGGTGCGTGTTATAGGCCGGTGCGTGGTAAACCCCGATAAATACGGTAAACATAAAACACAGGCCAGTGCAAAGAAAAGTGACGTGTGTCAGGCGCTAAATGCACCCTTTGCTATATTAAGTAATACTTAGTCATTGAGTAAGGGTGCATTTAGCACCTGAAATGTGTTACTTTTCTTTCCACTGTAATGTGCTTTATTCTTACTTTATCAAATAAACTGAAGAAAATGTTTGACCTGAATGTTAAGTGCGCTGACCTCTCTTCTATTTAAATTTGATTGTGGTGGTGGTGTTGGCCTACATCTGTTCATTCGCAGGTCCATTGCCATCCATAAAGGGGTTACCCCCTTTGTGTGTATTTCAGCAATATGTATGAAACTAAATATTTTGTTTCTACCAAAGCAATTGATTCAAAAAAATCTGTTTCTGTTATGAGATTTCTTCCATTTCTCTCTCTTCACACACACAGGCTTATAGAAGTGCATGAAGAAAGTATTTAATATACAAATATACACAGGTATTAATATTAGAGATGAGCGAAGTTTTGAAAAATTCGATTCAGCCGATTCGATGAATTTTCTGAAAAAATTTGGTTTGGTCTGAAATTATTTGCGGCGAATCGCTATTAATAAAGGCTATTTCTTGCCTACAGAGAGGCTCAATAGCGGTGTCCTAACACGCTTTGTCCTAACACGCATAAGTGTGCTGCATTAGTGAAACATTACTGTTATTCAGTATGATATGCAGATTACAGGCATCGCAGATTTTTTATGTAATTTTTACTTAATTTTACCTGTTGGGAACGAAGGGCGTATGCATACGCCCTTGCGTCCGGGTACTTAAGGACGAAGGGCGTATCCATACGCCCGTGTGAATTTCGGGGACCGGACCGGGGTGACTGCTGATATCTATCAGCAGGCACCCCGTGCAAATGCCTTCAGGGGGTCATTAGATCCCCCCATGTCGGCGATCGGCGCAAATCGCAAGTGAATTCACACTTGCGATTTGCGCAGATTCCGGGTCATTATGGGTCTATGGTGACCCGGTGACCCCAAATAGAAGGGGGATCGCGGTTGTCTAAGACAACTACGATCCCCCTGAAGGCATAGCGGTGAGGTGGCAGGGGTGCCACCCCTCCTATCCCTGCTATTGGTGGTCTAGACACGACCACCAATAGCAGATCGGGGGCGGAGGGGTTTACTTTCGTTTTCCCCGTCCTGCCCACCCACAATTGGCGGGGCAGAACGGGGAAACAAAGGGGACCGAACGCCGAAGGTCCACTTACCCCTCCGGAGGCTGAGGGCGACGGAGATCAGCGGGCGGCGACGTCATGCGGCAGAAGAGGATGGCTCCCTGGATCCTACGGAATCCGGTAAGTTGCCTAGCAACATCTGGAGGGCTACAGTCTGAGACTGTAGCCCTCCAGATGTTGCAAAACTACAACTCCCACAATGCCCAGACAGCTGTTTGTGCATGCTGGAATATGTAATTTTGCAACAGCTGGAGGGCTGCAGTTTGAGACTGTAGCTCTCCAGATGTTGCAAAACTACAACTCCCAGCATGCCCAGACAGCTGTTTGTGCATGCTGGAATATGTAGTTTTGTAACAGCTGGAGGGTAACAGTTTGGAGATCACTGTGCAGTGGTCTATAATCTGTAGCCCTCCAGATGTTGCAAAACTGCAAATCCCAGCACGCACAAACAGCTGTCTCAGCATGCTGGGAGTTGTAGTTGCGTAACCTCCAGCTGTTGCATAACTACATCTCCCAGCATGTCCTTCGGCGATTAGTACATGCTGGGAGTTGTAGTTTTGCAACAGCTGGAGGCACACTGGTTGGAAAATACTGAGTTAGGTAACAGAACCTAACTGAAGGTTTTCAAACCAGTGTGCCTCCAGCTGTTGCAAAAGTACAACTCCCAGCATGCATGCTCTGTCAGTACATGCTGGGAGTTGTAGTTTTGCAACAGCTGGAGGCACACTGGTTGGAAAATACTGAGTTAGGTAACAGAACCTAACTGAAGGTTTTCCAACCAGTGTGCCTCCAGCTGTTGCAAAAGTACAACTCCCAGCATGCACGGTCTGTCAGTACATGCTGGGAGTTGTAGTTTTGAAACAGCTGGAGGTTTGCCCCCCCATGTGAACGTACAGGGTACATTCACACAGGCAGGTTTACAGTAAGTTTCCTGCTTCAAGTTTGGTCTGCGGCAAATTTTTCGCCACAGCTCAAACTCCTAGCGGGAAACTCACCGTAACACGCCAGTGCGAATGTACCCTAAAAACACTACACTAACACAAAATAAAGGGTATAACACTACATATACACCCCCTTACACACTGTCTCCCCAATAAAAATGAAAAACATATTGTACGGCAGTGTTTCCAAAACGGAGCCTCCAGTTGTTGCAAAACAACTCCCAGCATTTCTGGACAGCCACTGACTGTCCAGGCATGCTAGGAGTTAAGCAACAGCTGGAGGCACCCTGTTTGGGAATCACTGGCGTAGAATACCCCTATGTCCACCCCTATGCAACCCCAATTAGTCCTCAAATGCGCATGGCGCTCTCTCATTTTGGAGCCCTGTCGTATTTCAAGGAAACAGTTTAGGGCCACACATGGGGTATTTCCGTGATCGGGAGAAATTGCAATACAAATTTTGGGGGGCTTTTTCTCCCTTTACCCCTTATGAAAAGGAAAAGTTGGGGGCTACACCAGCCTGTTAGTGTAAAAACAAAATGTTTACAATAACATGCTGGTGTTGCCCCATACTTTTTATTTTCACAAGCAGTAAAAGGATAAAAAGCCCCCCAAAATTAGTAACGCAATTTCTCCTGAGTACGGAAATACCCCATATGTGGGCGTAAAATGCTCTGCGGGCACACAACAAGGCTCAGGAGTGAGAGCGCACCATGTACATTTGAGGCCTAAATTGGTGATTTGCATAGGGGTGGCTGATTTTACAGTGGTTCTGACATAAACGCAAAAACATAAATACCCACGTGACCCCATTTTGGAAACTGCACCCCCCACGGAAGGTAACAAGGGGTATAGTGATCCTGAACACCCCACAGGTGTTTGACGAATTTTCATTAAATTTGGATGGGAAAATGAAAAAAAAAATGTTTTCACAAAAATGCTGGTGTTACCCTAAATTTTTCATTTTTACAAGGGAAAATTGGAAAAAAGCCCCCCAAAATTAGTAACCCCATTTCTAAGTAAGAACATACCGCATATGTGGATGTAAAGTGCTCGGCGGGTGAACTACAATGCTCAGAAGAGAAGGAGCGCCATTGGGATTTTGAAGAGAAAATGTGTCCGGAATTGAAGGCCAAATGAGTTTACAAAGCCCCCATAGCGCCAGAACAATGGACCCCCCCCCCCCCACATGTGACCCCATTTTGGAAACTACACCCCTCATGTAGTGTATTAAGGGGTACAGTGAACATTTACGCCCCATAGGTGTCTGACAGATTTTTGGAATAGTGGTCCGTGAAAATGAAAAATTTTATTTTTCATTTGCACAGTCCACTGTTCCAAAGATCTGTGGGGTGTAAATACTCACTGTGAGGGGTGTAGTTTCCAAAATGGGGTCACATGTGGGGGAGTCCACTGTTCTGGCACCACAGGGGGCTTTGTAAACGCACATGGCCCCTGACTACCATTCCAAACGAATTCTCTTTCCAAAAGCTCAATGGCGCTCCTTCTCTTCTGAGTATTGCAGTTCGCCCGCAGAGCATTTTACATCCTAACATGGGGTATTTCCATACTCAGGAGAGATGGGGTAACAAATTTTGGGGGGCATTCTCTCCCATAACCCTTTGTAAAAATGGTCAATTTGGGGAAAAAACTGCACTTTAGTGAAAAAATTTTTTTTTTTCATTTACACATCCGATTTTAACGAAAAGTCGTCAAACACCTGCGTGGTGTTAAGGCTCACTGGACCCCTTATTAAGTGCCTTGAGGGGTATGCCATGTGGGGTTTTCTGCTGTTCTGGCACCATAGGGGCTTCCTAAATGTGACATGCCCCCCAAAAACCATTTCAGCAAAATTCACTCTCCAAAATACCATTGTTGCTCCTACCCTTCTGAGCCCTCTACTGCGCCCGCCGAACACTTGACATAAACATATATGAGGTATTTCCTTACTCGAGAGAAATTGGGTTACAAATTTTGGGGGGCTTTTTCTCCAATTACCACTTGTAAAAATTCAAAAACTGGGTCTACAAGAACATGCGAGTGTAAAAAATGAAGTTTTAGAATTTTTTCCTTCACTTTGCTGCTATTTGTGTGAAACACCTAAAGGGTTAACAAACTTACTGAATGTCATTTTGGACACTTTGAGGGGTGCAGTTTTTATAATTGGGTCATTTGTGGGGTATTTCTCATTTGAAGGCCCTTCAAATCCACTTCAAAACTGAACTGGTCCCTGAAAAATTCCGATTTTGAAAATTTTGTGAAAAATTGGAAAATTGCTGCTGAACTTTGAAGCCCTCTGATGTCTTCCAAAAGTAAAAATATGTCAACTTTATGATGCAAATATAAAGTAGACATATTGTATTTGTGAATCCATATATAATTTTTTGGAATGTCTATTTTCCTTACAAGCAGAGAGCTTCAAAGTTAGAAAAATGCTAAATTTTGGAATTTTTCATCAAATTTTGGAATTTTTCACCAAGAAATGATGCAAGTATCGACAAAAATTTACCACTACCATAAAGTTGAATATGTCATGAAAAAACAATCTCAGAATCAAATTTATAAGTAAAAGCATCCCAGAGTTATTAATGCTTAAAGTGACAGTGGTCAGATTTGCAAAAAATGCTCCCGTCCTTAGGGTCATAATGGGCTCCTTCCCCAAGGGGTTAATTAGAATTGATTTACATTTTTTGATTACCCATTCTGGTGAGCATCGAGCTGGTGGTCCGCCGCGAGGCGAGCTACCACCTGTTCCAGCCCCTGCTTCTCAGCGCACCCCCATTCTCTGAGTGGCAACTTGAAAAGGGAGGGACTGCAGTACCAGCCATTTGGACAGGAGCACATTCAGCTTCTGTGCCATTGGATAAGTGGGCGCATAAAGCTAGAAGTGGCTACAGTGAAAAAGCTTGTACTTGTATCTTAAAATCGAGCTTGCGGTCCTCCACCAGGCGAGATACCACCTGTTCCAGCCCCTGGCTCTCAGTGCCCTCCTGACTGTGAAAGAGCAAATGTTTCTTTTAATCAGTTATGGTTCATTGTTATCACTCCAAGCTGTTTCATTGGATTCTTGTGATAAGTCCACAGGTAATATGACGTCAACGACCATAGGGCCTCAGTCTTGAAAAGATTACATACATTTTTTTAAATTTAAGATTTATATTAGATTCCCAAGTTTAATGTCCCGGTGTTTACTTTGAACTAAATACTGTATGACCACAAAAACCCAAACTAACAAGGAGTCACATGGAGGCACAATGACAGAGCTTAGAGGTTGCAGCATCATGAGGAGACCATAATCTGTCAGAATGACACAGCCTGGAATTGGCGGCAGCAAGAGGAGACCATATATTGGCTGAATGACACAGCCTGCAGCTCACAGCAGCATGAGGAGACCATAGGGTCTCACAATCCCTAAGATTACAAGATGAATTTTCAAATTTAAATTGAAGACTTATGGTAGCTAGTGCTACCATAAAGATTTTAGGTAATGTCCCAGGCCCAGCAGCATCAGTAAACCATATAGTGGCTGAATGACACAGCCTGAAGCTGAAGGCAGCATGAGGATACAATAGGGCTTCACAAACCCTAAGATTACAAGATGAATTTTCAAATTAAAATTGAAGATTTATGGTAGCTAGTGCTACCATAATTTTTTTAGGTAATGTCCCAGGCCCAGCAGCATCAGTAAATCATATAATGGCTGAATGGCACAACCTGGAGATTGTGGCAGCATGAGGAGACCATATAGTGGCTGAATGGCACAGCCTGGAGTTGGCGGCAGCATGAGTAGACATATAGTGGCTGAATGGCACAGCCTGGAGTTGGCGGCAGCATGTGTAGAACATACAGTGGCTGAATGGCACAGCCTGGAGTTGGCGGCAGATGAGGAGACCATATAGTGGCTGAATGGCACAGCCTGGAGTTGGCAGCAGCATGAGTAGAACATATATTGGCTGAATGGCACAGCCTGGAGTTGGCGGCAGATGAGGAGACCATATAGTGGCTGAATGGCACCTGGCATTGGCGGCAGCATGAGTAGAACATATAGTGGCTGAATGGCACAGCCTGGAGTTGGCGGCAGCATGAGTAGAACATATATTGGCTGAATGGCACAGCCTGGAGTTGGCGGCAGATGAGGAGACCATATACTGGCTGAATGGCACCTGGCATTGGCGGCAACATGAGTAGAACATATAGTGGCTGATTGCCACCGCCTGGATTTGGCAGCAGAATGAGTAGAATATATAGTGGCTGAATGGCACAGCCTGGAGTTGGCGGCAGATGAGGAGACCATATAGTGGCTGAATGGCACAGCCTGGCATTGGCGGCAGCATGTGTAGAACATATAGTGGCTGAATGGCACAGCCTGGAGTTGGCGACAGCATGAGTAGAACATATAGTGGCTGAATAGCACAGCCTGAAGTTGGCGGAAGATGAGGAGACAATATAGTGGCTGAATGGCACAGCCTGGAGTTGGCGGCAGATGACAAGACCATATAGTGGCTGAATGGCACAGCCTGGAGTTGGTGGCAGATGAGGAGACCATATAGTGGCTGAATGGCACAGCCTGGAGTTGGCGGCTGCATGAGTAGAACATATAGTGGCTTAATGGCACAGCCTGGAGTTGGCGGCAGCATGAGTAGAACATACAGTGGCTGAATGGCACAGCCTGGAGTTGGCGGCAGATGAGGAGACCATATAGTGGCTGAATGGCACAGCCTGGAGTTGGCAGCAGCATGAGTAGAACATATATTGGCTGAATGGCACAGCCTGGAGTTGGCGGCAGATGAGGAGACCATATAGTGGCTGAATGGCACCTGGCATTGGCGGCAGCATGAGAAGAACATATAGTGGCTGAATGGCACAGCCCAGATTTGGCAGCAGCATGAGTAGAACATATAGTGGCTGAATGGCAAAGCCTGGCGTTGGCGGCAGATGAGGAGACCATATAGTGGCTGAATGGCACAGCCTGGCATTGGCGGCAGCATGAGTAGAACATATAGTGGGTGAATGGCACAGCCTGGAGTTGGCGACAGCATGAGTAGAACATATAGTGACTGAATAGCACAGCCTGAAGTTGGCGGAAGATGAGGAGACAATATAGTGGCTGAATGGCACAGCCTGGAGTTGGCGGCAGATGAGGAGACCATTTAGTGGCTGAATGGCACAGCCTGGAGTTGGTGGCAGATGAGGAGACCATATAGTGGCTGAATGGCACAGCCTGGAGTTGGCAACAGCATGAGTAGAACATATACTGGCTGAATGGCACAGCCTGGAGTTGGCGGAAGCATGAGGAGACCATATGGTGGCAGAATGAGACAGCCTGGAGGTGGCAGCAGCATCAGGAGTCCAGAAAGTGACACAATGAAAGAGTGGTGCAGTGGGTGGTAATACCAGTAACTGGTGATGAAGGTGGGTGAAAAAAGGTCTGATGCGGAGGAATGTTTGTAACTGGGGAGCAGCGCCTTAAATCTGTTTGGCACTATACATATTTGAGATGTGTTGATGTGGCACCATGGTCAATCTACCCTGATGCATCAGGCATTGGTGGGTGGAAATCCTGGCTGATCCATGCCTGATTCATCTTCACAAAGGTCAGTCTCTCCACATTTTTCGTGGACAGATGAGTTCTCCGTGGGGTGACTATGGCCCCCGCCACACTAAACACCCGCTCTGATGGCACACTACTGGTGGGCAGGACAACTTTTCCAGAGCAAAATCTACTAGTTGTGGCCACAAGTCAAGTTTGGCTGCCCAGAAGTCCAGCGGATCTTCAAGGTGTGTTGGCATGGGCATGTCAAGGTATGCCACCACCTGCTGGTTCAGGTACTGCTTCAGGTCTACCTGCTGCTGATGAGTTGCTTCACTATGCGGGTGAAAAAAGGTACTCATCAGCGACTGTAGACTCAGGCTGCTGCTGATGGAGCTGGTACTGCTCCTGCCACCCCACCCCACCCCACCCCTCCCCTCCCCAGCAGCCATGGCAGTGGAAGGTGAGCACAGAGGGCCCCCCGAGTAAGACCTGTGAGAGGATGGACGATGGCGCCGATAGGCATCGGCCAACTTACTATGTAGGATGTCTCTGTAGTAGGTCAGTTTGTCCTCCCTCTCAGTGGGTGTAAAAAAAAAGGCCCCCCATTTTGTGGCGGTAGCAAGGGTCCAATAAGGTGGAGAGCCAGAAGTCATCCCGCTGCCGAATGGTGACAATTTGGGGGTCACTACGCAAGCAAGTGAGCATGCAACGTGCCATGTGTGCAAGTTACTTGGAGGGACTCCCTTCATCCATCTCCACCGCATACTGCCACGATGTGTTGGGGTCCTCTGTCTCGCCTTCCTCATAACCCTCTAGCTCCTCCTCCTCTTTTGTCAGATGACTAGAAAAACTAAAAAGAAAGATTTCGCTCACTTACTCTCATGAACAAAATCACGATCCCCCACTGGTCCAGGTGCTGCCACAAACAAGGTAGACAGAGAATAGGCTTCACTCACTCAGGAGTATGAGATCCTCAGCACTTCTGGACACCAGCATGTGTAAAATACAAAAGCTTTATTTCTTTCTTCAATATAAAAACTTGATAGGTGTACAAATTGTGGTAAATACAGACCAACGCATTTTGGCAAACAAAAGCCTTTTCAAGGTCGTCACTGGGAGAAAATATTCAGCCAAATAAATATACACCTTGTAACAGAAACCCCTCCACATTAGCACATCCCTTCCCAATTTGCCATAACCCTTCATTTGCTGACTTGTAATGAACGCTGCCACTGGCAACAGAACTTCATAGACGTCTTAGTATACTGAAACACTGGTTACTTGCAGGAATAAATTGCCCATAGCAACCTTTGAATACATATAAAATATAAAACCCAGTTGACGTAACCCTTCATTGAAAGAAGCAAGAAAAAAAGCGGAGCCTTGTCTTGGCGCTGGTGCGAACCTAGACAAGGTTCTGCTTTTTTTCTTGCTTCTTTCCTGACTATATGGGAGAAGATTTTATTCTCTCCTGTTGGACCCTGGTCCTTGCAGTTCGCTCCACACTAAGTACAGCTGAGGAGCGATTTGCCTGTTTTACTATCTATCTGGTGAGCAGCCATTTTAAAGAGACGTTGCTTTCCCAGTCCCTCCTGGGACTCTGGTGTCTTGGATAATACATGATGCGCTGTCCTCTCCCCTCTTTTTTCTCTTTTCACAGTAACCCTTCATTTGCTGACTTGTAATGAGCAGAAAACAGTATATTGGCAACCCGTAAGTTGAAACGTAGAATCTCAGAACATGTTGAAGGCGCACAGTCAGAGGGAAGTGTTCACACACGCACACTGTCTGGTGTATCCAAGCATTTTAGAGATGAACACAGAGGCAGCGTCGCCAATATGAAGGTTACACCTATTGAACATGTTGTTTTAATATGCATTCAAAGGTTGCCATGGGCAACGTACTTCTGCTAGTAACTAGCTTTTCAGTATATTAGGACGTCTATGTAGTTTTGTTACCATTGGTAGTATTCATTACTAGTCGGCAAATGAAGGGTTACGGGAAGTTGGCTCAATATGTATTCAAAGGTTGCTATGGGAAACGTTCTCTTACAAGTAACTAGCTGTTCAGTATACTAAGATGTCTATGAAGTTCTGTTACTAATGGTAGTGTTTACTACAAGTCAGCAAATGAAGGGTTACGTCAAGTAGGCTTTATATTTTTCATAAGTATTCCAAGGTTGCTATGGGCAACGTATTCCTGCAAGTAACCAGCCGTTTAGTATATTAAGATGTCTATGAAGTTCTGTGACTAGAAAAACTGCCCATTTCGCAAAACCTAAAAACTGTGCTCCACTGTGCCCCTGCCCCTCCTCCTCCAGTTCAGCCCCCAAAGGGCTCATGTGGCCGTGAGATGTAAGCGCCACGTCTCCAGTGCCCTGACCTGCGATTGTTTCCAACACGTGTTGTAGGAAATGAAGCAGTGGAATGATGTAGTTTATCCCGTATTCCTGGCGACTGACTAATAATGTGGCTTCCTCAAAGGGCCTGAGCAAACGGCAGGTGTCACATATGAGCTGACATTGAAGTTACACAGGGGAGTCCCCCTATCCGCTTGGATCATCAAGAAATTGGTGAAGGGTTTTCTCTGTTCGTATAGTCAGTCCAACATATGGAGGGTGGAATTCCAACGTGTGGCAATGTCGCAAATCAGACTATGTTGGGGGATACCATTCTGACAATGCAGCTCAAGGCGGGTGTGCTTTGCGGTGTACGAGTGGTTGAAGTACATGCAAAGTTTCCATCCCATTGTTAGGATGTCTTGCAAATGGGGGGAACACTTCAGGAACTGCTTGACAACCAGATTGAACACGTGTGCCATGCAGGGCGCATGGGTCAGCCTTCCTTGTCACAGCGCTGACAAGATGTTCTTCCCATTGTCGGTCACCATGGTTCCCATTTCCAGTTTTCGTAGAGGAAGCCATGCTCTGATTTCTTTATGAATGACTTTTAGCAGCTCCTCCCCTGTGTGACTCCGTTCGCCAAGGCAAACCATGTGAAGAACAGTGTGACACCGCCATGCCCTGCACACATGGTATGCTGAAGGGGCACTGAGACTTGTCTGTGCAGTGGAGGCTGAGGTCACGGTGGATGATGAGGAGGCGGAGTCACACACTGTCACAAGACCAACAGCCTGAAGCGGCGTGACCTGTCCAAGTTGCTGTTGTGGCTGTGCAGGAACGACATTCACCCAGTGGGAAGTACGGGACATGTATTGTCCCTGATCATAGTAACAGCTCCAGACGTCGGCGCTACCATGCACTTTGATACACACCGACAGGCTCAAGGGCTGGCCCACCTTCTCTTCCACAAAATTGTGCAGGGCTGGTACTGCCTTCTTCGCAAAGAAATGACGGCTTGGCACTCTCCAGCTCGGCTCGGCACAACCCATCAGTTCTCTGAAAGGTGCAGAGTCCACCACTTGAAAAGAGAGTGACTGCAACACCAGAAACTTGGACAAGAGCACATTCAGCTTCTGCGCCATTGGATGAGGGCGCGTACTTTTGTCTCTTGGACATGGCTTCGCTGATGGATTGTTGGCGGAATGGCTGACTAAAAGTAGGATGAGTAGGAGCATCTGGAGCAACAGAAAAAGGGTATGACACACAGCTCCCTTCAGCTGAGGTGGTGGAGCCTTGGCTGGCTGAAAGAGGGAGTGGCGTGCCACTGGGTGGTGGAGCAGGCTGGACCACTATATTGGAGCCACGGTTCTCCCAGGCTGCTTTATGGTGGTGCAGCATTTGTTGATGCAGGGCCATGGTGCCAACATTGGGACCCTGGCCACGCTTCACCTTCTGCCGACACATCTTGCATGTGGCTACGTGAACCTCCTCCGGATGCTTGATGAAAAACTGCCACACCGCCGAGTAGCTGATTTTCCCACCAACAGTCCGCACTAATTTACTGCCGCTGTCTCAAGGTACCCCTGTTGCACTACCTCCCAGGAAGGTAGGCTGCCACGAAACAGGTGGTCTCCCCCAGGCATGTTTGGCTCCATAATTTCCACTTCTGCCACCATGCTGACTGCCAACCATGCAACCACCTTGCTGGCTCAACTGCTGCCTCACGGGCAACCTGCAACCCTCTTCTTCTGATAATGATGAAGCCCCTTCTGCACCCTGCTCCCAATTGTGATCGGCTTCATCATCATCAACAAGTGTCTGCACGTCACTGATGTCCTCCTCAGGTTCCTCAACAGTGTCTTCTTCAGGACCCTGAACCCTAACAACACTGCCTCCCACATCCCTCTCCTCATCACTACTTGCCCGCCTAGCGGAGGAAGCGGCAGATGTCTCCTCCACTTCTTGGCTGGGCAGTAGCTGCTGACTGTCCTCTATTAGATTGTCCTCACTGAATAGTGGAGCTGAACCCACAGCATAAGATACTTCTTTAGGGGAAAGAACAGCATAGGACAGAGGCAATGGAAGGACAGGGACTGCTCCCGGGCCATGCCAAATGAAGGTTGTGTCTGAGGAACCCACAGACTGTTGACTGGGGGTATCAGATGTCACTTGTGATGAAGTTTATGACCATGTTAACCAATCGATGACGGCAGATGGGTTGCTGGTCGAGACACGACAGCTAGCTGATACCAGGAGCTCAGGCCCCTCGCTACGACTCCTGCTGCCACCTGCCCCTAGTCTGCTGCGACCTCTGCCTGCGCCTGATGAATTTAGGCCTCTGCCACTCCTCTGCGTATGTCCTGGCACTTCTATGCCTGACATACTTAGTGCGTATATGAGGGGAGTACAATACACTTCACTACGCTTAAAACAGAATTTGTCTAGAACAGCAGCAGGTGTGTACTTTTGGCTGTCCTTTCGCAGTATCTAGGCCCTTGACAGATTAACAGGTACAAAATAGTACACCACTTAGATGAACGTATGTGGTATGCACCAATGAGGGCAGAAAAATGCGCTACAGTATGCTTAAAAAACTTATTTTTGCACAACACCAGCAGTACACAACAGTGCTGCAGCACACAGTCACTGTGTACTAAACCCAAAATTGCACTCTCTCAAAGACTATTAGGATTGGACTGCTGGGTATTATACCGTCTACAGACTAGTATAACCAGCAGACCATTTGTTGTTGAATAAAGACACAGAGTTGCGCTGAAAAATTATTCCTCCATCCTCTGCTAAGGTTTCTCAAGCTGAGCCGGCTTGTTCAAATGTATGAGGCAACACACAGCTTTCTGCCCCTCTCTGTAATACATTGCTGTAGAAAGTGACTGGGAGGTTAATGGCTGCAGTAAAAATTATTTTCAGTGAAAAACACACTGCTCTCTGTCCGCCAGAACGCTGGCGTGACTAGGAGGTAAAATGCTGCTGGAAAAAGCTTTTCTGCATAAGACATAAAGTGCTGTCCGTCCTATCTCTCTGCAGTGAAAGGATGAAGTGACTAGCCGGAATATGGCTGCCAATTATATAGGGCTGTGACATCACAGGGGTGACTGGCTGCTGATAGGCTGCATCCTGCATGTGATTCAGGGTTATCCCGCCTACCCTTGATCCCGCCTTCCCAGAGATCCTTGCCCCATGTCCTCACATGTGGATCTGCCATTTTAGATGCCTTGGAGCCTGGACCACACTAAATGGAGTTTAATGAAGTGATTCACGTGATAGAATTGTGGTGATATTTGCATTCTTTGCTATTCAAATTTTTCAGGAAATTCGGAACGAATTTGGATTCGTCATATTCGATTCGCTCATCTCTAATTAATATGTCTGGTATTTCTGCTGTCTGGATAAATATTGGAAAACAAAACACAATGTTTTCTGATAAACAAGTCTAATTCACTTCTGCATACTGAAAAAAATGTGTGGAATGCCTTGGATTTACAAAGACTTCTGGTCCCCCCCTCCCTCTAGTCTACTTCCCTGTACTTACTTACCCCTGGTCCCCCACTTGTACCCATGCAGCTCTGTTTTTTTTTTATTTCCAGTCCCCTGGTTCTGTGACCCTCCTCTTGGGCAGTGTTTGGCTGAGAGGGCGTGTACTGTTTTTTCTATTTTTCAAGCATTTTATTAATTAATTTTTATTTTAAAATGGCGATTTTTATGTGCAGCAAACCGTTTGTCACCTATTGTCTTGGCACTAAATCAAACTGGCTCCACTGCCCACTTATAATAAATCCTGCTGACCAGTAAAAAAAATAGGTGGTCAGATTTTCACTGTGAAAATTCTGCCTACTGGGAACCATAACTAAAACTGCACATTATCCCTATGTTCCAGTGAAACTAACATTGTCATTAGCCATGTTTACCAGAAACTGATTGTTCTAAAGGTAATAGGTGAAAGGGGGGAAGGGTCTAGACATAAAGATAGCACAGCTCCTGATATCACTAACCTTCTGCCATGTCTGTAGTGGAATATGAGAAAGACCACATCAAAAAGACCTTGAGAATAATAGCTATACAATTACTAAACCTGCCAATAAAGCTCATACAATCACCATACTCATTTCTTTATATTGATAAACTGCACCAACTAGATCAATAATCTGAATGTAATCTTCAAGTAGAGTGTACGTGAATACATTGGAGCAAATCTTCTGGATTACCCATTAAATACTCATAACAACCATCTTTTTCCAATAACTCTAATCAATTGAAGACATTTAACAATATCAGCAATAATATGTTGAGCTTTCATCATTGACACTAGGCGCACACAATGCTGACAAAGCTTTAGGGGCTATCCACATGACAGAATTTCCGCTTGCGGAATTCGTCGCAAAGTGAGGGGTACTCCGGTGGAAAACTTTTTTTTTTTTTATCAACTGGTGCCAGGAAGTTAAACAGATTTGTAAATTACTTCTATTAAAAATGAATCCTTCCAGTACCTATTAGCTGCTGAATACTACAGAGGAAATTCTTTTTTTTTTTTCGAACACAGTGCTCTCTGCAGACATCATGACCACAGTGCTCTCTGCTGACATCTCTGTCCATTTTAGGAACTGTCCAGAGCAGCATATGTTTGCTATGGGAATTTTCTCCTACTCTGGGCAGTTCTTAAAATGGACAGAGGTGTCAGCAGAGAGCACTGTGTTCCAAAAAGAAAAGAATTTCCTCGGCGGGCGGAGTGACGTGCGTCAGAAGAGGACTGCTCCCGGGATCCTACGGAAGCCGGTAAGTTGATCTGGAGGGCTACAGTCTGAGACTGTGGTCTCTAAACTCTAGCCCTCCAGATGTTGCAAAACTACAACTCCCAGCATGCCCAGACAGCTGTTTGTGCATGCTGGAATATGTAGTTTTGCAACAGCTGGAGGGCTGCAGTTTGAGACCACCATACAGTGGTCTCTAAACTATATCCCCCCAGATCTTGCAAAACTACAACTCCTAGCATGCCCACATAGCTATTTGCTATGTGGGAGGGGGTCCACTGTTCTGGCACCACGGGGGGCTTTGTAAACGCACATGGCCCCCGACTACCATTCCAAACGAATTCTCTTTCCAAAAGCTCAATGGCGCTCCTCTTCTTCTGAGCATTGTAGTTCGCCAGCAGAGCATTTGACGTCCACACATGGGGTATTTCCATACTCAGAAGAAATGGGGTTATACATTTTGGGGGTCATTTTCTCCTATTACCCCTTGCAAAAATGTAAAATTTAGGGAAAAAACAGCATTTTAGTAAAAAAAAATAATAATTTTTCATTTACACATCCAACTTTAACAAAAAGTCGGCAAACACTTGTGGGTAGTTAAGGCTCACTGTATGCCTTGTTACGTTCCTTGAGGGGTGTAGTTTCCAAAATAGTATGCCATGTGGGTATTTTTTGCTGTTCTGGCACCACAGTGGCTTCCTAAATGCGACATGACCCCAAAAAACCATTTCAGCACAAGTTGCTTTCAAAAAGCCAAATGTGGCTCCTTTTCTTCTGAGCATTGTAGTTCGCCGGCAGAGCATTTTACGTCCTAACATGGGGTATTTCCATACTCAGAAGAGATGGGGTTACAAATTTGGGGGAGGGGGGCATTTTCTCCCATTACCCTTTGTAAAAATGGTAAATTTGAGGAAAAAAACTGCACTTTAGTGAAAACATTTTTTTTTCCATTTACACATCCGATTTTAACGAAAAGTTGTCAAACACCTGTGGGGTGTTAAGGCTAAATGGACCCCTTGTTACGTGCCTTGAGGGGTATAGTTTCCAAAATGGTTTGCCATGTGGGGTTTTCTGCTGTTCTGGCACCATAGGGGCTTCCTAAATGGGACATGCCCCCCAAAAACCATTTCAGAAAAATTCACTCTCCAAAATCCCATTGTTGCTCTTTCCCTTCTGAGCCCTCTACTGCGCCCGCCGAACAGTTGACATACACATATGAGGCATTTCCTTACTCGAGAGAAATTGGGTTACAAATTTTGGGGGCTTTTTCTCCTATTACCACTTGTAAAAATTCAAAAACTGGGTCTACAAGAACATGCGAGTGTAAAAAATGAAGATTTTGAATTTCCTCTTTCACTTTGCTGCTATTCCTGTGAAACACCTAAAGGGTTAACACACTTACTGAATGTCATTTTGGATACTTTGAGGGGTGCAGTTTTTATAATTGGGTCATTTGTGGGGTATTTCTAATATGATTTAGAAAATTTTGTGGCAAATTGCTGCTGTACTTTGAAGCCCTCTGATGTCTTCCAAAAGTAAAAACATGTCAACTTTATGATGCAGTCATAAAGTAGACATATTGTATATGTGAATCAATGTATAATTTATTTGGAATATTCATTTTCCTTATAAGGAGAGAGCTTCAAAGTAAAAAAAAAATGCAACATTTAACATTTTTTCATCACATTTTGGAATTTTTCACCAAGAAATGATACAAGTATCGACAAAATTTTTACCACTAACATAAAGTAGAATATGTCACGAAAAAACCATCTCGGAATCAGAATGAAAGGTAAAAGCATCCCAGAGTTATTAACCCCTTAAGGACCGGGGTTTTTTCCGTTTTTGCATTTTCGGTTTTTGCTCCTTGCCTTTAAAAAATCATAACTCTTTCAATTTTGCACCTAAAAATCCATATAATGGCTTATTTTTTGCGCCACCAATGTAATGACGTCAGTCATTTTGCCCAAAAATCTACGGTGAAACAGAAAAAAAATCATTGTGCGACAAAATTGAAAAAAAACGCCGTTTTGTAACTTTTGGGGGCTTCCGTTTCTACATAGTACATTTTTTCAGTAAATATGACACCTTATCTTTATTCTGTAGGTCCATACAATTAAAATGATACCCTACTTATATAGGTTTGATTTTGTCGGACTTCTGGAAAAAATCATAACTACATGCAGGAAAATTAATACGTTTAAAATTGTCATCTTCTGACCCCTATAACTTTTTTATTTTTCCGTGTATGGGGCGGTATGAGGGCTCATTTTTTGCGCCGTGATCTGAAGTTTTTAACGGTACCATTTTTGCATTGATAGGACTTATTGATCGCTTTGTATTCATTTTTAAATGATTTAAAAAGTGACCATAAATGCACTATTTTGGACTTTGGAATTTTTTGGCGCGCACGCCATTGACCGAGTGGTTTAATTAATGATATATTTTAATAACTTGGACATTTCCGCACGCGGTGATACCATATATGTTTATTTTTATTTTTATTTACACTGTGTTTTTTTTTATTGGAAAAGGGGGGTGATTCAAACTTTTAATAGGGGAGGAGTTAAATGATCTTTATTCACTTTTTTTTCACTTTTTTTTTGCAGTGTTATAGGTCCCATAGGGACCTATAACACTGCACACACTGATCTTCATCATTGATCACTGGTTTCTCATAGGAAACCATTGATCGACGATTATGCCGCATGACTGCTCATACCTGGATCTCAGGCACTGAGCAGTCATTCGGCGATCGGACAGCGAGGAGGCAGGTAGGGGCCCTCCCGCTGTCCTGTAAGCTGTTCGGGATGCCGCGATTTCGCCGCGGCTATCCCGAACAGCCCGACTGAGCTAGCCGGCAACTTTCGCTTTTAGCCGCGATCGGCGCTGTGCGCTATTAGAGGCAGGTCCCGGCTTCACTATGACGCCGGGCCCGCCGTGATATGACGCGGGGTTACTGTGTAACCCCGCGTTATATCAGGAGAGCAGGAACAAGGACGTACCGGTACGTCCTTGGTCCTTAAGGGGTTAATGCTTGAAGTGACACAGTGGTCAGATGTTCAAAAAATGGCCGAATCCTTAAGGTATATTTGGGCTTGGTCCTTAAGGGGTTAATAGAAGTAATTTACATATTTGTTTAACTTTCTGGCACCAGTTCTATGGGATTCCGCACTCCCATGCACACTTCTGATTTTCCGCTTGCGGAATTCCACTAATATACTGACTAATATACATACCTGCAGTCCGGCACCCGGTCCCTCTGAAGATCGTCCTCTTTCTGCACTGAATTGCGCGCAGGAGGCGGGCCCGCTGGCTGGATTTGAATTTTCATGGTTGCTGGTCCCAGTGGCGTCACTAGGGGGGGGGGGGGGGGGGGCAGAGGGGGCCCTGGCCCCCCTAGATCACGCCATGCCCCCCCTTGTGACCCCCCAATTTAAAATAAACTAAGTCAGGGGTCGGCAACCCAGGGCATTCGTGCCACACTCATGGCATGCGGGGGGCTGCCGACATTCACTTGTAAAAGTTATGCATGGTAGGGTGATGCGGCCATAAGGGCTGGCCGCATCACGGTATAACCCCCGAACAGGGCAACAAGGTGTTAATGGACAGATTTATTGATGGGGCCCTTAACAAATGGGACAAAGCCAAGCTGAGAATGTTAGAGGTCCAAAACCCTAATATGTCATTCCCCGCTTTCAAAAGACTGGCTATCCAAGTGATTGAGTCCAGGACTGAGTTAGAGGAAGTTTGTGCACCCCTTACACCTGTCCAAGAGCCACTAGGGGCGGTAGCAAGACCAATACCACCACCGTCAACTGTCCCCGCCCCAGTGCCATCTACTTTGCCAGTCGCTGCAGTCTCAGACTTACAGACTGTTAGGCAGGACATTGAACAACTGACCAAGGCTGTAAAGGAGCTGGCCACACTGCCTGCTCCCCCTGACCGTGAACCACCCCTGCCTAGAAAACCTGCCCCTGCTTCTAGCTCCCACAATCCTCCACCCAATAGACCCTCGGGGACTCAAAGACCCTTTTGCACTTACTGTAATAAGGCAAGACTCTCACTTTATGACGCCTCCTGCCCTATGTAAAAATTGTTGTAGAAGGTGTACCGTTGGAGGCGTTGATAGATACAGGGTCACAAGTGTCTACTATACCTAAAAGTGTTTGCTACCAGCATTGGGATGCTAGTTTATTGTGTAAACCTGAGGATGTTAACTTCAGAGTAGTTGCAGGATATGGGCAACTAGTCCCCAGACATGGATACAGGGAGCTAACCATTCAGTTGGGAGAGCATGTACTTACCGGGCAGGGATTGATTGTAACTAATGTGACAGATAAGGGGTCTGTTAAGTGTATATTGGGGATGAACATTATGAAGAATTGTTTCACTGAAGTGTTAGATGCCTTGCATGCCTCTCTTCCCCATATGTCCCCATCAGGCCAGCAGGCTGCACAGCACCACTTGAAAGTTCTACAGGCGGAGCAGAAGTTTGCCAACAGACAAGGTGAAATCTGCCAAGTACGAGTACAAGACATCAGGTGGGTGACATTAAAACCCAACACAGAGACTAACATCTGGTGTCCTGTATGTCCAGGAGTCAAGAATAGGGACTATTAGGCTCTGCTGGAACCTATGCAACTAGAAGATCATCCTCTTGTCCGAACGGCGAGAAGCCTTGTCACTGTCAGCAACTGGAGAGTCCCGGTGCGGTTAGTCAACCTGTCTGATGCTGCTACTGTCTTACCCAAACACACCCCAGTAGCCCAGTTGTACCTCATAGAATTGAAGGACATTTTGACAGAATGTCTGGTGGCGCCACAGCGTGCAGCCCAAGTGGCCGAAGGATCCAGTGCGAGTCCTCCAGAGCCTTGGTGGGCGCAACTCCAGGTTGGAGACAACACTACCCCAAAGGACTAAGTCAATGGAGTCATCAATGTCGCCAAAAGGTACCATGAGGCTTTTAGCAAACACCCTACAGACTTCGGGCAAATGTCCATGATCCAGCACAGAATCATCACAGGCGACAGTTCACCTATCAAGGAAAGACAACGTCCAGTCGCACCAGGCATGTACCAGACTGTTAAGAAAATGCTGGCCGACAATAAAGAGGTAGATGTGATCCAAGAAAGTCAGAGTCCCTGGGCGGCGGCACTTGTCCTGGACAAGAAGAAATACGGAACACTCTGCTTCTGTGTTGATTACAGGAAACTGAAAAACGCTTATCCTTTGCCAAGGATCGAAGAGTTACTCACAGCCCTCAGGTCTGCTGCTTACTTCTCCACCCCGAACTTAACCAGTGGATACTGGCAAGTTCCCATGACCGTGGAGGACCCGAAAAAGACCGCCGACGGGGCTGTTCAAGTTTAAAAGTATGCCCTTCAGGCTATGCAATGCCTCTGCTACGTTCCAGCGTCTGATGGAAAGGTGCCTGGACCACATGAATTTTCAGAGTGTCTTGTTATACCTGGACGATGTCAGGTATCCGAGGCGCTGGTGAAATAGAGGGGGAGGTGAAGAAAGAACTGTTATTCGCCATTGTGAACTGTAGAGAGTCGGTACCTGAAAGGGTTAACTTGGTCTGATGTCTTATCAGGAACACCTCAGTCATCTGTCGGACGTCTTTCAAGTCCTGATTAAGCATGGGCTGAAGAATAAACCGTTCAAGTGTAACCTTCTCAAACCACAGGTCCATTACTTGGGTCATGTCGTCAGCACAGAGGGAGTCCAGCCCAATCCTGAAAAGGTGGAAGCTGTCAAGAACTGGCCAACCCCACGCACTGTGAAAGATGTCAGGAGCTTCCTGGGATTTGCCGGATACTACCGCCGCTTCATTCCACACTTTGCCCAGATTGCAGAACCCCTCACAGCTCTCTTACAGGGTACGGCGAAGGAGAATTATAATGGAAGACTACCCATTGAATGGGCTGAAGAGCAAGAGACAGCATTCCAAGCTCCTAAACGTCTGTTGACAGAACCACCCATCCTGGCGTATCCAGACTACAATCAGCCGTTCTGGCTATACACTGATGCCAGTTTTGAAGGTCTGGGAGCTGTCCTGTCCCAAGTCCAGGATGGACAAGGGCGAGTAATTTCTTATGCCAGCTGTAACCTGCTAGGAGCAGAGAAGAATGATGCCAACTACAGCTCATTTAAATTGGAACTTCTTGTCCTAGTGTGGGCCGTGACTGAAAAGTTCAAAAACTATTTGGCTGCCACGCCATTTACTGTCTACACTGATAATAACCCATTGGCCCACCTGAACACTGCCAAGTTGGGTGCCATTGATCAGCCATGGGCTTCAAGACTGGCCAATTACAATTTGACCATCAAGTACAGAAGCTGCAAGTCAAACGTCAATGCCGATGTACTGTCTCGGATGACCCCTGGCGAAGAACCACCTGTAGAAGACGTGAAGGAAGACATGGAGATGCCTCCCTTTTGTCAACGGTTTGTGAACCAGAATGTTGTGACCATCCTGATGGATGGTGAACCCAGGTCCGAAAAGGTTAAAGAAGACCTGTATACCTGGAAGACTCTTCAGGATGAAAGTCGAGTCATAGGGGATCTTTTGGACTACCTTCTGGCGAAAAAGGTACCAACCCGTCTACACCGGGCCCAGTGTGATTATGAATTGAAACGTCTGTGATGACAGAGGAAACGACTGTTTGTGCACAAAGGACTGTTGTACAGAAATTCTTTGGATCCGGTCTCTGGTGATCAACTTAATCAGATTCTGGTTCCCTGAAGAGATGAGGCGACTGTCCTCAAGGCATACCATGACCGGAGCTATTGTCAGGCAAAGATTCTACTGGATCATAATGCAGAGTGACATTGAGAAATGGTGCAGTGAATGTGCAGTCTATAACGTCACCAAGAATGGGTACAAGGACGAAAGAGCACCCCTCTATTCCATCCAGAGTGAAAGGCCCAACATGTTGGTCGAGCTAGACCATGTCAAATTGACTCCTACTTGGTCCAGGTATTCTTATGCTCTCACCATGGTGGATCATTACTCCAAATGGGTTGTCGTTTTACCCATCAAAGATCTCACAGCCAAGACAGCAGCCCAGATGTTCTACTCCAATTGGGTGCAAACGCTTGGGTGTCCGGAGTCTGTCACAACGGACCAAGGAACGGCCTTCGACTGCTGCCCAAATTACTGGAGATATATAACAACACAGTCCATTGTTCTACGGGGTATACCCCTTTCTACTTGATTATGGGACGACATGAGAAGCTGTCTAAAGATAGGACATTTGGGCACAAGTCCCCCGTTCAACAACTCTCCGCAAGCCTCCCTGGAATGGGTCTCTGACCACCAGAGAAGGATCCAAGAAGCCAAAGAAATTGTCAGCAAGAAGATGGGCGAGGCTCAACCGAGACAACAAGAGGACTATAATCGTCATGCATCCGCCAAACCACTCTAATTGAGAAAAGTCTGGCTACTGGCCTATACACCAGTCTCCAGAGTGCTAACCCTGTCTCCAGCCTCTCCAGCACAGATGCCAGTGAGTCTGGGTCCAGCCAATCCTGAACTAATACCAGCTCCTGCGTTCGCTGAGGAAGAGCCAGTCGCAGCTCCAGAAGTTCCAAGAGCTGCAGAAATCTCAAGAGTTCCAGACTCTCCAGAGGTGGTGTTGCGCAGATGCCAAAGGTCGACAGAAGGACAAATACCAGCTAGGTACCGTGAATAAAGTTGTCAGTATAGTATGTCATCTATTTCAGTCAGTCTAGCATAGTCGAATGCTAATGTCATACAAATAAATGTATTGGGTATAAACTAGCCCAGTATAATAGCTATTTAGGACTGTAGCCAGGATGTATATTACCAGTCCACATTTGTCTAATGTACACATGTCTAATCATTTTTCCTGTGTACGTGTACAGGGTGCTCTACTGGCCAGAGTGTTCCCCTGAGATATGGGTAAGGCACGTATAGTGACAGAGTTGCTGTATATAAAGGAAACAGTGGTATGTTGTATAAAAACATGTATAGAGTTCTGGGGAGAAGTAGCTAGTGCCAATGGGCCCCAGCAGCTAAGGCATTGGGTAGAGAGCCTTCGGCAGCCCAATCCGCACCAAATGTGTTTAAATATGCTTAATTGTATTGAGTGTGCAGTTGCAAGGTTTATAAATTCCCATATGTTTACAAATTTATTCCCAATGGAGCATGTTTGGACATTTTCACAAAGTGCTACATGGACTCGTCCCTTGTTTTTTTTACTCATATTCAGACCTGTGAAGGACATTCTACAATAATGCCCCAGGAACTGTTGTCATCATCAGGCTCCAATGGCAACTCCAGGACTGGGCACCAAGGATGGCTGTGTTTAAGAGGGGGAGTTTGTGGTGGCCGAGTACAGGAGTTATACCCCTATACCCTTGATGCCCTGTCAGGCAGCCTCCCTGCAGTGTCCTCTGGGCCCCCGATACCTGTCCCCTTATGTATATATATTTTCTGCCATGTATTATACTGTAAAATGTATATAAGAGTGTTTCTTTAAGAAATGTTAACATGTGATCACCAGTTGTCATGTGAATTGTCATGTTAGTGTAACTCCGTGAGGTATCAGTGACCATGTGACCTAGTCTCCCCATATAAGCCCTGGGTGGAGCTCTCTCTCTCTTATGCTCTTGATTTCCAGTTAAGTCTTTGTTGAGGTCCAGTGCAGTCAAGTCCTAGAGTGTGTCCATAGGGGGCCTAAAGTCTGTCCTGCAGCCACAAGCCTTCAAGTCTACAAGTAAGCTAAAGTCACAGTTTAGTCAGTCTCAAGTCAAGTCAGTCACAGTCATCTATTGTCAAGTCTGAGTGGCCTGCACTAAAATTGTACAAATCTACTGCAAGTCCCAGCAAGCCCTTAAGGTCTCTGAAGTCACTGGTCACCTCTGTGGGCCTGGCTGAACTGTATAGACTGTTCCATTAGTCACTCAGTAAAGCTACTATTGTCCGTAACTTGACATCGGAGTCATTATTGCCCCCGTACCTAGCCCAGGATCCAGCAGTATACCTTCTGGTGGTATTGAGGATAAACCATGCCCTGGCGTCACAAATTCAAGGGGTTAATGCCATCTGCCCCAAGGGTAATTCCATTTGCCCTGCATCACACCCTCTACCACACTACCATCTGCTTTAAACAGTGTTACGCCCAACACATGTTCCCATATCTCCTGAAAATGCTAAATTAAAAATACAATCTTGAGATAGAATAGAATGTGCTAAAAGGTTTTGACCAGAAAAATTCCGGGGATCATACAAGACATTTTTTCTGGAGTGTCTATGAGTAATATACCAAATGAAGTTATTCCTTGAATCTATACTGAGCCATGGTGATGACATTTACTTAGTATAATTTAATACCTGTTATAAACCTCATTGATCTACTTGTCTCAGGTATCTATTGTCAATAAAAAAAAACATTTGTCAAAGTTTTATGGTGATAAATGTGTTTGTAATTGCTGCCATCCAGACAAGTGGAGCAAATACATGTCAACGTTTCTACAACATTCGATTACTATGCTATATGTCTACTATTTAATTGATTTAATTTATTTTAACTAATAAATGCGTTAAAATATGAGGTTTTACATGGACCAATGATTCTCACCTTGCGGATCAACAGTTTGTGGAAAAAACAAAAAGGTTTCATAAAACTTAGCCTTTATTCGATCTATTAAAAACTACACCCAATCAAAAAAATGTATGTGTATCAAAATGATACTAACACCAACAGAAAATCAATATGATAGAACTAAAAAACAACCCACCATTTGGTCATAGTTCATGACAATATTGCATTATTGCATGTTTGCATCACATTATGTATATATTATAATAACATTATATTATGATTATTATATATTATTATATAACAGATTATAACCTCTTACTATTTACCCAACGCGTTTCTGTTCGGCCAACGATAACGGACAGGCTGAACATCATCAGGGGTTAAAAATGCGTAAAGGGTAAATAAATATAATTGCTAAATGTTTTGTCAATAATTTGCAGCTGGTGGCCAGAACAAGAGGCATCAATATGACTAAACGATACTCCCCATCAGGTAAGATATCCTGCTAATAGGTCAATGCCAAATAGATTTGGGGTTTAGTCTCTTCTTCGTATTTCATAACGCACTCCGCAGTATAATAATACAGAGAACTACTGGTTTCGTAGTAGGTAACTGCAGGGATATATAATAGTGTAGTAGATAGCAACGAGGGCTCACCAGGAAGCTAAAGAAAATGTAGAAATAGTTATCAACAGGCAAAGTGAGAAATAATTTGGAATGTACATATCACAGTGTATCATGAAAGGACTCTTTCATGGATAATTATAATTAAATACAAAATAAATAACTTAGTGGATCAAAATCCTATAGTGCATGTGCAAATACACTCCTAGGAGTGAACAGTGGACGCCATAAATTTTATTTGGACATGAGATTGATGAAAATAGGCATATTGTAGCTACCCTAAAAAACCAAAGGTATTAGATTTTGCTTTATACAGTGTATTGCTACAGACTTTATGAAGGAGCCTCCTCCTAAATAATTATATTTGAGGGAATGTATAGAACGGGACCTAAGAACCTATAAATTACCTATATGGCCTTATATGAAGTCCCTATGCCTAAACGGCATAGACACCCTAAAAAGAGCAGTACCGTACTTCAGGAACCTTCTATGACTCCCTATATACACCCTAAGTAAGGGTGGGACTAGAAGTCTGGTCAGCTACGACCGTCCCTAACTACCTAGTATAACCACCCAGAGAGGAGGGGATTGTAGGCTCATCACAAAGAGCGCAACCATAGCAAACAATATTGGTTATAAAAAGGGAGCACAAGAAAGCTGTTCATTGAGCCCCCCTGAGGACATGGTTTGAAGCTTGAAAATCCAACGTGTCTCCCGTTCCAGTAGGGCCCTGTCTAGGTCCCCTCCCCGTGGCAATGGTTTTAGTTGTTCAAGTCCCACAAAGGAGAGTACACTCTGATCCCCTTGATGTTCAGTGTTAATGTGAATAATTTATGTTGCAAATTGTCAATATAGCATTAATTATGTAGGCAAGACGTGAGTTCAGACGTATGGTTCTTGAAAATTTGGGTGACATTAAACATAAGAGGGACACCCCAATGTCTATTCACATTAACACTGAACATCAAGGGGATCAGATGTACTCTCCTTTGTGGGACTTGAACAACTAAAACCATCGCCAAGGGGAGGGGACCTAGACAGGACCCTACTGCAGCGGGAGACACGTTGGATTTTCAAGCTTCAAACCATGTCTCCAAACCATGTATTTCTCACAGAAAAGGATTGCAGTAACACATGTTTTGCTACGTACATGTTTATTCCATCTGTGTGTATTGGAACTAAACCAAAAAAGGGAGAAAAAATGCAAATTGGACATAATGTCACACCAAACTTATTGGCACCCTTAACTTAATATTTGGTTGCACACCCTTTGGAAAAAATAACTGAAATCTGTTGCTTCCTATAACCATCAATAAGCTTCTTACACCTCTCAGCCGGAATGTTGGACCACTTTTCCTTTGCAGACTGCTCCAGGTCTCTCTTAATGGAAGGGAGCCCTTTCCCAACAGCAATTTTAAGATCTCTCCACAGGTGTTCAATGGGATTTACATCTGGACTCATTGCTGGCCACTTCAGAACTCTCCAGCACTTTGTTGCCATCCATTTCTCGGTGCTTTTTGACATATGTTTGGGGTCATTGTCCTGCTGGAAGACCCAAGATCTCGGACCCAAACCCAGCTTTCTGACACTGTGCTGTGCAGTGTGACCCAAAATCCGTTGGTAATCCTCAGATTTCATGATGTCTTGCACACATTCAAGGCACCCAGTGTCAGAGGCAGCAGAACAACCCCAAAACATCATTGAACCTCCAGCATATCTCACTGTAGGTACTGTGTTCTTTTTCTTTGTTGGCCTCATTCCGTTTTCGGTAAACAGTAGAATGATGTGGTTTACAAAAAACTCTATCTTGGTGTCATCTGTCCACAAGACATTTTCCTGGGTCTCCTGCCGTAGCGTTTCATTTCATTTAAATGTCGACGGATAGTTCACGCTGACACTGATGCTCCCGGAGCCTGCAGGACAGCTTGAATATCTTTGGAACTTGTTTGGGGCTGCTTATCCACCATCCAAACTAAGTTTTCTCTTCCGTCCATGCACAGGGAAATTAGCTACAGTGCCATGGATTGCAAACTTCTTGATAATGTTGCGCACTGTGGACAAAGGAAAATCTAGATCTCTGGAGATGGACTTGTAACCTTGAGATTGTTGATATTGTTCCACAATTTTGGTTCTCAAGTCCTCAGACAGTTCTCTTCTCCTCTTTCTGTTGTCCATGCTTAGTGTGGCACACACAGACACACAATGCAAAGACTAAGTAAACTTCTAAGTGAACTAAGTGAGTTTAAAGGAGCATCTCATGCTTGAAACAATCTTCTTTTACCACAATTTTGAAAGGGTGCCAATAATTTTTGTCCAGCCCACTTTTGGAGTTTGGTGCGACATTATGTCCAAATGGCAACATTTACGGCCATGACTGTAGGGAGTCATAGGAGGTTCCTGAAGTACGGTACCGCCCTTTTTAGGGTGTCTATGCCGTTTAGGCATAGGGACTTCATATAGGGCCATATAGGGAATTTATACGTTCTTAGGTCCCGTTCTACTTCTTCCCTCACCTACAATTATTTAGGGGGAGGCTCCTTCATAAAGTCTGTAGCCATACACTGTATAAAGCAAAATATAATACCTTTGGTTTTTTAGGGTAGCTACAATATGCCTATTTTCATTCATCTCATGTCCAAATTAAACCTATCTCGCCCCTTTTTGGTGTCTACTATGCACCCCTATGAGTGTATTTGCACATGCACTATAGGATTTTGATCCACTAAGTTAATTTTATTAGTTTTTAAATATCATTATCCATGAATGAGTCCTTTCATGATACACTGTGAAATGTACATTCCAAATTATTTCTCACTTTGCCTGTTAATAACTATTTCTACATTTTCTTTAACTTCCTGGTGAGCCCTCTATGCTTTCTACTACGACATTAAATATCCCTGCAGTTACAACCAGTTGTTCTCTGTATTATTATACTCTATAGCCAGCGCTCCCCGTCATCACTCCTGTTGTTCTGGAGACTCTCGGCTCCGGCAGTAAGTCGCACCCACGGCTAGCACCACATGACGGGTCCCGGTAGCGCTGCTTCTATAAATGAGACGCCTGTGCGCACATGTACCGCGCGTCCACCCCATAGGAATGGGTCTCCTGCCACTGCAGGATTATGCTTCGGTTTAAATTATCATCAAGTAAGTAACAGCCTATGCATTTATGTGTTGGTAGGCATGTTTGTCTGTTTTGTGGTCACCAGACCTTCAATGTATTAATATGCACCCCGATCCTTCTTACATTGGCAGCTTGTGATTGGCCTTCTTTTCTCCACTGTAAGTATATCAGCATATGTATGGCTCAGCAAATTGCTCATATGTATGGCTCAGCCAAGAGAGGGTAAGCACCTATTTAGTATAATTTACTGAGTGCTGTATTTGTTCTTTTCTTTTATTCCTAGTGCCCTTTGTGTACCATGATACCCCGGTGGAGTGCGTTATAAAATACAGGAGGAGAAGAGACCACAAATCTATTTGGCATTGACCTATTAGCAGGTTATCTTACCTGCTGGTTAGCCATATTGAGTACCTCTTGTTCTGGCCACCAGCTGCAAATTATTGACAAAACATTTTGCAAACATATTTATTTAACCTATACGCTTCTTTAACCCCTGATGATGCTCGGTCTGTCCATTATCGTTCGCCAAACAGAACCGCGTTGGGCGAATAGCAAGGGGTTTTAATCATAATGCTTATACATAATGTGATATTTGGAATGCAATAATTGTCATGAACTACGACCAATTGGTGGGTGTTACGCCGAGCGCTCCGGGTCCCCGCTCCTCCCCGGAGCGCTCGCTTCTCTCTCGCTACCGCAGCGCTCCGGGCAGCTCCACTGACCCGGTGCGCTGCAATACCGTCTCCAGCCGGGATGCGATTCGCGATGCGGGTAGCGCCCGCTCGCGATGCGCATCCCGGCTCCCGTACCTGACTCGCTCTCCGTCTGTCCTGTCCCGGCGCGCGCGGCCCCGCTCCCTAGGGCGCGCGCGCGCCGGGTCTCTGCGATTTAAAGGGCCACTGCGCCGCTGATTGGCGCAGTGGTTCCAATTAGTGTGTTCACCTGTGCACTCCCTATTTATACCTCACTTCCCCTTCACTCCCTCGCCGGATCTTGTTGCCATTGTGCCAGTGAAAGCGTTTCCTTGTGTGTTCCTAGCCTGTGTTCCAGACCTCCTGCCGTTGCCCCCGACTACGATCCTTGCTGCCTGCCCCGACCTTCTGCTACGTCCGACCTTGCTTCTGTCTACTCCCTTGTACCGCGCCTATCTTCAGCAGTCAGAGAGGTTGAGCCGTTGCTAGTGGATACGACCTGGTCACTACCGCCGCAGCAAGACCATCCCGCTTTGCGGCGGGCTCTGGTGAAAACCAGTAGTGACTTAGAACCGATCCACTAGCACGGTCCACGCCAATCCCTCTCTGGCACAGAGGATCCACTACCTGCCAGCCGGCATCGTGACAGTAGATCCGGCCATGGATCCCGCTGAAGTTCCTCTGCCAGTTGTCGCCGACCTCACCACGGTGGTCGCCCAGCAGTCACAACAGATAGCGCAACAAGGCCAACAGCTGTCTCAACTGACCGTGATGCTACAGCAGCTACTACCACAGCTTCAGCAATCATCTCCTCCGCCAGCTCCTGCACCTCCTCCGCAGCGAGTGGCCGCTTCTGGTCTACGACTATCCTTGCCGGATAAATTTGATGGGGACTCTAAATTCTGCCGTGGCTTTCTTTCCCAATGTTCCCTGCACTTGGAGATGATGTCGGACCAGTTTCCTACTGAAAGGTCTAAGGTGGCTTTCGTAGTCAGCCTTCTGTCTGGAAAAGCTCTGTCATGGGCCACACCGCTCTGGGACCGCAATGACCCCGTCACTGCCTCTATACACTCCTTCTTCTCGGAAATTCGAAGTGTCTTTGAGGAACCTGCCCGAGCCTCTTCTGCTGAGACTGCCCTGTTGAACCTGGTCCAGGGTAATTCTTCCGTTGGCGAGTACGCCGTACAATTCCGTACTCTTGCTTCAGAATTATCCTGGAATAATGAGGCCCTCTGCGCGACCTTTAAAAAAGGCCTATCCAGCAACATTAAAGATGTTCTGGCCGCACGAGAAATCCCTGCTAACCTACATGAACTCATCCATCTTGCCACTCGCATTGACATGCGTTTTTCCGAAAGGCGTCAGGAGCTCCGCCAGGATATGGACTTTGTTCGCACAAGGCGTTTTTTCTCCCCGGCTCCTCTCTCCTCTGGTCCCCTGCAATCCGTTCCTGTGCCTCCCGCCGTGGAGGCTATGCAGGTCGACCGGTCTCGCCTGACACCTCAAGAGAGGACACGACGCCGCATGGAGAATCTCTGCCTGTACTGTGCCAGTACCGAACACTTCCTGAAGGATTGTCCTATCCGTCCTCCCCGCCTGGAAAGACGTACGCTGACTCCGCACAAAGGTGAGACAGTCCTTGATGTCTACTCTGCTTCTCCACGTCTTACTGTGCCTGTGCGGATATCTGCCTCTGCCTTCTCCTTCTCTACTATGGCCTTCTTGGATTCCGGATCTGCAGGAAATTTTATTTTGGCCTCTCTCGTCAACAGGTTCAACATCCCAGTGACCAGTCTCGCCAGACCCCTCTACATCAATTGTGTAAACAATGAAAATTGGACTGTACCATACGTTTCCGCACGGAGCCCCTTCTAATGTGCATCGGACCTCATCACGAGAAGATTGAATTTTTGGTCCTCCCCAATTGCACTTCCGAAATCCTCCTTGGACTACCCTGGCTTCAACTCCATTCCCCAACCCTGGATTGGTCCACTGGGGAGATCAAGAGTTGGGGGCCCTCTTGTTTCAAGGACTGCCTAAAACCGGTTCCCAGTACCCCTTGCCGTGACTCTGTGGTTCCCCCTGTAACCGGTCTCCCTAAGGCCTATATGGACTTTGCTGATGTTTTTTGCAAAAAACAAGCTGAGACTCTACCTCCTCACAGGCCTTATGATTGTCCTATTGACCTCCTACCGGGCACTACTCCACCCCGGGGCAGAATCTATCCTCTGTCCGCCCCAGAGACTCTTGCTATGTCGGAGTACATCCAGGAAAATTTAAAAAAAGGCTTTATCCGTAAATCCTCCTCTCCTGCCGGAGCCGGATTTTTCTTTGTGTCCAAAAAAGATGGCTCTCTACGTCCTTGCATTGACTACCGCGGTCTTAATAAAATCACGGTAAAGAACCGCTACCCCCTACCCCTCATCTCTGAACTCTTTGATCGCCTCCAAGGTGCCCACATCTTTACCAAACTGGACTTAAGAGGTGCTTATAATCTCATCCGCATCAGAGAGGGGGATGAATGGAAAACGGCATTTAACACTAGAGATGGACACTTTGAGTATCTGGTCATGCCCTTTGGCCTGTGCAACGCCCCTGCCGTCTTCCAAGACTTTGTTAATGAAATTTTTCGTGATCTCTTATACTCCTGTGTTGTTGTATATCTGGACGATATCCTGATTTTTTCTGCCAATCTAGAAGAACACCGCCAGCATGTCCGTATGGTTCTTCAGAGACTTCGTGACAATCAACTTTATGCCAAGATAGAGAAATGTCTGTTTGAATGCCAATCTCTTCCTTTCCTAGGATACTTGGTCTCTGGCCAGGGACTACAAATGGATCCAGACAAACTCTCTGCCGTCTTAGATTGGCCACGCCCCTCCGGACTCCGTGCTATCCAACGTTTTTTGGGGTTCGCCAATTATTACAGGCAATTTATCCCACATTTTTCTACCGTTGTGGCCCCTATCGTGGCTTTAACCCAAAAAAATGCCAATCCCAAGTCTTGGCCTCCTCAAGCGGAAGACGCCTTTAAACGGCTCAAGTCTGCCTTTTCTTCGGCTCCCGTGCTCTCCAGACCTGACCCATCTAAACCCTTCCTATTGGAGGTTGATGCCTCCTCTGTAGGAGCTGGAGCGGTCCTTCTACAAAAAAATTCTTCCGGGCATGCTGTTACTTGTGGTTTTTTTTCTAGGACCTTCTCTCCGGCGGAGAGGAACTACTCCATCAGGGATCGAGAGCTTCTAGCCATTAAATTAGCACTTGAGGAATGGAGGCATCTGCTGGAGGGATCAAGATTTCCAGTTATTATTTACACCGATCACAAGAACCTCTCCTATCTCCAGTCTGCCCAACGGCTGAATCCTCGCCAGGCCAGGTGGTCTCTGTTCTTTGCCCGATTTAATTTTGAAATTCACTTTCGACCTGCCGATAAGAACATTAGGGCCGATGCTCTCTCTCGTTCCTCGGATGCCTCGGAAGTTGAACTCTCTCCGCAACACATCATTCCTCCTGACTGCCTGATTTCCACTTCTCCAGCCTCCATCAGGCAAACTCCTCCAGGAAAGACCTTCGTCTCTCCACGCCAACGCCTCGGAATCCTCAAATGGGGTCACTCCTCCCATCTCGCAGGTCATGCAGGCATCAAGAAATCTGTGCAACTCATCTCTCGCTTCTATTGGTGGCCGACTCTGGAGACGGATGTCGTGGACTTTGTGCGAGCCTGCACTGTCTGTGCCCGGGATAAGACTCCTCGCCAGAAGCCCGCTGGTTTTCTTCATCCTCTGCCTGTCCCCGAACACCCTTGGTCTCTGATTGGTATGGATTTTATTACAGACCTACCCCTATCCCGTGGCAACACTGTTGTTTGGGTGGTCGTTGATCGATTCTCCAAGATGGCACATTTCATCCCTCTTCCTGGTCTTCCTTCAGCGCCTCAGTTGGCTAAACAATTTTTTGTACACATTTTTCGTCTTCACGGGTTGCCCACACAGATAGTCTCGGATAGAGGCGTCCAATTCGTGTCAAAATTCTGGAGGGATCTCTGTAAACAACTCAAGATTAAATTAAACTTTTCTTCTGCATATCATCCTCAATCCAATGGACAAGTAGAAAGAATTAACCAGGTCTTGGGTGATTATTTACGACATTTTGTTTCCTCCCGCCAGGATGATTGGGCAGATCTTCTACCATGGGCCGAATTCTCGTATAACTTTAGAGTCTCTGAATCTTCCTCCAAATCCCCATTTTTCGTGGTGTACGGCCGTCACCCTCTTCCCCCCCTCCCTACTCCCTTGCCCTCTGGTTTGCCCGCTGTAGATGAAGTGACTCGTGATCTTTCCACCATATGGAAAGAGACCCAAGATTCTCTTTTACAGGCTTCATCTCGCATGAAAAAGTTTGCCGATAAGAAAAGAAGAGCTCCCCCCATTTTTGCTCCCGGAGACAAGGTATGGCTCTCCGCTAAATATGTCCGCTTTCGTGTCCCCAGTTACAAACTGGGTCCACGCTATCTTGGTCCTTTCAAAGTCTTGTGCCAAATTAATCCTGTCTCTTACAAACTTCTTCTTCCTCCTTCTCTCCGTATTCCTAATGCCTTTCATGTCTCTCTTCTTAAACCACTCATCATCAACCGTTTCTCTCCCAAATTAGTTTCTCCCACTCCTGTCTCCGGTTCTTCTGACGTCTTCTCAGTGAAAGAGATACTGGCCTCCAAGACGGTCAGAGGAAAAAGGTTCTTTTTGGTGGATTGGGAGGGCTGTGGACCTGAAGAGAGATCCTGGGAACCTGAGGACAACATCCTAGACAAAAGTCTGCTCCTCAGGTTCTCAGGCTCTAAGAAGAGGGGGAGACCCAAGGGGGGGGGGTACTGTTACGCCGAGCGCTCCGGGTCCCCGCTCCTCCCCGGAGCGCTCGCTTCTCTCTCGCTACCACAGCGCTCCGGGCAGCTCCACTGACCCGGTGCGCTGCGATACCGTCTCCAGCCGGGATGCGATTCGCGATGCGGGTAGCGCCCGCTCGCGATGCGCATCCCGGCTCCCGTACCTGACTCGCTCTCCGTCTGTCCTGTCCCGGCGCGCGCGGCCCCGCTCCCTAGGGCGCGCGCGCGCCGGGTCTCTGCGATTTAAAGGGCCACTGCGCCGCTGATTGGCGCAGTGGTTCCAATTAGTGTGTTCACCTGTGCACTCCCTATTTATACCTCACTTCCCCTTCACTCCCTCGCCGGATCTTGTTGCCATTGTGCCAGTGAAAGCGTTTCCTTGTGTGTTCCTAGCCTGTGTTCCAGACCTCCTGCCGTTGCCCCCGACTACGATCCTTGCTGCCTGCCCCGACCTTCTGCTACGTCCGACCTTGCTTCTGTCTACTCCCTTGTACCGCGCCTATCTTCAGCAGTCAGAGAGGTTGAGCCGTTGCTAGTGGATACGACCTGGTCACTACCGCCGCAGCAAGACCATCCCGCTTTGCGGCGGGCTCTGGTGAAAACCAGTAGTGACTTAGAACCGATCCACTAGCACGGTCCACGCCAATCCCTCTCTGGCACAGAGGATCCACTACCTGCCAGCCGGCATCGTGACAGTGGGTTGTATTTGAGTTCCATCATACTGATTTTCTTTTGGTGATAGTACCATTTTGATACACATACCTTTATTTAAGTGTAGTTTTTAATAGAGGGAATAAAGGCTAAGTTTTTTGGCACTTTTTTAATTTATAAAAAAAAAAAGACAAAATCTTACATTACAGTATCAATATCGATTATTTTTCTGTCTATGGTTTCTTTATTTAGTGATATTTTAAATTATTTAACCTTTTGAACACAGATTTAAAAACAGTCAGAGATGGACAGACCATGGTATTTAGGCACTCTCATACTGTCAGACAGCCCAGAGAGGTGAGAAGACTCACAGCCCCCACTTACAAATACATCATACATCCCTAGTGATGGCTGCAGGTATGTAATGAAATGGCAGATCCCACTGCATTTCTTAGGGTCCCCTCAACATTATTAAGCTAATCTCCCCCATTGAATATACTGGATTCTTGCAGCAGCTATGACACAGGCCATTGACTGCCATAAAAGTTGCAGAGTAGAGAGGGTATGAATTCCTCTCCCAAATGGTAGTCAGGAAAGCTGGGGTTATAGCTGGTTCATGCGATTACTAAGTTCAATTGGGGGTGGGGGGGTCACCTTTCTGGGGAGCACTTGTTTTCGTGAACTTCCCTATGGGGCCAGGAGTTATAAAGGTTTAGGTAGGTCAAAGGATTGCTGGTTGCTGCCACTCACACAGCCAGTGTAGCACCTTAGGCTGCTCCAGTATTCTGAGCTCAACTAGCAAGGTCACATTACGCCAATAATGTTCAACCCCGACAAAAAGCTCCTCAAATATGTCCTATAGCCAATAGGTTATAACTTCTACTGAGAATAGAGCTCTGGGAATAATGGGAATAGAACTGGGCCTGATTGATAGATCTTTTCCAATACACAAATCGAGAAAAAATGCTGGGGAAAATCCTTGAATCAAAGCCCTGTTCCCATCCAAAGTTCGAACTATGACGACACAGTCATTTAGAGGGATGTTATATGTCATCTAGATGAGGGAGCCGGTCAGTGTTGCTCATGGTTTGGGCAGCATGAAATTAGTGATAGAAACCACAGTCTTTAATGAAATCTATTACGGGAAAATCTAAGCCTGCATAGTGTTAAGTCCGATTACCGTTTAAGTGAGTGGAGGGGCAAGCTGTGCATAACTAGCTTGCCCCCTGACTGGTGAGCAGTTAAGGGGTTAAGAAATATACAGGCAAGGTTTTTAGCCCCCTCCCCCGTCTGTAAAAACTTGTTGGTAACTATAGTGGTATGTCCCATGGGTGGGGGGAAGGAGTGCACCAATCAGTGGTGTAATAGTTTCCCGGGCTTTCAGGGGCCCTCCCCTGGGTATTTATAGCTGTGGTGCCTCCCTTCCCCCCTCAATCTGCCCAGGACCCGGAGTTTTGACTGCTGGCTGGTATGTGTCTTCCTTTTATTTGTGGCCTGGATGGAGCAGGAGGGTGGGGGCTGGCATGCTCCCTTATGGCTGAGCTGGTCTCCCCTCCTGTTGCACCCGAGGCGGGTTTGGGAGGCTGGCGGACCTCTCACTCCCCCCCCCCCCCCCCCCCTGGCTCTGGAGGCAGCGGCCCCTGGGGGACTGCTGCTGTTTTAACTCCCTATGTGCAAATCGACGCTTATTAACGTCCATTTGCGCTCCTTCAGACATAATGCTATATACGTTATATCCGTGGGGTCCCGGTTGCTCTTAGCAACCAGGACCCATGCTATGCCGGACATCGCCGATCGGGCAGATGTCCGGCATTACATCTTTAGACGCGACGATCTAAGTTCATCGCCGCGTCTGAAGATGTACTTTCAAGCATCCCGGCTGCTCAGTCGGGCTGACCGGGACAATCGCGATCTAATCGCCTTGTCCCGATCAGCTGGGACACAGCAGGAGGGTTACTTACCTGCCTCCTGCGCGTCCGCTCGTTGATTGATTGCTCCAAGCCTGAAATTCAGGCTTAATCAATCGTTGATAGCACCGATCATTGCCATGTTAATACATGGCAAGTGATCAGTGTTAGGAGCAGTGTGTGCAGGGTTATGGCTCCTATGGAGCTATAACATTGCAAACAAAAAAAAAAGAATAAAGTCAATAAAGGTCATTTAACCCTTCAATAATAAAAGTTTGGTTTGCCCCCTTTTCCCCATCCCAAAAAAATAAATAAATAAATAAATTATACAAAAAAAAAAAAAAAATATATATATATATATATATATATATATATATATATATATATATATATATGTGTGTGTGTGTGTAAATAAATAAATAAAAAATCGATAAATAAATAAATAAAAGTGTATGTATGTATATATAGGTATAACTAGAAATAAATAAATAAATAAATAAATAAATAAAAAAATATATGTGTGTTGCAGACATGCATGTATGTGCCATGCGTGCATGTCTGGGGTATAACAATATGTCGTCGTTTGAAGTGTTCCGTCTATGGCGTGCACGCAAATATAAATAAATGAATAATTCAAATAAAATAATTTTAAATTAAAAGAAATAAATATAAAATTTCATTATACACATGATATACATAATAAATAATATTGGTAATTTAATACACATATGACATTTCTGTTCAGCATATTCGGTCAATTTTTCTACTATATGTATTAATAAACGGCGTTCACAAAAAAAAAATAAATAAATAAATAAATAAATAAATAAAAAAAACAATCCGAGAAAAGGGCAAGGGTACTGCGGGCTCTTTCGGATTACGGCGCAAATTATTTGAGCAGCTCTCCTATCGTCCCCTCTCATTTACCCAGCTTCTCACTCCACCCACGCTGGCTCCTCTCCCCTTACCACCGCGTCTGCCCCCCCCCCCCCCCCATCACCTCTCCGCCCCGTGTTCCCAGATCTCCCCCCCCCCCTTCTTCCTCCTGCCTTTCCAATGCCCCCCGTGGAGGGGTAGTGGGTGTGGTGGCGGAGTGCCCGCGACCCGGCGGTCTCCGACTTGCCTTGTCCCACGCCTGCGGCGGTGGTGAAGTGATTCTTCCAGCTGTTGGCTTCTCTATCTTCTGGAATTGGTGGGTGTTCTGATGCGGGGCTTGGCCCCTTCCCCGGTTAGTGTGCTTATGGCTGCGTTCTGTGCAGTGTTCGTCCTTTTGTTTCTGTGTGTATGTTGAGTTTGGTCTCTGGTTGGGAGTTGAGTACGTCTCTTCTTGGGTTCTGGCTGTAGGTCAGTGGTCTGAGCAGCCATCAGTTGAATGTGTATTGTGTGGGAGACCAGAGTTCTAATCCTGCTTTCCTCCTCTATTTCAGGGTGCTTTGGTAGGGTATCATAAAAAAGTAAAAAAAAAAAAATGTTTTCTGCGGTGAGTGCTCTTTTGGCCTTACGCTCTGGGTGGCCGGGTTTGGCAGACTTGGCTCCTGCGGCTTGTTCCTTTTCCTGATTCGGTGGGTGCCGCCCAGTTACGGTTTTGTTTCTTTTTGTTTTCTCCCCCTTTTGTTTGGTTTATCTCTCCGTATTTTCCCAATCTCTGGTAGGCATGGGACTTCTGTATGTCGTTTTGGGTGCTTTAGCTGATGTGTTCGGTGGGTAGGTTTCGCTTGAGTCTCCGGGGGTAGGTTCGCTTGAGTCTCTGTTTGCCTTGCCTTGTGAGTTTTTCTGTTCGTGGTGGTATTCCGGAGGGCGATTCTCCTGTGCTCTGCGCTTGTGGGTGGTTTGTTGTTGCAAGGCTGACATGCAAATTGTGAAGCGTTCCATATTTGGTGCTCGCTTCGGCAGCACATATGTTAAAATTGGAACAATACTGAGTAGATTAGCATGGGTTCCGCATGCCGCGTTGGCGTTGGTCTGCTGCTTTCCTGTGGTCAGGGTGTGATTGCGTTTTTCTCTGTTTTGTTTTCTTCGGGGCTCGCTAGGTGCCCTGGTTACGGTCCTTGCTGGTTTCCTGATTGTTCCACGGGGAATATGGTTCCGGGCGGAGTTTTTTCCTCCAGGTTGTCTCTGGTCGCCGAGGGTGTGTGGTATCTGTGCCCCCGCATATGTGCCCCGGGTGCGCTAAGGGCTGACGTTTCAGCTGGTTGGGGTTTTTTCATGTGTCGTGCAGTGGACAGGCCTGCTTTCTGTCCCCCGTTGCAGCTCACGGGAAGCTCGCTCTGTTTCCGGATGTGGCCGGTTTGGTTGGTTGTTGGTGTGGTTTGGTTTCCCAGTGGTGCTGCTGGGTGGTTTAGCCCTGGGTCTTGGTAGTCAGTGGGTTTCTGCCAAGCTTGGGTTTTGTTAGCGCTTTTGCCTTGGTATTGGTTGTGGGACTTTGGGTGCTTGCTTCGGCAGCTCATGTTCTGGACTTGTAATGATACTGTGTGGGTTGGCTTGGCCCCTGCGCTTGGTAGCGCTCTAATTTGGTGTTACTTTTCTTCTTTTCTGGGGTGCTTTGAGTGATCGTGGCGTGTTGTCGGTCTGACATTCGGGGAGTTGTCACCGATATTACTCTTGCGGATTTCTTCTTGTGTTCGGCTTGTTGTGCCTAGTGCTTCGCTGTTTGGAGTTACTATTTATTTTGGGGCTGTGCTCCCTGGGGTCGGTATTGGGTGTTGACGCTTTGTCTCGTTTTTCTCTGGCAGTGGTTCCGGAGGTTGCTCCCTTGAGCGGAGTCGGAAGGTTTGCCTGTGTGGCTGGCCCGTGGGTCATCGTGGAGTTTGGTGTGTATTTCTTGGTCCGCTTTGGTGGCTCCTGCGACTTGGTCACACTCACGGTAAGGCGTTTGCGAGTGGTTGGTGGTGTGGTGGCCGGGATGTCTACAGTGGAGGGGGGTCCCGGAGGTTCCAAATGTGTCTGTGGATAGGGGATTTGTTTTTCGTACCTGGAATGCCCTTTGTAGTAACCATCCGGGCTCTGATGTTTATTCCTATTTCGTTTTCATATGATGTGATGACGGAAGTTGACTGCTGTGTCACCTCTCCAAGGAGGTTCGAGATTTGGGCTGTGTTCTCTGTGCATCCAAATAATATTCTTAGTACATGATGCCGGGTATCTTCACCTGTTCATGTGAATCACCTTCTATTCAAAAAAAAGGAGAAAACAGGTGGGTGGCTTTCCCATTGTGCTGCAAACCAGTGGGGTGCGGTTGGCGCATGGCGGGGGGTAATTTTTTCTTTTCTACTTTGTGGTTGGTGGGATGTTGGTGCGTACCTAGGGGCTGGGCCCGCGAGTGGGTGGCCTTGCTGTCGGCGACCGGTTTTTCCTATCATTTTTGGGTCACTTGGTGGCAGCTGCGGGTCGGATTTTTGGTTGTCGCTTTTGCGTCGTTTTGCTCATCCGAGGTTTGCGCTGGCTTTTTCGGGGCTATGTGGATGGGGCACTTCCTTTCTCCTCATCTGGGACTGGGGTGTCTGTTTTTTGGGTGCCTATTTTGTGCAATTTGCGACACAGTAATAAAAAAAAAAAAAAAAATTTATAAAAATTAAAGGCCCCCTTTTTTGTCCGAGACTGCTTCGGCGATCCAGGTAGCACAGCTTGTGCTGCATGGGGGTCAGCGAATGACTGTTTTTTCGGGTTGTCGTCCTATTGCTTGACGGGGCGGCTGTGGGGCGCCCCCCCCCCCCCCCTTTTTTCTTTTTTGCTCCACGCCCCCGATTATTCAGTTTCAAGTTTTTTGTCTGTTTTGGGTTTTGCTTTTCTTTGATAGGATGGGGTGTTGTGAGTTTGAGATTCGCCCTCTTTTGTATCGGGGCCGGCGGAGATGGCTTGGTTTCCGGAGAGGGTATCGCAGCGCGTGGGGCGCTGGCGATCTGCATGTTGCGTTGCTATTTTCGCCCAGTTTGATGTTTCCCATATGTGTTATGTTTTGCGAGTGGTTTTCCGCAAGGTGGTGCGAGTGCTGCGGCTCTCTTCGATGTATGGGTGAGTCTGAGAGATGTGTTCGCACAAGAGTTATTAAAAAAAAAAAAAAAAAAAAAGATTAATAAATAAAATGAATGAATACAAATTTACATAAAAAATAGGTCCTGGCGGCAGGTACCTCGGATTTCCTGGAGAGGAAATGTGTTGAGCGGATTTCCTGGAGAGGAAATGTGTTGAGCGGATTTCCTGGAGAGGAAATGTGTTGAGCGGATTTCCTGGAGAGGAAATGTGTTGGGTGTATTTCCTGGAGAGGAAATGTGTTGAGCGGATTTCCTGGAGAGGAAATGTGTTGGGTGTGTCCGGGGGGCTGAAGTGGCCCCAGGTGTTGGCTATCCAGTATCTCTTGGGTGGGGGTCGGAGCCCAGTGTAGGGCTAACTGGTCTCCTCCGTGGCGGTAAGAAGACGGTGAAAGCGGGGTCAACCCGGGGTAGACCTCCACACAGGACAGTGTGGCAGCACCTCTCGGGTTGGCAAGAAGCCAATCGGTGTCTTTGTTACAGTTAAATTGTTATTTATATAAGTAATTTTATAAATAAAGCTGTGGCCGATCCCCACCCATAAAAAGTTGAATTGTTGTTGTGTCAGTTATTATTTAATTAATTATTGTAATAAGGGGGAGGGGTAGTTATAGCCTGCTAGGAGCTAATTGGGTCTCAACAGTCTGGAGGGGCAAGCTGTGCATAACTAGCTTGCCCCCTGACTGGTGAGCAGTTAAGGGGTTAAGAAATATACAGGCAAGGTTTTTAGCCCCCTCCCCCGTCTGTAAAAACTTGTTGGTAACTATAGTGGTATGTCCCATGGGTGGGGGGAAGGAGTGCACCAATCAGTGGTGTAATAGTTTCCCGGGCTTTCAGGGGCCCTCCCCTGGGTATTTATAACTGTGGTGCCTCCCTTCCCCCCTCAATCTGCCCAGGAACCGGAGTTTTGCCCTCCCTCCCTCCCTCCCTTTTTGTATCTCTGTTTATTGTAAGTCACAGCTTGGCGGTAAGAAGACGGTGAAAGCGGGGTCAACCCGGGGTAGACCTCCACACAGGACAGTGTGGCAGCACCTCTCGGGTTGGCAAGAAGCCAATCGGTGTCTTTGTTACAGTTAAATTGTTATTTATATAAGTAATTTTATAAATAAAGCTGTGGCCGATCCCCACCCATAAAAAGTTGAATTGTTGTTGTGTCAGTTATTATTTAATTAATTATTGTAATAAGGGGGAGGGGTAGTTATAGCCTGCTAGGAGCTAATTGGGTCTCAACAGTCTTGCCAAACACTGCATCATGCTGCTGGCTTGTTCCTAAGAACTGGCTACTTCCTGTTTCTGTGGCTTCCCTCAGACTACAATCCCCAGGATCCTTTGTTTCAAGGTGGGAGGTGACCTACTTCCCTCCCACACATCTGTCAACCCACCCATTGCTGCAAAGCACAACCTGACACACAAGCAGCAGACCTGTGTGATGATGAATGTACGCACATGTGCGCCGGTAACGTCATCATCAGGGGGGCTGGCTTCACAGATAACAGATGAGGCAGCCACGCCCCCTTTCAGCACCTGACTTGTGATCTATTGTCTCGGCCCGCACAGCAAGCAGGGAAAGGTCCAAGACAACACTCATTTTGTAGGCTGCAGAATGTAAATTTCCAGGCAAAATAATGACAAAGAAATTTGATACCAGCCACCAAACACAGGTAAGTGAAGTATATTAGTAACTAGACTAACTTTGCTACCCCTGTCTTACATTTAAAAGGGTATTCCAGGATTTTTTTTATTTGACTATGCTACAGGGGCTGTAACGTTAGTGTAATTCATAATATAATGTCTGTATCTGTGTGTGATGGTGGTCTCACAATTCTGTGATTATTGCCCCAATATTTATTTTTAACAGCATATCATATTACTCATGTCTCAGTATTTCCCAGGTTGCAGTGCATCAAGATCGGACATCACTAGTCAGGTGATCAGAGGGAGCCTATCCTATCCTAACCTGGTTAGAAAACACAGTGCTTCAATGGGTGTGGTGGCTGATGTGTGGGAGGAAGGAAAATGACCTCATACTTGCAAGCATGGAACTGTGGGATGTGTAGTTTAGAGAACAAAATGCAACAGGAAATGCCTAGTTCTGTCAGGTAAGTATTAAAATCACCTTATGGTGGATAGCCCCTTAAATGCGTAACCTGTCAGATCCCACAAAAAAAATGTAACTCAGTACCTGAGCCTAACCATGTACATCTAATGCCTCTATCTATTTTATGCCTCTATTACCTATATATTTAATATAAAAAAATACCTCTTATCATTAGCACACACTGTTAGAAATCCTCTCAGGTGAAGGGGGTGTGTTCCTTCCTTGTGGTGGGAGGGGATTGGTGTGTGGTGGAAGGGGGCATGTCCCTCCCTTGTGGTGGGAGATGATTGGTGTGTGGTTGAAGGGGAGTGTCCCTCCCTTGTGGTCGTGGGAGGTGATTGGTGCATCTGCTCATGCAGCCGTGTCCAAGAGCTATCGCTTGTCTTTGACTCATGGACAAGCCTGATACAGGTCTGGTTAATGTCCCAGTAGGTATGGGGACCCCTAGTGGTGGGATATACAGAAGCAGTTTTATTTATTAAATATTCAAAAGTGTTTAAACAACCATTTTACAAAAGATCTTGAATTTTTATCAGTAAAAAATAATGAAAAAAAGTTTGGGATCCTGAAATGTTTTTTTTTTATTATAATGAACACTGCTACAGTGGGGCAAAAAAGTATTTAGTCAGCCACCAATTGTGCAAGTTCTCCCACTTAAAAAGATGAGAGGCCTGTCATTTTCATCATAGGTATACCTCAACTATGAGAGACATAATGAGAAAAAAAATCCATAAAATCCCATTGTCTGATTTTTAAAGAATTTATTTGCAAATTATGGTGGAAAATGAGTATTTGGTTGATAACAAAATTTCATTTCAATACTTTGTCATTGCCATCAAAGGGTATATAACAGAGGTCAAAGTCTTCACAAAGTTTTCACACACTGTTGCTGGTATTTTGGCCAATTCCTCCATGCAAATCTCCTCTAGAGCAGTGATGTTTTGGGGCTGTCGCTGGGCAACACAGACTTTTATCACCCTCTAAAAGTTTTCTATGGATTTTGGATCTGGAGACTGGCTAGGCAACTCCAGAACCTTGATATGCTTTTTACAAAGTCACTCCTTCGTTGCCCGAGTGGTGTGTTTGGGATCATTGTCATGCTGAAAGACCCAGCCACGTTTCATCTTCAATGCCCTTGCTGATAGAAGGAGGTTTTCACTCAAAATCTCATGATACATGGCCCCATTCTTTCCTTTACATGGATCAGTCGTCCTGGTCCCTTAGCAGAAAAAAAAAAGCCCCAAAGCATGATGGAGCCCCAGATTGAGGGAGATTGTGGTCTTGTAGGTCTTCCATTTTCTAATAATTGCTCTCACAGTTGATTTCTTCACACCAAGCTGCTTGCCTATTGCAGATTCATTCTTCCCAGCCTGGTGCAGGTCTACAATTTAGTTTCTGGTGTCCTTCGACAGCTCTTTGGTCTTGGCCATAGTGGAGTTTGAAGTGTTACTGTTTGAGGTTGTGGACAGGTGTCTTTTATACTGATAACAAGTTCAAACAGGGGCCATTAACACAGGTAATGAGTGGAGGACAGAGGAAACTCTTAAAGAAGAAGTTACAGGTCTGTGAGAGACAGAATTCTTGCTTGTTTGTAGGTGACCAAATACTTATTTTCCACCATAATTTGCAAACAATTTAAAAATCAGACACTGTGATTTTATGGATTTTTTTCTCATTGTGTCTCTTATAGTTGAGGTATACCTATGATGAAAATTACAGGCCTCTCTCATCTTTTTAAGTGGGAGAACTTACACAATTGGTGACTGACTAAATACTTTTTTGCCCCACTGTATATTTGCTTTAATTTACTAGTTAAAATCTCACTCTAGCGTAGTGCAAATCATGTTAAGGTTGACAGACCTGGCAATAAATAACAACCATATTCCTGGTCAATGTAGTCTACAAGCAATTACCGTATATACTCGAGTATAAGCCGACCCGAATATAAGCCGAGGCCCCTAATTTCACCCCAAAAACCCAGGAAAAGTTATTGACTCGACTATAAGCCTAGGGTGGGAAATACATCATCCCCCCATGTAATCATCCAGACCCCTGTCATTAACACCCTCATCATCATCATCACCTGTCATCATCCCCCCCTTCATCATCACCGCCTGTCATCATCCCCCCCTTCATCATCACCGCCTGTCAATCCCTTCATCAGTGGTCTTCAACCTGCGGACCTCCAGATGTTGCAAAACTACAACTCCTAGCATGCCTGGACAGCCATCGGCTGTCCGGGCATGCTGGGAGTTGTAGTTTTGCAACATCTGGAGGTCCGCAGGTTGAAGACCACTGAGAAGGGATTGACAGGTGGAAAGTTCACTCGAGTATAAGACGAGGCGGGCGTTTTCAGCTCGAAAAATCATGCTGAAAAAGTCGGCTTATACTCGAGTATATATGGTATGTTTTTGCAAGATATTTTCCTCTGATAAGGTTAGAATATTGCACAGACTTTCCACCATGTGATCCATTGTTCCAGTACAACCACATACACCGCTGCTAATAGGACTAAAAATGGACGGATTTATGACTCGTGGATTTGTGGAGTGGAATTTAACCCAGATTCTTGGTGCACGGTTACCAAGCAGTGTATTAAGAAGGTTCAGCTTAGGTGTAAATTGAATTCCACTGATACAGAGAGCAATAATCTCTCATTTACTCTGAAATGTAGCCTATAAACTACTCAGGGATATGTGTAAAGTGGAGACTATAGATTTCTACATTCAATCAGTAAATTACATACTTTCAGGCCCTTCCATATTGTCCTGGAGCAAAAAAGATTCAAGTCCGGTCAGCACAACATTCTAAAGCAGTGTTTCCCAAGCAGGGGGGCCTCCAGCTGTTGCAAAACTACAACTCCCAGCATGTCCGGGTTGTAGTTTTGCAACAGCTGGAGGCACCCTGGTTGGGAAACACTGTTCTAGAGAATGGCCAGGGTTGCCTTGGTCAGACCCCCACAAATTAGACATCTCAGCAATATCCAACCAATATCTATGAGACAAACACTTGCAGTAAGCATATTCTAGTATGCAAGCTCCTTTTACTTAGACTACATAAACATTTTTGTATTGCCTATTTCCCAAACAAATTCTAGCTGAAAATTAAAGGGAACCAGTCATCACTTTCATACTGCTATAACTACAAATTTAAAGGGGCACTCCGCCCCTAGACATATTATCCCTCATCCAAAGGATAGTGCATAAGATGTCTGATCGTGGGGTACCGCTGTTGGGAACCCCACAATCTCTGTGCAGGCCGTGGGGGTCGTGATTTCAAAGCTACGCCCCCTGAATGCAAGTTATGGTGGTCGTCACTCCCCCTGTCATAGACTTACATTGACAAAATGTTCCGAATGCTGGGGCAGCAGAGTACCCCTTTAACCCCTTAAGGACATAGGGCGTATCCATACGCCCCCGTTTCCAAGTCCTTAAGGACCGAGGGCGTATGGATACGCCCTGAGCATTTCCGGCCCCCGCCGCTAGCCGGAGGGGCGCCGGAGCCGGATGCCTGCTGAAATCGTTCAGCAGGCATCCCGGCATATCGCCCAGGGGGGTCATTATGTCCCCCCATGTCGGCGATCGCAGCACATCGCTCATCAATTCAGATGAGCGATGCGCTGCGATTCCGTTCCCCGCCGCTCGCCGGGCGGGGATCGGAGCCGGATGTCTGCTGATTTCTATCAGCAGACATCCCGGCAGTGTGCCGGAGGAGGTCCGGAGGACCTCCTATACCGGCGATCGCTGCAGGACGCCGGTAACTACTTACCGGCGTTCTGCAGCGGTTCCGGGTCATCAGGGTCACGTGTGACCCTGTGACTTGGATATAGATGGTGACTGGTGGTGTAGTATACACCACCAATCACCATCCGTACTGTACTGGGGGCTGGCATTGTGGCCACCCCCCTCAGTACAGTTGTGATTGGGTGGCCAAAGTGGCCACACCAATCACATAGTAATGGGAGGGGATGGTGGGGGCTAGGTGCACGTTGCTCCGTTCTGCCCCCCATTCCACTTAGATCTGGTGTGCAGGACGGAGCCCCGTGCTGCCCACCATCCCCTCAGTTGAAAAAAGTGCCCCTTGCCCCCTTTTCTGTGGCCCCTTGGCACAGAAATCACACAGGGTTAGCTTTAGATTAGGTAGGGACAGGTTAGGGTTAAAAAAAAAAAAAAGCCTTTTTTTTTCGGCGTACCTCAGTGGGTGTCCGTGGGTCCGTAGCACCTTTAGCTGCGTGACCCCGGCCCTGCTGGGTCGCTGCGGTCTGCCGCCAGCCTTTTTTTTTGGCGCAGATCTTTTTTTTTCCCTAAGCGTGTGTGCGGACCCTCTTAGTTATAAAAGAGCGGTCCGCCACCATTTGTTAAAGCCCACCCGCCGCTGATCAGTCCCGTAGTACTGATCAGCGGTTTTTTTGTGGTGCCGGCGCTTTTTTTCGCGTTTTCTAGCGCTTTTTTTGCACCCATAGGCGGTCCGTGCCACCAGTAGCAGGCGTGTACTGTGTGGCCGGACCGTACCTGTGTGTGCGGCGAGCCTCACCGCTGTCAGTGATTTATCACTGATCAGCGTTTTTTTTTGTGGTAAAGGCACTTTTTTCGGTTAACGCGTATTTTTTTTTTGCACCCATAGGCGGTCCGTGCCACCAGTAGCAGGAGTATACTGTGTGGACGGACCGTACCTGTGTGTGCAGCCTGTCCCACCGCTGTCGGTGATTTATCACTGATCAGCGTTTTTTTGGGGGTTCAGGTGGGTGCATTTTTTTTCGGGGTAAAGCGTTTTTTTTTTTTTTTTTTCGGGTTTTTTGTGTGGGGGTCTGTGAACAAGCCACCAGCCACTGTTCTGGGCTGAGTGGCCGGACCCCCCACTGACTTCTGCGCCCCCTGCCGCCACAAGCGCTAATCAGTGCGCACACCACTGATTAGATAAACGCTTTTTTTTGGCGCAGGGCTTTTTTGCGCTAGAAGTCCCCTTTTTAAAAAAAAAAAAGTCCCCTTTTTTGTTAGGGCGGGTTAGGTTAGGTTAGGCTAGGGCGGGTTAGGGCGGGTTAGGGAGGTAGTATCGCACCACACCACACGCAGCACACACACCAATAAAGTTTCCCCCCCCACACACACACCGCCGTATCCCCATTAGAGTAGGGAAATGGCCCGCAGAGTGTTTTCGGCGGAGGAGGCATATGACATAATTGCCTCCGACACCGAGAGCGGCTCAGAGGACGATGAAGACCCCACCTTCCTTATTTCATCGTCCTCCTCATCATCTAGCTCTGATGATGAGCCACCAAGGCGGCGGAGATGCCGCCGTGCGGTGCCGCAAACCTCCTCTGCCCTTGACCCTGTGCCCCATGCTAGTATGAGTCCCCCTGGCGCTCATACTAGTGAAGCCCCCCTGCCAAGATCACTGGTACATCGTACCGGAGAACTTGACTGGGCTGAGCCAGCGGACCACGAGCCCGTGATTCCTGAGTTTGTTGGCGACTCAGGAATCAAAATTAACATCGCCGGGTTCACTGAAAAGGACTTTTTCGGTCATTTTTTCAGTGACGACTTTGTTAATCTAATGGTTACACAGACGAATCTGTACGCCCAACAGTTCGTCGCCGCTAACCCGGGCTCACTTTTAGCTAGACCCGGCGGCTGGACTCCAGTTGATGCAGCCGAAATGAGGACCTTTTGGGGCCTCGCGCTGCATATGGGTATAGTTAAAAAACCCAGTGTCAGGCAATATTGGACTGGGGACGTCTTTTACCAGACACCCCTCTACAGTATGGCCATGGCACGCTCCCGGTTCGAGGCCATTCGGAGATGTTTGCATTATGCTGATAATGCGGCATGTCCCCCCCGAACTGATCCCGCGTATGACCGCCTGTATAAAATCAGGCCGGTCATCAATCACTTCGGGGCCAGATTTTGGGAGGCCTATGTCCCGGGTCGGGAGGTCTCTATTGATGAGTCGCTCATCAGCTTCAAGGGGAGACTCAGCTTCCGGCAATACATCCCGACCAAGCGAGCGCGGTATGGCGTGAAGATGTATAAACTTTGCAAGAGTACCTCCGGGTACACTTGCAAGTTTATAGTGTATGAGGGACGAGATTCCCGTTTTGAAACCCCAGAATGTCCCCCCACTCTGGGTGTTAGCGGGAAAATCGTTTGGGGCCTTTTGCACCCATTGCTAGATAAAGGTTACCACCTTTACGTGGATAACTTTTATACTAGTATCCCTCTCTTCAAATCCCTCGCCGCCAGATCCACGGTCGCTTGTGGGACAGTCCGGAAGAATCAAAGAGGCCTTCCGCCCCATCCCCTACATGCTCCTATCCCCCGGGGTGAGTCCCGTGCCTTTTCCCATGAGAACCTGTTGTTGGTCCGGTATAAGGACAAGAGGGATGTCCTTATGCTCACCACAATTCATGGGAATGGCAGCACCCCTGTCCCTGTGCGAGGTACCGCGGGACCGGTCCTCAAGCCCGATTGTATTCTGGACTACAATCGGTATATGGGGGGAGTTGATCTTTCTGATCAAGTCCTCAAGCCATATAATGCCATGCGGAAAACACGTGTATGGTATAAAAAGGTTGCGGTCTACATGGTACAGGTTGCCATGTACAACTCTTTTATACTGTACCAGAATGCTGGCAACACAGGGACATACCTGGAGTTTCAAGAGGTAGTTCTAAGGGCCCTCATCTTTGGTGACCGCCAAAGAGCGGGTCAGAGCACCTCTGGAACTTCAGTGCCCCGGATCGTCCCCGGCCAACACTTTCCAGGTGAGGTCCCCCACACTGGAAAGAAGGGACGATCTCAGAAAAAATGCAGAGTGTGTCACAGGAGGGGGATTCGGAAGGACACCACCACTCAATGTGACACTTGCCCCGATCATCCGGGCCTCTGCGTTAAAAACTGCTTCAGGGAGTATCACACTTCCATGGAGTACTAAATTTTTAATCCTTTTCCCTGATTTTAATTCCCCAGAATTCGGCTCCAATGTACCAGTCCAGGGTACATTGACTTCCAAATTTTATACCAAAATACCCTACCCCCAAAAAATCAAACCCAAAACCTCTTTCCCAATGCCCCTCATAACATCTTTGTCCCCCAAAAAATGGGTTATGGGACACAGAGTCAACGGCATTGGAGGTTTGCAGTTGCCTCAAATGCGCAATGCTCTCTCTCCCCACCTGAGCGGGTTGCGCATTTGAGGTAACAGAATAGGGATGGCCCCACACATCCCCTTCCCAGAATGATGATTCAGAGTATAGGGTTTGGGGCGGGCATCATTTTTACTTTTGGCTGTACTCTGGGTCATCATTCTGGGAAAATAATTGGCATATCAGTTCTAAAATTGCAATTTTCTTCCCCCCATAGTACTCTTCATCCATTCCTGGAAAATAAATGAAGGGAACACCCGTCTGTTCCAAATCTCCACTTCACCCTATACACCTTCCCTAGGGGGTGTACTGTTTGTAGTATTCTCACACATGGATGTTCCTTTCTTGTATTTTCCTCTGAATGTATGTAACTGTTAGGTCCGTAACAAACATCCACCTCAAATGCGAAGAGTTCTCGCTGAGCTCTGTCGTATTTCCAGGCGACAATTCGGAGTCACATGTTAGTTGTTCCCAGAAAGATGAAGCAGAGCATAGGTTGAAAATTGCAATTTTCAAAAGCTACCCTTCATCCATTCCTGGAAAATAAATTTAGGAAACACCTGTGCGTTAAAAATGTCCTCTTTACCCCTATACCCATTCCTCAGGGTGGGTACTTTCTGTAATGGTGTCACATGTGGGTGTTTCATTTTTGTATTTTCCTCGGAATGTATGTAACCGTCAGCTACTGATATGCCATAGGCCACAAATACAAAGTGACCTCTATGACTTCTGAGCCTTGTTGTGCGCCCGCCCAGCATGTTACCCCATATGTGGATGTATTTTTATAGTCAGGGGGAAAAGCCCTCAAAAATTTGTAACCCAATATCTCATATTAACCCTTGTGAAAATGTAAAAAATTGGATAACGCCAGCATTTTAGTGTAAAAAAATCAAATTTTCCAATTTATGGACCACTTTTCAAAAAATCTGTGAGGTGTTATTTCCCACTGTACCCCTTGTTACGTTCATTGAGGGGTGTAGTTTCTAAAATGGTGTCACATGTGGGTTTATTTTTGCTTTTGGGGGCTTTATAAATGCACGGGACCCCCGACTTCAATTTCAACAAAATTTTCACTCCTTCTATTCTGAGCATTGCAGTGCGTCCACAGAGAAATTTACATCCACATATGGGTTTTTTTTTTTCTCAGACAAAATTGTTCTACAAATTTTGGGGGCCTTTTGCCCTATTACCCAATGTGAAAATGAAACATTTGGGGTAACACTATCAATATAGTGCAAAAAAAATCAAATTTTTCACTTTTACGGCCCACTGTTCAAAAAACCTGTGAGGTGTAAGTACTCACTGTATAACTGTTACTTTCCCGGAGGGGTCTAGATTCCAAAATGTGATGCCATGTGTTTTTTTTTTTGCTGTCCTGGCACCATAGGGGCTTCCTAAATGCGGCATGCCCCCAGAGCAAAATTTCCTTCAAAAAAGCCAAATGTGACTACTTCTCTTCTGAGACCTGTAGTGCGCCAGCAGAGCACTTTTCACCCCCATATGGGGTGTTTTCTGAATCGGGAGAAATTGGGCTTCAAATTTGGGGGTGTATTTCCTGCTTTAACCCTTTGTAAAAATGTAAATTTTTTGGGAAACCAAGCATTTTAGGTAAAAATTATTATTATTTTTTTTACTTATGCAAAAGTCGTGAAACCCCTGTGGGGTATTAAGGTTCACTTTACCCCTTGTTACGTTCCCCAAGGGGTCTAGTTTCCAAAATGGTATGCCATGTGTTTTTTTTTTGCTGTCCTGGCACCATAGGGGCTTCCTAAATGCGGCATGCCCCCAGAGCAAAATTTCCTTCCAAAAAGCCAAATGTGAATCCTTCTCTTCTGAGACCTGTAGTGCGCCAGCAGAGCACTTTTCACCCCCATATGGGGTGTTTTCTGAATCGGGAGAGATTGGGCTTCAAATTTTGGGGGGTATTTTCTGCTTTAACCCTTTGTAAAAATGTAATTTTTTGGGAAAATCAAGCATTTTAGGTAAAAATTTTTATTTTATTTTTACTTATGCAAAAGTCGTGAAACCCCTGTGGGGTATTAAGGTTCACTTTACCCCTTGTTACGTTCCCCAAGGGGTCTAGTTTCCAAAATGGTATGCCATGTGAGGTTTTTTTGCTGTCCTGGCACCATAAGGGCTTCCTAAATGCGGCATGCCCCCAGAGCAAAATTTCCTTCCAAAAAGCCAAATGTGACTCCTTCTCTTCTGAGACCTGTAGTGCGCCAGCAGAGCACTTTTCACCCCCATATGGGGTGTTTTCTGAATCGGGATGAATTGGGCTTCAAATTTTGGGGGGTATTTTCTGCTATTACCCTTTTTAAAAATGTAAAATTTTTGGGAAAACAAGCATTTTAGGTAAATTTTTTTTTTTTTTTTTACATTTGCAAAAGTCATGAAACACCTGTGGGGTATTAAGGTTCACTTTACCCCTTGTTACGTTCCCCAAGGGGTCTAGTTTCCAAAATGGTATGCCATGTGTTTTTTTGCTGTTTTGGCACCCTAGGGGCTTCCTAAAGGTGACATGCCCCCCAAAAACCATTTCAGAAAAATGTTCTCTCCAAAATCCCCTTGTCGCTCCTTCCCTTCTGAGCCCTCTACTGCGCCCGCCGAACACTTTACATAGACATATGAGGTATGTGCTTACTCGAGAGAAATTGGGTTACAAATATTTGTAAAAATGTTCTCCTTTTACCCCTTGCAAAAATTCAAAAATTGGGTCTACATGAACATGCGAGTGTAAAAAATGAAGATTTTGAATTTTCTCCTTCACTTTGCTGCTATTCCTGTGAAACACCTAAAGGGTTAAAACCCTGACTGAATGTCATTTTGAATACTTTTGGGGGTGTAGTTTTTATAATGGGGTCATTTATGGGGTATTTCTAATATGATGACCCTTCAAATCCACTTCAAAACTGAACTGGTCCCTGAAAAATATCGAATTTCAAAATTTTGTGAAAAATTGGAAATTTGCTGCAGAACTTTGAAGCCCTCTGGTGTCTTCCAAAAGTAAAAACTCATCAATTTTATGATGCAAACATGAAGTAGACATATTGTATATGTGACCCAAAAATAAATTTAATTTGAATTCCATTTTCCTTACAAGCAGAGAGCTTAAAAATTAGAAAAATGCAAAATTTTCAATTTTTTCATCAAATTTGGGGATTTTTCACCAAGAAAGGATGCAAGTTACGACAAAATTTTATCACTATTTTAAAGTAGAATATGTCACAAAAAAACAATCTCGGAATCAGAATGATATCTAAAAGCATTCCAGAGTTATTAATGTTTAAAGTGACAGTGGTCAGATGTGCAAAAAACGCTCTGGTCCTTAAGGTGAAAAAGGGCTCGGTCCTTAAGGGGTTAAGGCAGTCCTTGGCGGCTTCTAAAAAAAAATCTAGCTCACCCAAAACTCCAAATGGACTCCAGTCCCAGAAACAGATCCATTATGTCTCATAGAGAATCTCATAGCGATGTATATGCATGACTAACAAGAGACTGGGGGTCCCCAATCGCAAGTGGGGAGATTTATCAAAACCTGTTCAGAGGAGAAGTTGACCAGTTACCCATAGCAACCAATCAGATCGCTTCTTTCATTTTTGAAAAGGCTTCTCAAAACTGAAAGAAGAAATCTGATTGGTTGCTATGGGTAACTGGTCAACTTACTTTACACAGGTTTTGATAAATCTTCCCCAAGATTGCTGGAGGCCCACTGGCCAGATGCCCCACGATCAATTAGTTATTCCTTACCTTATATTTCTTAGTGAGAAAACCCCTTTTATGAAACGTTCTAATGATTCAAGTGCTATCTATATATACACACAAATGGTTATATACATTTATAAACAATATAGCGTTCTTGACCTTAAGGTTAGGCATATAATAGGTTACTGAATGATCCAGTATGAAAAGCTTTAGGGCACAAATTGTCTCTGAAAAGAGTTCTAGAAAGGTGTAATATTCACACATGTATATAGATTAGGAAACACCATTCAGATACGGCATCTTGTTTTATAGCTGTCATTTATGGTTTATGTCTTAACAACCCACCATTTCCTTTTTGAAGTCCTGGTGATCATTGCATCCATGTAAGCCCATAACAGTAACATGCAATGCAATGCAGCTTTCTTTGCTACACCCCCCCCCCCCCCCCCCCTTTTAAACACTTATATATGATGTTTAATTGTGAATAATTTTGTTTTATGTTGGGAATCAGCTGAAGATCTGCAGGATAGAAGATGACTGGGCTAGGTTGTACATTCAACCAAATTGTGTGAACTACACAAAACTCCTACTAGTTAAAGGGGTTCTCCACCATAAGGTGAGTTTAGTAGGTACCTGGCAGGCAGTAATGGACATGCTTAGGAAGGATCTGCGCTTGTCTTGGGGCTAAATGGCTATGTTGTGAGATTACCATAACTCTGTGGCTAGCTTTTTGTGAACTAGTTTTTCCTGTTTGACTTTTCTTTTTGTGACTACAAATCCCACAAATCCATTTTCCTCCCTCCCACACATCAGCCACCCCACCCATTGAAACATAAATGAGCTGCATCCATCAAAAGACCTGTGGTTTTCAATCAGGGTGCCTACAGCTGTTGCATTAGTTGCAGATTGATCTCTCTCCCACCAAGCGATCGCTCCACCAATTGAAGCAGGCAAGCTCCGCGTCATCAGCTGACTAGTGAGTCAGGTCTCGGCCGCATTGCATGCTGGGAAAAATCTGAGACAACAGTCATTTTGTATGCTGTTAAAAATAAATAGTGAGGTGAAAATTACAGAAGAATTGTGAGAAAATCATCACACACAGGTACAGACACTATATTATGAACTACACTAACTTTACAGCCCCTGTAGCAGTCAAATAAAAAAAATCCTGTAATACCCCTTTAAGCTGCCACCTTTGGACTGGATCTTTCAGCAGTGGCCCAGGCACCTACTTTAGGCATTTTAATGCAATTGAACATAAGTTCAACCAGGCCTAGCAGTAGAGAGCCAAGGCACATGGGCTCCCTGCCCCATAGTTACATAGTTTATAAGGTTAAAGGGGTACTCCACCCCTAGACATCTTATCCCCTATCCAAAGGATAGGGGATATCTGACCACAGGTGACTCCCACGATCTCGGCTGCGGCACCCTGCTGTCATCACTGCACAGAGCAAACTCGCTCTGTGCGTAATGACGGGCGATAAGGCTCCACCCCCTCCTGAAGTCACGGATCCACCCCTCTAGACATGATGGCTACGCTCCTCGTGACATCACAGCTCCGCCCCCTTAATGCAAGTCTATGGGAGGGGGCATGGTGGCTGCCACACCCCCTCTCATAGACTTGTATTGAGGGGCCGGCCCGTGACGTCACAATGCTCCGGCCCCTGTATCGCCAGTCATTACGCTCAGAGCGAGTATGCTCTGTGCAGTGACGACAGCGGGGTGCCGCAGCCAATATCGCAGGGTATAGGGGATAAGATGTCTAGGCGCGGAGTACCCCTTTAACCCCTTAAGGACCATGGACGTAGGCGTACGTCTAAGCTCCCTGCTAGTTAAGGACCATGAACGTACGCGTACGTCCATGGGAATTTCGGTCCATGCCGATATTGATAAGCACTCACCCCGCGCAAATGCCCAGGGGGTCACCCCACCATGTCAGCGATCGGCGCAAATCGCAGGTGAATTCACACCAGCGATTTGCGCAATTCTGGATCATAGGGGTCTATGGTGACCAGGTGACCCGGAAAATAAGGGGGATCAGGGTTGTCCAAGACACCCACGATCCCCCTGAAGGGATAGGAGTGAGGTGGCAGGGGTGCAACTCCTCCTATCCCTGCTATTGGTCATATAGAAGTGATGACCAATAGCAGATCGGGAGGCGGGGGGGGGGGGTAACTTTCGGCTTCCCTGTTCTGCCCACCCACAATAGGCGGGGGCAGAACGCGGAAACCGAAGGGGACTGGCACCGAAGTCCACTTACCGCAGCGGAGGTGACGATCAGCGACGGGGATCGGTGGCAGCAGAGGACGGCAATGTGGCTCCCTGGATCCTACGGAAGCCGGCGAGTTGCTTAGCAACATCTGGAGGGCTACAGTTTGAGAACACTATACAGTGGTCTCTAAACTGTAGCCCTCCATATGTTGCAAAACTACAACTCCCAGCATGCCCATACTGCTGTTTGCTGTTTGGGCATGCTGGGATTTGCAGTTTTGCAACAGCTGGAGGGCTACAGTTTGGAGATAACTGTGCAGTGATCTCTAAACTGTGGCCCTCTAGATCTTGCAAAAGTACAACTCCTAGCATGCCCACACAGCAGTTTGCTGTCTGGGCATGCTGGGATTTGTAGTTTTGCAACATCTGAAGGGCCACAGTTTGGAGATCACTGTGCAGTGGTCTCTAAACTGTAGCCCTCCAGATGTTGCAAATCCCAGCATGCCCAAACAGCTAACAGCTGTCTTGGCATGCTGGGAGTTGTAGTGGCGTACCTCCAGCTGTTGCATACCTACATCTCCCAGCATGCCCTTCGGCGATCAGTATATGCTGGGAGTTGTAGTTTTGCAACAGCTGGAGGCACAGTGGTTGGTTGGAAAATACTGAGTTAGGTAACAGAACCTAACTGAAGGTTTTCCAACCAGTGTGCCTCCAGCTGTTGCAAAAGTACAACTCTCAGCATGCACAGTCTGTCAGTACATGCTGGGAGTTGTAGTTTTGAAACAGCTGGAGGTCCCCCCCCCCCCCCCATGTGAATCACACGGCCGAGTTTACAGTGAGTTTCAAGTGTTTCAAATTTTTTGCCGCAGCGCAAACTCCTAGCAGGAAACTCACCGTAAACGCCTGCCAGTGCAAATGTACCCTAAAAACACTACACTACACTACACTACACTAACACAAAATAAAGGGTAAAACACTACATATACATCCCCTTACACTTTCCCCTCCAATAAAAATGAAAAACTTATTGTACGGCAGTGTTTCCAAAACGGAGCCTTCAGCTGTTGCAAAACAACAACTCCCAGCATTTCCGGACAGCAACTGACTGTCAAGGCATGCTAGGAGTTTAGCAACAGCTGGAGGCACGCTGTTTGGGAATCACTGGCGTAGAATACCTCTATGTCCACCCCTATGCAATCCCTAATTCAGTCCTCAAATGCGCATGGCGCTCTCTAACTTGGGAGTCCTGTCGTATATCAAGGAAGCAGTTTAGGTCCACATATGGGGAATTTCCGTACTCGGGAGAAATTACACTACAAATTTTGAGGGGCTTTTTCTCCTTTTACCCCTTATGAAAAGGAAAAGTTGGGGGCTACACCAGCCTGTTAGTGTAAAAAAAAAAAATTTTACACTAACAACCCATACTTTTTATTTTCACAAGCAGTAAAAGGAAAAAAAATTTGTAACTCAATTTCTCCTGAGTATGGAAATACCCCATATGTGGGTGTAAAATGCTCTGCGGACGCACAACAAGGCTCAGGATTGAGAGGGCACCATGTACATTTGAGGCCTAAATTGGTGATTTGCACAGGGGTGGCTGATTTACAGCGGTTCTGAAATAAGCCCAAAAAAATAAATACCCACATGTGACCCCATTTTGGATACTACATCTCTCATGGAATGTAACAAGGGTTATTGTGCGCCTTAACACCCCACAGGTGTTTCACAAATTTTTGTTAAAGTTGGATAGGAAAATGAAGAAAAAAATGTTTTCAAAAATGTTTTCAAAAATGTTACCCTGATTTTTTTATTTTCACAAGGGAAAATAGGAAACAAAGCCCCCACCCCAAATTTGTAACCCCATTTCTTCTGAGTATACAAATACCCCATATGTGGATGTAAAGTGCTCTACGAGTGCACTACAATGCTCAGAAGAGGAGTGCCATTGGGCTTTTGAAGAAAATTTGTCCGGAATTGAAGGCCACGTGTGTTTACAAAGCCCCCATAGTGCCAGAACAATCGACCCCCCACATGTGACCCCATTTTGGAAACTACACCCCTCACGGAATGTAATAAGGGGTACAGTGAGCATTTACGCCCCACAGGTGTCTGACAGATTTTTGGGACAATGGCCTGTGAAAATGAAAAATTGAATTTTTCATTTGCTCAGCCCACTGTTCCAAAGATCTGTCAAACGCCAGTGGGGTGTAACTGCTCAATGCACCCCTTGTTAAATTCTGTGAGCGGTGTAGTTTCCAAAATGGAGTCACATGTGGGGGGGGGTCCACTGTGCTGGCACCACGGGGGGCTTTGTAAACGCACATGATCCCTGACTTCCATTCCAAACAAATTATTTTTCCAAAAGCTCAATGGGGCTTCTCCTCTTCTGAGCGTTGTAGTGCACCAGCAGAGCACTTGACGTCCACACATGGGGTATTTCCATACTCAGATGAAATGGGGTTACAAATTTTGGAGGTCATTTTCTCCTATTACCCCTTGTAAAAATGTAAAATTTGGGGAAAAAACAGCATTTTAGTGAAAAAAATTTTTTTCTTCATTTACACATCCAAATTTAACAAAAAGTCGTCAAACACCTGTGAGGGGTTAAGGCTCACTGTACCCCTTGTTATGTTCCTTGAGGGCTGTAGTTTCCAAAATAGTATGCCATGTGTTTTTTTTTTATTTCTGGCACCATAGGGGCTTCCTAAATGTGACATGCCCCCCAAAAATAATTTCAGCAAAATTTGCTTTCCAAAAGCCAAATCTGACTCCTTTTCTTCTGAGCATTCTAGTTCGCCCGGAGAGCATTTTACATCCTTACATGGGGTGTTTCCATACTCAGAAGAGATGTGGTTACAAATTTTGGGGGGCATTTTCTAAATTTGGGAAAAAAAAGTGAACTTTAGTGAAATTCATTTTTTTTTCATTTACACATCCGATTTTAACGAAAAGTCGTCAAACACCTGTGGGGTGTTAAGGCTCACTGGACCCATGTTACGTGCCTTGAGGGGTGTAATTTCCAAAATGGTATGCCATGTGAGGGTTTTCTGCTGTTCTGGTACCATAGGGGCTTCCTAAATGTGACATGCCCAACAAAAACCATTTCAGAAAAACTCACTCTCCAAAATTCCATTGTCGCTCTTTCCCTTCTGAGCCCTCTACTGTGCCCGCCGAACACTTGACATACACATATGTGGTATGTGCTTACTCAAGAGAAATTGGGTTACAAATTTTGAGAAGATTTTTTTCCCCCTTGTAAAAATTCAAAAACTGGGTCTACAAGAACATGCCAGTGTAAAAAATGAAGATTTTGAATTTCCTCTTTCACTTTGCTGCTATTCCTGTGAAACACCTAAAGGGTTAACACACTTACTGAATGTCATTTTGAATACTTTGAGGGGTGCAGTTTTTATAATGGGGTCTTTTATGGGGTGTTTATAATATGCAGACCCTTCAAATCCACTTCAAAACTGAACTGGTCCATGAAAAATTCCGATTTTGAAAATTTTGTGAAAAGTTGGAAAATTGCTGCTAAACTTTGAAGCCGAAGCCCTCTGATGTCTTCCAAAAGTAAAAACATGTCAACTTTATGATGCCAACATAAAGTAGACATATTGTATATGTGAATTAATATATAATTTATTTGGGATGTCTATTTTCCTTATAAGCAGAGAGCTTCAAAGTTAGAAAAATTCAAAATTTTCAATTTTTTCATAAAATTTTGAAATTTTTCACCAAGAAACTATGCAAGTATCGACAAAATTTTACCACTATCAAAGTAGAATATTAATGTTATTAATGCTTAAAGTGACAGAGGTCAGATGTGCAAAAAACTCTGTGAAAATTGGCCTGGTCCTTAAGAGGTTAAAGGCTGATGCCAATTGCCACATAACAAAGGAAAAATTCTCGACTCGATTCTCTACAACATATCAAATTTTTTTTAAAGGATGCCAATTTAAATGAAATATTCTAGCATAAATTCAGTGCTCCTCCCTTCTAGGACTTCTTTACAGACAGAGACCCCCCCCCCATCCATGTGGACAGTGACCGGCTGAGCAGGCAATTTTAAAATATATGAACATCTACTGTATTTTTAGACAATGTTGTGTGCAGGACAATTTCTCCATTGACAGAAGCAAAATTAATATATTTTTCAAGATGTGACAAATGTATTTTCAAAGTAATCTGTATAATAATAATAATAATAATAATCAAAACACAGTTTCCCATAAAGCCTGAACGAGATCACAGTGACAGGACGGGCGTTTGTAAATTGTTCGCATGTCCTGCAGCTATAATTTTGAAATGTTCCGATTTCTCTGAATGCTTTGATTAGGTTAGAAACAAAACAGAGCCTGTCATTCACAATGAGATTATACAAAGGGTCTAATGGATCAGCGAGCTCTAGTGACGTCAAGGTAATACACAAGAGAAGATCTGCCGTTGTATTGCTTTGGGATTTTCAATTATAGTATTTGTGATGGAATGTTCAATATCAGTACAGAGCGTCTACACAAACTTCTGTTGAGTCCCCCTTTGAAGTATTATTGCAACATGTGAGCATTACTTTAGTGTAGCTACTGTAATATTTTAGACCTAAATAGCAACTACATAGTCAGGATTAGAGATGAGCGAACTTACAGTAAATTCGATTCGTCACGAACTTCTCAGCTCGGCAGTTGATGACTTTTCCTGCATAAATTAGTTCAGCTTTCAGGTGCTCCGGTGGGCTGGAAAAGGTGGATACAGTCCTAGAAGACTCTTTCCTAGGACTGTATCCACCTTTTCCAGCCCACCGGAGCACCTGAAAGCTGAACTAATTTACGCAGGATAAGTCATCAACTGCCGAGCCGAGAAGTCCGTGACGAATCGAATTTACTGTAAGTTCGCTCATCTCTAGTCAGGATTAAAAGGATTACTACCTTACTGTGTATATGGATCTTGTGCGGACATATCTTCCCGGTTACAAATCACAAACAAACTGTTGTAGTCTAATCCTGCAATCTACTCTACTCTCGCTTTCCTCTTCCTAAATCGCTTACTTCTGGTTGCTTATAAAGCTCCAATATATTCTATAGTAGTGTACAGACATTGGGGGGTATTTATCAAAGGATTTATGTGTCTTTTTTTTTACGTAACTTTGGCACAATCGTTTTGCGCCAAAGTTTGGCGCATCTTCTCCACTGTCATTTTTACATCTGTCTCAAAATCACACGGTCCTGTGTGTGATTTCAACTTTAGTCAGTAATTCATCATTTGCGCCAATCGGTCTTTGGCGCAATTTTGGCGCAAATCCCGTTTTTTTGGGCGCAAATCACCGCCAAGAGATTTTGCACTTGGAAAACACACTTAGCAATGTAAGAAAATGTAAAGGAGTCAAAATACATTAAAAAGGGCTGTTTAATACTATCCTGAGGAACCTTCACCCTCCGTTGAGTCAGCATTGGACATGGCACCACAGGTTCAGGAAAGGTAAGCACTAAAGCAGTGGTCTCCAACCGGCGGACCTCCAGATGTTGCAAAACTACAACTCCCAGCATGCCCGGACAGCCAACGGCTGTCCGGGCATGCTGGGAATTGTAGTTTTGCAACATCTGGAGGTCCGCAGGTTGAAGACCACTGCACTAAAGTAAAAAAAAAAAAAAAAATGATAATACCCAAGCTGAAAATAAAATCCATTTCACATGGTGGCTATTAGAGATGAGCGAACTTACAGTAAATTCGATTCGTCACGAACTTCTCGGCTCGGCAGTTGATGACTTTTCCTGCATAAATTAGTTCAGCTTTCAGGTGCTCCGGTGGGCTGATAAAGGTTGATACAGTCCTAGGAGACTCTTTCCTAGGACTGTATCCACCTTTTCCAGCCCACCGGAGCACCTGAAGGCTGAACTAATTTACGCAGGATAAGTCATCAACTGCCGAGCCGAGAAGTTCGTGAAGAATCTAATTTACTGTAAATTCGCTCATCTCTAGTTGTGAGCTCAAAAAACATATGTGCAATGTGTGAGCTCACTGAATGGGATCCCACCCCCAGTGAGTTCAGAAAAAATTCAAACATATCTGGAATCAGTGTATTAGGGCAGCATGAGCTGTAAATATGGCTTCACCTGTACATTAAAGGGGGTACTCTGCCCCAGACATCTTATCCACTATCTGTTCGCGGGGGTCCCGTCGCGTTGTGTCACGCCCCCTCCCATAGACTTGCATTGAGAGGGCACGGACATGACGTCACGAGCCTCCGGTGCTGCAGCCGATGCTCTAAATGAACGCCGGGTGCAGCAGGGAGATCGCAGGGGTCCCCAGTGGCAGGATCCCCGCAATCAGACATCTTAACCCCAATCCTTTGGATAGGGGATAAGATATCCAGGTGCTGAGTACCCCTTTATTACACCTGTCTAGAGATGAGCGAACTTACAGCAAATTCGATTCGTCACAAACTTCTCCACTCGGCAGTTGATGACTTATCCTGCATAAATTAGTTCAGCTTTCCGGTGCTCCGGGGGGCTGGAAAAGGTGGATACAGTCCTAGGACTGTATCCACCTTTTCCAGCCCACCGGAGCACCGGAAAGCTGAACTAATTTATGCAGGATAAGTCATCAACTGCCGAGCCGAGAAGTTCGTGACGAATCGAATTTACTGTAAGTTCGCTCATCTCTACACCTGTCTATAATCAGTAGCCCAGGGCATTATGAAAAGTTTGCATGGACCTCAAGGCTATATTCACACGGCAGAATGTCTGTGCGGAATGTTCTGAAAGGACATTCCACAGCAGCAGAGTCTCATTGATTTCAATCCCATGGGATTCTGTTGCTCTGTTCACGTTGCAGAAAATGCTGTGCATTATTTCTGATTCAAGCCTTCGCAAAAAATTTAAAAACTCCTGGAAGTAGACTTTAAAGGGGTACTCCGGTGGAAAACTATTTATTTTATTTTTTTAAATCAACTGGCGCCAGAACGTTAAACAGATTTGTAAATGACTTCTATTTAAAAATCTTAATCCTTCCAGTACTTATCAGCTGCTGTATGCTCCACAGGAAGTTCTTTTCTGTCTGACCACAGTGCTCTCTGCTGACACCTCTGTCCATGTCAGAAAATCCCCATAGCAAACCTCTTCTGCTCTGGACAGTTCGTGACACGAACAGAGGTGTCAGCATAGAGCACAGTGGTCAGACTAAAAAAGAACTTCACAACTTCCTCTGGAGCATACAGCAGCTGATAAGTACTGGAAGGAGTAAGATTTCTTAACAGAAGTAATATTCTAATCTGTTTAACTTTAAGATGGGCATGTAAAATGCTGGTCTTACAAAGTTCTGCCAGTTATTCACTCGGCTTATACTCGAGTGAACTCTCCGCCTGTCAATCCCTTCTCAGTGGTCGTCAACCTGCGGACCTCCAGATGTGGCAAAACTACAACTCCCAGCATGCCCGGACAGCCGATGGCTGTCCGGGCATGCTGGGAGTTGTAGTTTTGCCACATCTGGAGGTCCGCAGGTTGAAGACCACTGAAAGGGATTGACAGGCGGTGATGATAAAGGGGGGGATGATGACGAGGGGGATGATGACGAGGGGGATGATGACGGTGGTGTTAATGATGGGGGTCTGGATGATGAAAGGGGGGAGATGTTGACATGGTGGGATGATGTATTTCCCAACCTAGGCTTATAGTCGAGTCAATAACTTTTCCTGGGTTTTTGGAGTGAAATTAGGGGCCTCGGCTTATACTCGAGTATATACGGTAAATACAATACATTTTACAGCAGGGGTAACATTATGGCGGAGATTTATCGAAACCTGTGCAGAGGAAACGTTGTCCAGTTGCCCATAGCAACCAATCAGATCACTTCTTTCATTTTGCAGAGGACTTGTTAAAAATGTAAGAAGTGATCTGATTGGTTGCTATGGGCAACTGGGCAACTTTTCCTCTGCACAAGTTTTGATAAATCTCCCCCAATATGTAGGTAAAAACCTTTCTTGTTTTGTAATTCCATGACATGGTGAAACAATATTAAAAGGTGTTTTACAACTAAAAGCATTGATCACCTATTTACTAGGGGTCTGGCTGTTGATCCAAAGACAAGGGTTCATAAGAGACCCTTGTGAATAGAGTGGTAGTTCACTGTATATAGGACTGTAGTCGTTTCTAGGAGCAGCATGTGCCACTAATCCATTCACAAGGGGCACTTAGGAGCCTCATGATTAGTGGGGGGGGTCCCCACGATCGCACTCGAAGCAATCAATTTTATCATCTATCCTGTGTGCTTTACAAGATAAAACATTTTAATATAGTTGAAAATATAAGTATTACTAAACAATAAAACCCAATCATTATATTTCAATCAGTGGAATTCAAATAATAAATTTGAATGAAAACAATTTAATTCAGTAAGTCTGTTTGCTTAATACACCTAGAAATGTAATCACAGGAGTTTGTTTTCTGCCTTTGAACAGTTAAGTTAATCTTTGGTGACTAAAGAAGGTTTTGATTGCCCCCATAGGATATCATTTATAAGTATATTTTAATTAGAAACATTTTTCCAAGCGCCCGTGTTGCAGCCGCTTACACAGTAATCTAGGCTGAGTCTACGCATTACACTGTCAGCTCGCACTTAAAACTTACTTATTTAGTCATGAAAGGAAACATTTTGTACTCAAGAGATGTACAAGACTTCACTCCATCAAAGAAAGGTCGGTTCATCTTAGAAATTTCATTATTGCTTACAAAGTTTTATATAATTCCCACTGATGCATCTCGTACAGGTTTTGCATCATATTTTCTAATTTCATGATCTACATTTAAAGGAAAACTGTCACATATTTTCTCCTGCACTATCCACAGGTATTGGTGGATAGTGCGGGAGACGCTGATTAAAACGAGCCCTACCTTGGTCTGATCCGTGCCGCCGTTCGGCCGCAATTGTAGTTTTAATCTCTGTGTATATCCTGCTGTAACTGGCAAAGGCGGGGCTTCTGCGGGCTAACGGACACTGATGTCAGCGCCGCTCATGAATATTCATCCCTCCCTCTGGTTAGGAGCGGCGAGAACAGGAGGGATGAATATTCATGAGCGGCGCTGACTTCAGTGTCCGTTAGCCCGCAGAAGCCCCGCCTTTGCCAGTTACAGCAGGATATACACAGAGATTAAAACTACAATTGCGGGCGAACGGCTGCGCAGATCAGACCAAGGTAGGGTTCGTTTTAATCAGCGTCTCCCGCACTATCTACCAATACCTGTGGATAGTGCGGGAGAAAATATGCGACAGTTTTCCTTTAAGCCTTTAGTCATAGCTCCCAACACTCCCAGACGTATTTTCTATTAGAGTTTCTGAATGTCTAAAAGTTACCCTAAAAACTGTATACAACTTGGTAAAAATTCACGTTGCTCGAGAAAAAAGCACCTATACTTACCTACCCCAGGTAGCCCACAGCTCCCATTTGGCCATGTCAAGTTCTGCCCACTTACTGGCCAAGATAGAACACCAGATTGGCTGAGCTGGCAGGTCTTGCAGCAAACTCTCTTATCAGAAGCAGAAGACAGAGCCTAACTGGGGCCGCCGGGGTAGGTAAGTATATATTATATATTTTTTTTTACTAAAAGGGGTATTCCTTTATCAACTGGCTCCAGAAAGTTAAACAGATTTGTAAATTACTTCTATTAAAAAATCTTAATCCTTTCAGTATTTATGAGCTTCTGAAGTTAAGGTTGTTCTTTTCTGTCTAAGTGCTCTCTGATGACACGTGTCTCTGGAAACGCCCAATTTAGAAGAGGTTTACTATGGGGATTTGCTTCTAAACTGGCCATTTCCCGAGACACGTGTCATCAGAGAGTACTTGGACAGAAAAGAACAACCTTAACTTCAGAAGCTCATAAGTACTGAAAGGATTAAGATTTTTGAATAGAAGTCTTTTACAAATCTGTTTAACTTTCTGGAGCCAGTTGATATATAAAAAAAAGTTTTTCCCTGGATAACCCCTTTAACCCGGCCCCAGCAACATATGATTTTTTTTTGAAAATGCCGGCATACCCATTTAACTGGTTGCCATCCTGAGACGGCAAGCAGTTTATGGCGCTGGCATTTAAACCCTCCATGGTGGTCCAGTGGGATGGATCGACCACAAAAAATGAGCTCTCATACATCCCTGTATATGGGAAAATAAAAAAGTTATAGGGGTCAGAAGATGACAATTTTACACATACTAATTTTTACACATACTCATTTTTTTTTGTAGTATCTAAATTAGGTATCCTTGTAACCGTATGGACCTCTAGAATAAAGATATGGGGTCATTTTTACCAAAAAGTGCACTGCATAGAATCGGAAGCCCCCAAAATTTACAAAATTTTCTTTCCAATTTTGCCCCACAAATATTTTTTTTCTGGTTTCACCGTACATTTTGTGGTGAAATGATTGATTTCATTATAAAGTACAATTGGTGGCACAAAAAAAAAAAGCCTTCATATGGATCTGTATGTGCAAACTTGAAAGCGTTATGATTTTTAAAAGGTGATGAGGAAAATAGAAAGTGAAAAAACAGAAAAACCCTGTGTCCTTAAGGGGTTGAAGAACTGTAGGCTTCTTGAGGAACGGACCACAAAATATAAAGAGCAAGAACATATATTATACAATCAAAGACTGAGAGCAGTAATCTGGGTTATAATACAGTGACCCCCCCCCCCCCCCCCGACCTACGATGGCCCGACATACGATCATTTCAACATACGATGGCCTGTTGAAGGCAGCATCAACATACGATGCTTTTGTATATCGGGGCCATCTCATAAACGGCTATCCGGCAGCGCAGACTGCTTCAGCTGCCTCCAGATAGCCATTTACGGTGCCCCGTAAGCTCCGATGATGGTCATTCACCTGTCCGTGGCGCTCCAGGACGTCATCTTTGGGATCCCCTGCATCGCAGTCGCTCTCCATTGTCGTCATCACGTCGCCGCGCACGCTGTCCAGTCATCCAAAAGGAGCGGCGTCCGTAGTGACATAATGGCGGCAATGAGGAACGACAATCCCAGGCAACAGAGACGTCCCGGAGCGGCGGGGACACCCCGGAGACGCGGCGGCAGCGATGGAGTGCAACATCCAGGGCAGCGGTGACGGCGGGGACAGGTGAGTACAACGTCCTATATTTAACATTGCATGGATCCCTCAACATACGATGGTTTCAACAAACGATGGTTCATTTGGAACGGATTACCATCGTATGTTGAGGGACCACTGTATTGACATTACTCTTCAATGGAAATTCAATGGAAATAAGGGGCCTTGTGCAAACCTGCCTAATGCAGGAGAGCTGAGATCAGTCCAGTAGGCCTGTTGCTTAGCAATGGAAACTTAAAGGGGTACTCCGCCTCTAGACATCTTATCCCTTTGCCAAAGGATATGGGATAAGATGTCTGATTGCTGGAGGTCAGGTCGCTTGGACCCCTGGCGTTCTCCAGCCGGCACCCCAATGTCCTGAACATTTAGACATTACATGAATGGAGGGGATGTGGAGTGTCGTCACGACCACCCGAAGCCGGCATTCTGAACATAAATGTTCAGAATGCCGGGGTGCCGGCCCAGAGATTGGAGGGTCCCAGCGGCCGGACCACCTCAATCAGACATCTTTTCCCCTATCCTTTTGATAGGGGATAAGATGTCTAGGGGCTGAGTACCCCTTTAAGGTATTTTGGTACTGTTTAATGCTGCTTAAACCATCGACAGCATGAAACAGGTGCAGAAAGTGGGGTCCTGGAACATTATTATTTACTCTGAGATGCTCCGGCTTTTCAAAGAGATCATAGTTTTAGAAAGCCGCAGAATCCTGGCTAAGTAGTCACAGGGGGACGTCCCAGCAGCTGCCCCCACTGGCTTTAAGGGACACATCTCTCCCAATCAGAGTATAGGAAGAGTTGACAAGTGACCTTTAGTTCATGCAGCTCATGAAATAATAACTATTGCAGTCCTGTTCTGTTTAGTTGGTTTTTCCGCATTTACTTTTTAATAATAGTAGTTACAGCTAGAAACACTGAATACTTATGAGTTTATGGGGCATTTAAATAACACAACAAAAAACATCACTGTAGTAAATCATATGCCAAGTACAGTAATGCGTAGTAAGTTAAATGGTTGTCTGTGTGTAATCTACAATATAGCATTTACCTACTATATTGAAACATTAGACATTTCATTCCTCTATGATAAGCAGTTACTACACTTATGCATTCACGGCTATGAAGAGAACATTACAAAGCTTCAACTGTTTCATTTAATGAAGGAGCTGCCCGCTCTCCTGACGTGTATTTTAGAAAAAACTTGTATTCCCCCTAAAATAATGTTGGAGTACCTTTATGGTACCATTCCTCAGTTACTCCTCCTGAAAATCCCTCAATAAGTTCCCCTATTCACTCGGGTGTGTTAGTACTGCATAGGGGTACACCCCAGTAACAACAAAATGGAAACAACAGATTATTGATTTATTCATACATTTTCAGGAAGAATTATTAGACAAACCATACAATACAGAGTGCTCTGCAATTGTTATTTCATGCAAAATCAAACTATTTACTAAAACCCATAATGTCAGGAGAGATGACGGGTTCTCTTTAGGCTACATTTCAACTCAACTTTTTGCAGGTTTTCTTTTTACCTGAAAAAACTGCCACAGAAACTGCCCCCTTCATTTTGCACTCTCAAGATGCAATTTTAAAAATAGTGGGTTTTAGTCTTGGCCTTCCCCCCCAGCGTTTTACTCATATTTCCCTTTTTCCATTATGCAGTTTACAAAAAGAAAAGGAAAGAACAGTGATCCTGTCCAAAATTCATCATTATACATAGACTAAAACCCCTCCCCCCCCACCCATCCCCAGTCCTATATGATACTACATATGGTGACAGCCAAATAACATTCAATTCCCCCATCCCATGTAAATCCCATTTGTTTAATCAACTATCTAGTTGTTCCTTTTAACAACTTTTCTTCCAATAACTCCCATTCAACTCTCTTGCTCCTATCCCACCTTTCCCCTTAACTCCGTGCCCCCTCACAAACAATGATACACAGAAAAAAAAAGCCTCTCTATCTCTCCTCCTCCCCTTAACCTCTTAAGGACTCAGGGCGTACCTGTACGCCCTGAGCCCGGTCCCGGTGTGAAAAACGGGGTCACAACGTGACCCCGCATCACACCGGGTCGGTCCCGGCTGCTAATCATAGCCGGGACCCTGGGCTAACAGCATCGACCGTTGTGCCGCGCGCTGTTAACCCTTCAGACGCGGCGATCAACGTTGATCGCCGCGTCTGCCGGCTGATTGGGACATCGCGATAAAATCACGATGTTCCGATCAGCTGGGACGCAGGCGGAGGTCTCCTTACCTGTGTCCGCGGCGTCCGATCGGCGTCTGATTGCTCCAAGCCTGAGCTATAGGCTTGAGCAATCGAGCCCCTATCTGACTGATCCGTGCAAAGCTATGGCTTTGCAGGGATCAGCATAGGAGATCAGTGTGTGCAGTGTTATAGCTCCCTATGGGAGCTATAACACTGCAAAAAAAAGTGGAAAAAAAAAAGTTAACAAAGGTCATTTAACCCCTTCCCTAATAAAAGTTTGAATCACCCCCCTTTTCCCATAAAAAAAACAGTGTAAATAAAAATATGTGGTATCGCCGCATGCGAAAATATATCGTTAATTAAATCGCACAGTCAATGGTGTGCGCGTAAAAAAAATTCCAAAAGTCCAAAATAGTGTATTTTTGGTAACTTTTTATATCATCAAAAAATGAATAAAACGCGATCAAAAAGTCTGATCAATACAAAAATGGTACCGATAAAAACTTCAGAACATGGCGCAAAAAATTAGTCCTCAAACCGGCCCGTACGTGGAAAAATAAAAAAGTTATAGGGGTTAGAAGATGAGAATTTTTAACATATAAATTTTCCTGCATGTAGTTATGATTTTTTTTCCGAAGTACAACAATATCCAACCTATATAAGTAGGGTATCATTTTAACTAGAGATGAGCGAACTTACAGTAAATTTTATTCCTCACGAACTTCTCGGCTCGGCAGTTGATGGTTATCCTGCATAAATGAGTTCAGCATTCAGGTGCTTTGGTGGGCTGGAAAAGGTGGATACAGTCCTAGGAGACTCTTTCCTAGGACTGTATCCACCTTTTCCAGCCCACCGGAGCACCTGAAAGCTGAACTAATTTATACAGGATAAGTCATCAACTGCCGAGCCGACAAGTTCGTGACGAATCGAATTTACTGTAAGTTCGCTCATCTCTAATTTTAGCCGTATGGACCTACAGAATAAGGATAATGTGTTATTTTTAGCGAAAAATGCACTACGTAGAAACGGAAGCCCACAAAAGTTACAAAATGAAATTTTTTCTTCAATTTTGTCGCACAATGATTTTTTTTTTCTGTTTCGCCGTGGATTTTTAGGTAAAATGACTGATGTCACTGCAAAGTAGAATTGGTGGCGCAAAAAATAAGCCATCATATGGAATTTTAGGTGCATAATTGAAAGCGTTATGATTTTTAGAAGGTGATGAGGAAAAAAGGAAAATGCAAAAATGGAAAAACACTGAGTCCTTAAGGGGTTAAATATAACCTTCTATCCTTCTCATGTTATTATACCAATCAGGACAACTAGGACTCTTAGAGGAAATCCAATTCTTTAAAAAATATTTTTTTAAACCAATATATTCCAACCATCCACCCTCCTTCAAAGTAAAATTCTTCTTTCAATTCTCTCCAATTCTAGAATTTACCTCTCCCCCATACATCTTTTATCCTAACACACCTCGTACCTCAGGTATATTTAAGTTATCGTGGAGTGGTGCCTCATCCAATATTCCTTTTATATCCATCTCTCTCCTAAATACCCTCCCTGTATAAACCAAGCTTTTAACCATCAACACCTTCCTCCATTCACCTTCTTCTAACTTCCCCGCTTCCAACAACTGGAAAATATCTATAAAATTCACACCACTGCTGGATAACAAAAATTCAAAAAAAGGCAAATTCTTTCCAATTAGCCAAAAAATAAATTTGTCCTGCCAAGATGTAGTTATATATGTCCGGAAAATCTATCCCCCCATTCTCCCTAGTTTGACAAAATATTCTAGTTTAAAGGGGTACTCCGGTGCTTAGACATCTTATCCCCTATCCAAAGATGCCTGATCGCGAGACTCCCTTCGCTGGGGACCCCCGTGATCTTGCACGCGGCACCCTGTTTGTAATCAGTCCCTGGAGCGTGTTCGCTCCGGGTCTGATTACGGGCGATCACAGGGCGGGCGGCGTGTGACGTCACGCTCCGCCCCTCAATGCAAGGCTATGGGAGGGGGCATGACAGCTATCACGCCCCCTCCCATAGGCTTGCATTGAGGGGCGGAGTGTGACGTCAGACGCCGTCGGCTCTGTGGTCGCCGGTAATCAGACCCGGAGCGAACACGCTCCGGGGACTGATTACAAACGGGGTGCCGCGTGCAAGATCACGGGGGTCCCCAGCGGCGGGACTCCCTCGGTCAGGCATCTTATCCCCTATCCTTTGGATAGGGGATAAGATGTCTAAGCACCGGAGTACTCCTTTAATTCGCGTTCTCTTTCTACCCCAGATTAATGAATTGAAGATTGCAGACCCAAATACATACAGAATCTTAGGCATCAAAACTGATTTAATTAATATTATTTTTTCCGCTTTTGATGAATTCAAATCATTCCATGTATTCGCCTTCCTTTCAATATTCTTTATTAATTTTAAAGTATTTAACTGATGATATTTTCCTATCTCATTGGATATATATATCCCTAAATCTAAAAAATGTTCTCCATTGTTTATTATCCTCAATCCATACGTTTGCCCTATATTTACATCTCCAATTGGCATAAGAACTGATTTTGACAAATGTATTGCCAGTCCAGAAAAACTACCATAATTATTTATTCTCTCTATCACAAAGATTTTTTTAGGTCCTCGAGAAACATCAGGATATCATCCGCATCCATTGTAATTTTGTCCCCTCTTCCCCCCGCTCCAAATCCTACTATATATTAATCTTTTCTTATACTACTCGCCAATGGTTATATAACCATCCCAAACAGCAGGGGGGAGAGGGGACCACCCTGCCTAGTGCCCCTCGTCATACCATTTATATTTATCTTCCCTGTAGCATTTGAATACATTAACTTAATTATTTTAATCAAATCTCCTATCCCATATTTTCCCAATACGCCCCAAAGGAAGTCCCACTCCCCCCTGTCAAATGCTTTCACCGCATCAAGAGACAGGATGGAGTGGTAACCCCTACCCTCACCTAGCTGCATATTCGGGAGTACTCTGAATATTATGTTTTGTCATTCTTCCAGGTATAAATCCACATTGATCCTTATTTATTAATTCTGGTATACATTTTCTGTATTTTATTGGCTAGAGCTTTTGCTACAATTTTAATATCTGTATTCAACAGTGATATTGGTCTATACGACTCTATTTCCTCATTTTTTTTTTGTCTGGTTTTAACAATAATATTATATTGGCCTCGGTCAATGATTTTGGCAATGCCCCATTTTCAAGAGAACTATTTATAGCTCTAACCAAAGCATGGATAAGAATCTCTCCATATCTTCTATACATTTCAAAGGGGAACCTGTCTCTTCCTGGAGACATGTTCCCCCCAATGGTTCCCAATGCTTTGTATACTTCGTTCACCGTCAATGGAGCATTGAGTTTCTCCAGTTCTTCTTCTGGGATTCTAGGTAACTCAATTTCATCCCAATAATCTTTTAATTCCTTTTGGCCATCTTAGGGCCGGAGTACCCCTTTTATGAGTTACTTTAAACATTGTTTATCGAGACACCCTGCTTCATCTGTACATCAGTTTTCTCCAAGTCTCTCATTCTTACCTATTCTACCCTTCTGTAAATTAAAGACGATCATTATTATTCTTATAGGTAATAAGCAACTATGTTTACCAACTAGTTGAACACCTTTCCCCGACATGCCTTTTAAGTAAATTTTTTTCTGGTGTTCCATCGTTGCTTTTCAATTACCATAACTTGTTCTTTTTCCGATTCTGGAAGGAAGAAGTGGCAGCTAACAAACCCCTTATTGCACATAGAAAAACCAAAACAATAAAGAATGAACTTGTCCTACGGTCTATGTAGGACACGGGCTCCCGCTATCCCCAGCAATTACCGGCACTGTACCTGCTCTCCGCTGCCCGCCGGGTGTCCCGACAACACCACTGAATCCACGAAAGCTCCGTAGATGGAGCGGTACCTTCAGCGCAACGGCGCGACATCACCGCAGCTGCCGCCGGCCTCCTCTCTCCCACAGCGCGGCACGTCCAAGATGACGTCCACGGCTACAGGGGCGCCCTCGTCCTCTCCCTCCACAGGTGACCGGGCTCCACAAGAACCTTCCCAGGTGTCACTGCTGACTGAAGTGGGGCCATCAGCTTCACAGGAGAGGAGCACAGACATGGAGGTGAGCCTGCCAGCTGCCCCCTGAGGAGATTCCTGCAGCTCCTCCCCGCGCAGCCATGAGCTCCCTGTTCCACAGGAGCTGCCCCTCTCCTCTCCCTCAAGAGGAGCCTTTCGTATTGACTACCACAAGCTGGCTGAGGCTTAAGCTCTGCATATTACCCCCACAATGCGGCATATAGTGGAGGATGTATTGAAGACCTTCCTGCAAAATCTGCAACTTGAAATCACATCTCATTCCACCCGCATATCCACTATTGAGCAGAGAGTATCTAATCTGGAAGATGCCGATACTGATGTAGTGCGCCGTTTGCGCAACACAGAGTCTGAACTCTCTAGAGTGACTGACAAGCTTGAGGACCTGGAAAGTAGGTCGCGGCGAAACAATCTACGTATTGTGGGAGTGAAGAAATCGGTTATACCTGCTGAGCTTCAACGCTTTTGTGAACGGGACCTCCCAAAAGCATTAGGCCTTTCTCACCCCTGCAGGGTGGAAAGAGCCCATCGGATTGGCCTGGTGCCCGCCTCCTCTCAAGGGGACCCTACTGCCCTGGTGCATCGACCTCGCCAAGTCATTCTCCGATTTTTGGATTTCAACGATAAAGTGGAGATTTTACAAGCTCATCGCCGCATGTCTCACCCATTTCAGCTTAAAGGTATGCGGCTTCTGATTTTTGAGGACTATTCAGTGGAAGTAGCAAAACGCAGAAGAGCTTTCAGTGCGATTTGTACCTCACTTTTCAAGGCCAACTATAGATTTCAGCTCCAATATCCGGCGGTGCTACGTGTGTTCCACCCTGACAGTACAATCTCAGTCTACAAAACTCCCGAGGAAGCTTCTTCCGCTTTGGATCAACTGTTGGCTTCATCCTCACAGAATTCTTCACAGAGGATCAGCCGCCAATCACACTCCCCCAGGGACCGCCATTCCTCTCCTGACTGAACTCTGAACTTAGCTACCATGTCCGATACCGCTTACTGGTGAGCTACAAGGGGTAATTTTTCAAACTTCTGCACAGTCTGTTGAGGTATACTGCCCCTCTAGTTGTTTGTCCATCCAAGGACTCGAGTAATAAGTTTATTATCCCATTCATTTAGGGACTGTTTAAGGCCTGGGATGTCTGGCGGGCACCTTATGGGGTTTTTGGGGTGCTTCCACCGCTTACCTTATGAGTGATCCAATCTGTTTGTTTTTGCTATTTTTCTCCCTACTTTGACCGAAAAAAGGGAGTCCTCATCCAGGTGTAGATGGGTTCACCTTTGTTGACCCTCTCAGGGAATATTCTATTTCAAATGCAGTGTTTTTATCTTGTGTTGCTAATTATTATTATTATTATTTATTTATTTTTTTTCACCCCTAGTTTTGGGTACATATGTTTGTTGGTGTGCAATATCATCAATTTTGGCCATCCTTATTGTCCAGACATGGGAACGAGGGAGATGTATCGGGCCTACCCTCCTGCTGCTGCTCCCCTCTTTCAACCTTCCTCTGTATTACTTCATTACTCATAGTCTAATTGTACCCCTCTCTATGATTCTGATATGACTAAAGTATTAACATGGAATGTGAAAGGTCTTCACTCTCCTCATAAGCGAAGCCTTTTTTTACGCTACCTAAAACGCTTCCACCCTGATATTGTATTGTTACAAGAAACACATCTTACTGATTCTGACTTCTTTAGGATGCAGCAGCAGTGGGTGGATCATGTGTCAGCGAAGGATGATAAGGCGGGAGTTCTCACACTAATTAATAAGGCCTTTCCATTTACCTTTCGCTCACATACCACGGATGATGAAGGCAGGGTTTCACCCCTTCAGATCACACACAATGGAGAAACTATTAGTAACTATAATGTATATGCCCCGAACGTGGACAAAAGCTCCTTTTTTCGTGACTTGACTGCTAGACTACAGAATGATGTAACACCGGGAAAATTGGTTAGAGGAGACTTTAACACTGTCCTAGACCCCTTGATAGATAGAAAAAGCCACACTCCCCTTTTAACTGGACCACGTAGTAGGGACTGTGTCTTACCTTTATTACTCGACCAAACTAATACGCAAGATGCATGGCGCTCGCTACACCCCGATGATCGCGAGTTTACACATCTCTCCAGTGCCCACTGATCGTGGTCTCGCATAGACTATGTAACAATCCTACAGGCTCACCTGAGTCAGAGGACCGCTGGCTGGAGGTAGGAGTGGAGCCCAGTGGCAAGGACCACAGGCAGGTAGTAAGTGCAGGAAGTCTGGCAGAGGCGTAGTCAGTAGGCAGGCGGTGGGTCAGGGCAGGCAGCAGTAAGCGTGGTCAGAAAATCTAGATGGCAATGGTGGTAGCAGTTCAGTAAGTAGGGACAAAGCAGAAGAGTAGTCGGTAGGCAATTCCTGGTCAGCAGTGGACTTCAGTAGTAGTAAGAGCAGTAGATGAGGAGAAGCTTGATCAAGGCTCAGGAGCTCAATAATCAGCAAGCTAGAGTGCAAGGGGCTGGACTTATATAGGGAAGTACCAGGTGTGGGGAATCAAGGGTGATGAGCAAGGCTTGGCAAAACTAAGGTTACATGATAGGTTTCAGGAAGGAATGTCCAGAGAAGACGGTAGCCTAGTAAGCAGGGCTACTGCCTGGGATGTGGCTGGTCACAGGTTCAAATCCCGACAGTACTCCCCCCCCCCTTCCAAGGTGACCTCCGGGCACCGCAGGGGCAGGCTTACCGGCGTGCCGTTGGTGGAACTCTTTTCCAAGTCTGGAGGCGTGGACATTTTCTTCTGGCTCCCAGGAGTGTTCCTCGGGAGGGTAACCCTCCCACCCAATTAGGTATTGTAGTCTTCCCCGGTGAATCCTGGAGTCGAGGATCATTGCGACCACGTATTCTTCTTCACCCTGTACCCTCACGGGTGGTGGAGGGGGCGAGTGGCGGCCTGTGAAGGTGTTCTCCACGTATGGCTTGAGGAGTGAGCAATGGAAGACAGGGTGCACCCTAATGGAGTCCGGAAGGTCAATCCGGAACGTGACCTTGTTTATTTGTGCGGTGAACCGGAACAGACCCATGTATCTTTGGGCCAACTTTTTGGAGGGGACCTTCAATCTGAGGTTCCTGGTGGACAGCCACACCTTGTCTCCCACATGGAAACCCGGGGTGGGTTTGCGACGTCTGTTTGCTCCCTGTTTAAAACGCCTCTGGGCGAGCTGGAGGTTGTCTATAATGTTCTTTTGTGCCTCCTGTAGGGTTGTTAGGCGTTCGGCCACTGCTGGGAGGGTGGAGGCGACGGGCATGTGGGGAATGAATACCGGGTGCGAGCCTGTGTTAGCAAAGAAGGGGCTGTGCTTGGTTGAGCTGTGCTCAGCATTGTTGTAGGCGAACTCAGCTGTGGGGAGATGGTCAAGCCAGTCATCCTGCAGGTGGGAGCTGAAACAGCGTAGGTACTGCTCTAGGGTCTGATTAGTTCTCTCAGTCTGCCCGTTTGACTGAGGGTGGAAAGCGGAGGACAGGTTTACTTTAACCCCGAGCGCCAGGCAGAAGTTCTTCCAGAACTTTGAGGCAAATTGTACGCCTCGGTCGGAGACCACTTCGTCCGGGATCCCATGCAGCCTGAAGACCTCTCTGAGAATTAGATCGGCCGTCTGTTTGGCGGTGGGTATGCCTTTGTAGGGGATGAAATGGGCCATCTTGGTGAGACGGTCGACCACGACCAGGATGGTGTTCATCTCTTTTGAAGGAGGAAGGTCTACCACAAAGTCCATGGAGATCGAGCCCCAGGGGCGAGAGGGAATAGGGAGGGGTTGTAACAGACCCACGGGAGAGGAACGCGGAGTCTTATTGCGGGCACAGACCGCGCACGATGAGATGTACCTCTTGATGTCCTCCTTGTATGTTGGCCACCAGAAGGAGCGGGAGAGAAGCTCCTGGGTCTTTCTTGTGCCAAAATGGCCGGCCAGCTTGGAGTCATGGTTGAGTTTGAGCACTTTGAGCCGTGCGATTTCTGGTACATATAGTTGTAGGTCCTGATGAAACCAATGGCCATTCTTAAACGTAAGGCTGATATTCCCTGTGGGGTGGGCAAGGAAGGGGTCATTTTCATATCCTTCTTTGATTGTGCCCAGGAGTTCTTTAGAATAGGTGGCCCCTACGACCCTTCTCTCGGGTAAGATGTTATCTTGGCCCTTGTTACTCTGTGAGGGCTCGGAAAACATTCTGGAGAGGGCGTCAGCCTTGCCGTTTTTTGATCCGGGGCGATAGGTGATGAGAAAGTTGAAGCGGGAAAAGAATAGGCTCCATCTGGCCTGTCTGGCTGAGAGTCTCTTAGCGCTGCGGATGAACTCGAGGTTCTTGTGGTCAGTTAGTACGATTATGGGGTTTGTGGCTCCCTCCAGCAGGTGTCTCCACTCGGAGAAGGCATCCTTGATCGCCAGTAGTTCTTTGTTCCCGATGTCATAGTTCTTCTCGGAGGGGGACATCTGGCGGGAGAAAAATGCACACGGGTGTAATAGCATCCTCTCCCCTGTCCGTTGTGACAAAACTGCCCCCACCGCAGAGTCTGATGCATCCACTTAGACTGTAAATGGGAGCTCGGGGTTCGGGTGGATTAGGATTGGGGCAGAAGTGAAGAGGAGTTTCAGCTTGGTGAAGGCCTCCTGGGCCTCAGGTGTACAGGAGAAGGGGACTGCCTTCTTGGTGAGTTGGGTAATTGGTGCTATGACCTTGGAGAAGTTCCGGATAAACTTCCGATAGAAGTTGGCGAAGCCAATGAATCTTTGTATCTCCTTCTCGTTTTTCGGAACGGGCCAGTTCATCACAGCTTGGACCTTCCCAGGGTCCATACTTATGCCCTCTGGGGAGATGATGTATCCGAGGAACTGAGTGGTGGTTCGCTCAAACTCGCATTTCTCTAGCTTGATGTAGAGAGAGTTCTGTCGGAGTCTCTGCAGTACCCTGCAGACCTGTTCTCGGTGCTGCTCGAGGTCTTAAGAGAAGATCAATATGTCGTCAAGGTAAACGACTACAAACTGATCCAGCATGTCCCTGAGGATGTCGTTAATGAAGTGCTGGAATGTGGCGGAAGCATTGCAGAGTCCGAAAGGCATGACCAGGTACTCGAAATGACCATAGCGTGTCCGGAAAGCTGTCTTCCATTCGTCCCCAGGGCGGATTCGGACGAGATTGTAGGCCCCTCGAAGGTCGAGTTTAGTGAAGATCTTCGCTGCCCGGAGTCTCTCAAGGAGTTCTGAAATGAGTGGGAGCGGGTACCGGTTTTTTACGGTTATGTCGTTAAGCTTTCTGTAGTCTATGCAGGGACGCAGGGAGGAGTCTTTTTTCTCTACGAAGAAAAAGGGGGCTCCGGCAGGGGAGGTGGAGGGCCGGATGAACCCCTTCCTCAGGTCCTCGTCCAGGTACTCTTTCAGAGCCTTGAGTTCAGGCTCTGAGAGGGAGTAGATACTGCAAAAGGGTATTTCGGCCCCGGGCAACAGTTCTATAGGGCAGTCGTAGGGTCGGTGTGGTGGCAGCTTGTCTGCGTTTTTCTTTTCGCAGACATCCTGGAATTCGCGGTATTGAGGGGGTAGCAGATCCTTGACCGATAGTTTTGAGATGTTGGTGTCTTCGGGTGGAAGGACGGGTTTGTGGGAGCAATTTAGCGAGCAGAACTCGGACGGGAATTGTATGCAGCGGGTTTCCCAGTCCACCGAGGGGTTGTGGGTGGCCAACCATGGGATGCCCAAGATCACTGGGAACTTCGGGGAGGCGATCAGAGAGAAGTGGATCTTTTCACAGTGATCTGGTTCTATGAGGAGCTGTAGTTCGGTGGTCTCGTGAGTGGCCGGCCCCGAGGAGAGTGGGGATCCGTCAACGGTTTCCAGGTCAACGGGAGCTGCCTTGATTGTCAGTGGAATGTTCTTTTCGCGGGCGAAGGTTAAATCCATGAAGTTGCCTCCCGCCCCGGAGTCTAACATCGCTGAACAGGGAAGTTGTCGCCCCTCAATGTCGATGAGGATGGGGACGATGAAGTGGGATCCATGAGCCGCCGTGTTGTTATTTTCGGGGGCTGCAGGCGGAGTTGGAGTCTGTAGTTGCTCCTTTAGCTCTGTGACGGCAATAGTCTTTCGGATCTTATGAGGACATTTGATGGCAAAATGACCTGGCTCCCCACAGTAGAGGCAGAGGTTTTCGGCCAACCTGCTCTCCTTCTCAGCTGTGGATAGAGACCTACGTAGAGCATCGACCTGCATAGGTTCAGTTACTGACTGGGGGTCACGCTGGGCGGTGGAAGAGAAGGAGTAAGTGGGTCTGTGGTCCGAGGACCAGAGTCTTTCTTTTTTCCTCTCGGAGAGTCTTTGATCTATCCGGATGCATAACTGAATGAAGTCATCCAGATCGTCCGGGGCCTCAACTCTGGCAAGTTCGTCCTTAATTAATTCGGACAGGCCTCGCCGGAATTGGCTTCTCTGTGCTGCTGGGTTCCCGGTGGTGTCCGTGACCCAACGGCGAAACTCGGCGTTGTATTCGGCGACGGAGCGTCTCCCTTGCCGCAGACCATGTAGTCGCGCCTCGGCAGTCGCACAGCGGTTGGGGTCATCGAAGACTTGGCTCATGGCGGTGATGAAGTTGTTAAGGTTGTCCAGGAGGTGACTGTTAGTCTCTACGTATGGTGATGCCCATGCTAATGCTTCATCCGTCAGGAGATTGACCACAAATAGCACCTTCTTTTTCTCGGTGGTGAAGGGGGCCGGGTACATTTGAAAATAGATGCGGCATTGGTTTAGAAACCCCCGATACTGGCGTCTGTCGCCGCTGAATCTTGATGGGAGTGGCATGCGGGTGCCTGCGGATGCGCCGCGGACGTCCAGGAGTTGCCTCTGTAGTTCAATAATCTCCCTCTGTTGGCTTTGGACTACGCCTTGGAGCTGGGCAAATTTCTCCTGATATGTAGTGCCAAAATCTTGAAGTTCGGAGACCTGCTTACGCAGAGAGGCCATTGCGGACTCCATAGTGTGGCTGATTATTCTGTAACAATCCTACAGGCTCACCTGAGTCAGAGGACCGCTGGCTGGAGGTAGGAGTGGAGCCCAGTGGCAAGGACCACAGGCAGGTAGTAAGTGCAGGAAGTCTGGCAGAGGCGTAGTCAGTAGGCAGGCGGTGGGTCAGGGCAGGCAGCAGTAAGCGTGGTCAGAAAATCTAGATGGCAACGGTGGTAGCAGTTTAGTAAGTAGGGACAAAGCAGAAGAGTGGTCGGTAGGCAATTCCTGGTCAGCAGTGGACTTCAGTAGTAGCAAGAGCAGTAGATGAGGAGAAGCTTGATCAAGGCTCAGGAGCTCAATAATCAGCAAGCTAGAGTGCAAGGGGCTGGACTTATATAGGGAAGTACCAGGTGTGGGGAATCAAGGGTGATGAGCAAGGCTTGGCAAAACTAAGGTTACATGATAGGTTTCAGGGAGGAATGTCCAGAGAAGATGGTAGCCTAGTAAGCAGGGCTACTGCCTGGGATGTGGCTGGTCACAGGTTCAAATCCCAACAGACTATTTTTTTCTCAGTCCTACCTTACATCAAAAGCTGCGATCGGTGGACATTGGCGACTTGGCACTCTCTGATCATGTCCCGATAACACTGGAATTTTACCCCTCCTATCCCAAAGGGACGAACATTCTATGGCACTTCCCCTCTTTTCTGGTCAAGGATGAATCGTTTGTGGAGATGTTACAGGGGTGGCGGCTGGAATACACTGCTGACAATGAGGCCCTCAGATCTGATCCTCAATTATATTGGGAAGCGGGTAAGACGGTTATCAGGGGGAGAGTAATGTCCTATGTAGCTAACTTACGGCGGATGTCCAATTCAAACTTTTTGGAGGCTAGTGGTAAATTGAGAGACACTTATTCCCAAATTTTACAATCCCCAACGGAAGCACATAGAAGTGAGTGGAAGGCAGCTAGGTCCCACTTTGAGCTATGGCATGATAGGAGGGAACGACTCCGCCACTCACTGTTCGAAGTTGATCTATTCAGATATGGTAACAAGGCAGGTCGACTGCTGGCTCGGCTGGCCAAAGGCAAATATATGCCAGCCTTATAGTTGCAATGTCAGACGGCTCAGGGACGGCACACACTAATCCCCATACTATAAATAACATACTAGAGCAATATTACTCAAATTTATATAAGGATTCTCCGGCTGATCTATCCACTGGTGAGGCCTTCTTGAGGGGTGTACAGCTCCCCTCGCTATCGGATGATCAGCGGGAGATTTTAAATGCCCCCGTAACGAAGGAGGAAATCCAATCGGTTGTTCAAAATTTGCGTAATGGTAAGGCCCCTGACCCTGATGGCTATTCAGGGGAATTCTTCAAGGCTCTCCTACCCCAACTCTCTCCGGTCCTCATTGATGTTTTTGCCTCCTAGATGTCATCAGGTTCACTGTCACAAGGAGCATCGTTAGCCTATATAAAAGTACTCCCGAAACCGGGTAAGTATCCTAAAGATCCGGGCTCATACCGCCCTATTTAGTTGATTAATCAAGACATAAAAATATTATCGAAAATATTAGCAGATAGGCTGTCCAGATTCCTCCCCATGCTGATAGGTAACCACCAAGCGGGCTTTGTCCTTAACCGTTCAGCAACCATGAATCTACGCACTGTTCTGACGGTTTTGAACCAATTACAGCACCAGCACCAACCCCAGCCAGGGGAGCGGACGGCTGTGTTGACGTTAGACGCCGAGAAGGCCTTTAACAATGTTCGCTGGGGCTGGCTGGGGTTGGTGCTTGATCGCTTAGGGATAAGGGGCTCTTTTCGTACTTACTTATCAGGAATTTATAGTGCACCAAAGGCGAGAGTTTATACACCGGGCATTCTTTCTACCCCTTTTTCTCTATTTAAGGGGACTCGACAAGGGTGCCCATTGTCGCCCCTTCTTTTTAATCTGGCCATAGAGCCCCTAGCTGGGTCATTGCTATCATCTAATCTTTACCAAGGTATAAAAGTGGGTAAGGAGGAAGTAAAGCTAACTATGCTTGCTGACGACGTCCTTCTCTTCCTAAATCACCCTGGTTCCTCCTAACCAAAGATATTGGACCATCTAAGTAATTTTGGGGATTTCTCGGGATACAAAATTAACGTCACTAAATCGGAAATACTTCCACTGGGTTCCTTTCAGTCTGACTGGTTACAGGAAATTGTGAGGCTAGGTGTTAGAGTGGCTCCCTCTTTCGTCACATACTTGGGGATTAAAATTGGAAAAACACCTACCCAATTATATTCATTAAACTATCCAACTCTATTTACTAAATGGAATAATACTAATACTAATAATACTAATACTAATAATACTAATACTGAACTACTTAAATGGAAAGGTCTACCACTCACTTTTATGGGTAGATGTCATTCACTGAAAATGGTAAGCTTTGCCCGCGTACTTTACCCCCTACAAACTGTACCCCTTCTAATACGTCATGATGGCGTTCGTAAACTTAACGCAGCATTTACTAAATTTATATGGGAGGGGAAAAGACCCCGAATAGCACTCCAAAAACTGATGCGGAGTAAAGCGGAGGGGGGGCTCAATTTCCCTAATATAAGGGGATATAACCTGGCGTGCCTATTACATTTTAACATTGACTGGATTCACGGATCCTCTTTTCAGGCTATGTATACTCTGGAATAGGCATTAGCTGCACCTTGGAATTTAACTGTCCTCGTGTATACGTCATATGCCAAATTGCCTCTCCTGGTGAAGAGATCAATTGTATGGAGGGACACGATTGTAGCGTGGAAAGAGGTCCGGAAATTGTTCCACCTTCCGTTTCTAATGTCTAAGCATCTTCCACTAATGAACCATCCAGAGCTCCCCTTAAATATCCCTGCTAAAAAAAACTCTCCCTGTGGGTGAATAAGGGCCTCATAAGGGTTAATCAACTTATTGACAGGCCGGACAAAAGCTGGCACACTCCACAGTCCTTGCTATCGCTTTTTAATTTACCAGCCTCACACACACTCCCTCTAAATCAGATTTATTCTTTTCATTCCAAGCGCCTGCGGGACCTGAGCGGAGAATCCCTTGATCATGCTCTTGATACACTAATAGGCACTGTGCAACACAAGACGTCTATCTCCGAAATTTACCCAGTGATCCGTAAAGTACTCCTCAAAATTGACCCATACGCGATTTTCTCCTCCTGGTCCTCTTGGATACCGGGTGAGGATATCTCGGACTGCATTCTCCAGGGCTGGTTGGTGGTGCGGCGTTGCATCATAAATGAACACTGGCACGAAACTTATTACAAACTAGCACATAAAGCACTCTACAGTTTTAATATTTTACCATCTCCTAATTTTCCAGAAAGAATAATGGCATGCCCTAAATGCTCAACCCCCCTGACTAATTTATGGCAAGGGGTCTGGACTTGCTCCCACTCTCAGGATTTCTGGCACATTATTCGCTCTTATATTACAGACACTTGGGACATTACATTGCCCTTTACTCCTAGATCATTGCTTTTTCATCAGTTCAGACCCCCTGATGGCACCACTCCACTTTTGCCTAAGATTCCCCAGATGATTCATATAGTCATGGTAGTAGCACTAAGATGTTTATTTGCTTCATGGTTGTCTGCTTCTATCCCGGCACTGATTATGGTCACATCACAACTTAAAACATTCTGTGGCATAGACAGGCTGGACATGGAAAGACACAAAAACAGTAAAAATTTTGGATAAATGGAATGTATTTATATTCAATCACTACACTACAGAGGAAAAAGCCGACATAGTACGACCTTTTAGTTCCACCGAATGGTACTGCCTAGGTGCTATTGGGGATACGCTGGGGACTTGAGACTTCCCTCATAGACTTCACTGACGGTAGAGTATATGACCGGTGAGAGGTGGGAAGTCCAGAGTCGGGAATCCACGACCACTACGGCACATAATGTCTGTTTTGTGTCCATTTCGGTATCTACAGGTATGCATGTCCTCTCTCGATAACCACGTGTTATTTTGGAACTATTAGATTTTCTTTCTTTCGAATTGTCCTCATTTAGCAGCAGGATTAACTCATGCTATGGACTCAGCTAATTTCCTATGGACTTTAATTTTGATGTAAGAACTTGTTCTCTCCATTCCATTTCGCTCTATTGCATGGTGATTTATTCCGATGCACACCTTTGTTCATCGTTGTACTTTGGCCTTACGTTATTTTGCTTTTCTGTGTGTAAATGTTTTGTTTACAAAAATTGCAATAAAATGTGTTAAAAAAATAAAATAAAAAGAGTAAATCGAGCCCGGAAAGAACTTGGATGCATCAGTTACAATCTAGTGGTAACCATAAATGCAGCAGGTGCTCGTATTGCCACCAACTTCAAAAAGGAAAAAGACTTCCATATAAGTGGAGAAGATGTACATGTCAGTGACTTCATCACTTGCAGAACACAATTTATTGTCTATTGTTTGAAATGCCCCTGCAATAGATTCTACGTGTGCTCTACTATCCGGCAAATGTTTGTACAATTTCACGAACATTTGAGGCTATCCCGCATGGGTCAAGGTGTACCCAGACTAGCAGGACATCTGCCTAAAGAACACATTAGATGCGCTGATGCTCTCACCTTTTTCGGACTAGAACAAGTTACTTTCGCAACTACAGGCATGGATAAACACACATACCTTTTGCGCAAGGAAGTGCTATGGATTCCCGACTTGAAGCAACGGGACCCCTCGGATTTAATGAGAGAAACTAATTCAGCTCATTCCTCTGATTGATGTATTGTCCGCTCTGCTTCATAAGTTGATTTGTTTATGTCCTCTCTGTCATCCTCATCCTTGTCTTCTGCTATCTTCCCCTTTTTGTTCTCTTTCACAGGTTCTACACTGCAGAGGATTCCCTCACCAGCACATACAAGAGTATGTCATCCCTCAGCTCTGCTGGCCGGGATGTACGCACAGTGTTAGCGTCATGTTACCTAGCAACATACTTACCGCAGCAGATGATGCGCCATGGCTCCTTTGTCTATTTAAACCTAACGCGCAGGCAGTTCGGGTGGGCGTGACCAAGTGGGAATACCTGCGAAATGGGACAGTCATCCACGAGCTCCATGGAGCTCTGCTTTCTTCCTTCCCTCCCTGCTTTGTGCTTCACTGAATTGATGGAATAAAAACACCTTCTTGCATCCAGAACGGGTGAGTGCTTTATCATCTCTCTTTGCTCCATTATTTGCTGTTTTGTCTATGTAAGTGCACCCCTGGGAAGCAAATTTATGTACATCATCACAAATATCATGAGATACTCCACACAGTGAGCAGTGCCGAGACTGTTTTTCTATATTTTGCAATTTGTTATTTTTTCCATTGACAGTCATATGAGGGCTTTGTTTTTGCAGGACAAGTGAGTTTGACGCGGACTCTCGTCAAACTCACTTGACTAAGGCTATCCTTCATATAAGATATGGTCAGAGACTGTTAATAGGATTCAGAATATTGGGCAGACTAGATGGGCCAAAATGGTTCTTCTCTGCCGACACATTCTATATTTCTATGTAAGTGGTAAATTTTTATAAGCTTTTTTTTGCTGGGTAAACGGAAAAGATTTCCTTTTTTTTTCAATTTACACAGTTTACAATATGGTAACAATATCATAGCTTTATTCTTGGGTCAGTGTGATTACAGCAATACCAAATGTATATACAGTGGAGATCAAAAGTTTGGGCACCCCAGGTAAACATTTGTATTAATGTGTATAAAGAAGCCAAGGAAATCTCCAAAAGGCATCAAATTACAGATTAGACATTCTTATAATATGTCAACAAAAGTTAGATTTTATTTCCATCATTTACACTTTTAAAATAACAGAAAAAAAAATTGCATCTGCAAAAGTTTGGGCACCCCGCAGAATTTATAGCATGCACTGCCCCCTTTGCAAAGCTGAGACCTGCCAGTGTCATGGATTGTTCTCAATCATTATCTGGGAAGACCAGGTGATATCAATCTCAAAGGTTTTAAATGCCCAGACTCATCTGACCTTACTCCAACAATCAGCACCATGGGTTCTGATGTCTAGAAATCAGAAACTGAAAATAGTTGACGCTCACAAAGCTGGAGAAGGCTTTAAGAAGATAGCAAAACGTTTTCAGATGTCAATATCCTCTGTTCGGAATGTCATTAAGAAATGGCAGTCATCAGGAACAGTGGAAGTTAAAGGAAGATCTAGAAGACCAAGAAAAATATCAGACAGAACAGCTCGCAGGATTGTGAGAAGAACAATTCAAAACCCAGGTTTAACTGCACAATCCCTCCAGAAAGATCTGGCAGACACTGGAGTTGTGGTACACTATTCCACTATAAAGAGACACTTGTACAAATATGGTCTTCATGGAAGAGTCATCAGAAGAAAACCTCTTCTACGTCCTCACCACAAAAATCAGCGTTTGAACTTTGCAAATGAACATATAGACAAGCCTGATGCATTTTGGAAACAAGTTCTGTGGACCAATGAGGTTAAAATTGAACTTTTAGGCCAGAATGAGCAAAGGTACGTTTGGAGAAGGGGAACAGAATTTAATGAAAAGAACCTCTGTCCAACTGTTAAGCATGGGGGTGGATCAATCATGCTTTGGGGTTGTGTTGCAGCCAGTGGCACAGGGAACATCTCACGAGTAGAAGGTAAAATGGATTAATTAAAATTTCAGCTAATTTTGGATGCTAACTTGATGCCATCTGTACAAATGGATAATGATCCTAAACACACCTCAAAATCCACGGGGGATTACATCAGAGGCGTAAATCGAAGATTTTGCCATGGCCTCCACAATCTCCTGACTTCAACATAATTGAAAATCTACGGATAGACCTTAAAAGAGCAGTCCAGAAATCTCAATGAACTGGAAGACTTTTGTAAGGAAGAATGGGCAAAGATACCTCAAACAAGAATTGAAAGACTCTTGCCTGGCTACAAAAAGCGCTTACAAGCTGTGATACTTGCCAAAAGGGGGCAGTACAAGATATTAACCCCTTAAGGACTGAGGTTTTTTGCGGTTTTTGCACTTTCGTTTTTTCCTCCTCACCTTTTAAAAATCATAACCCTTTCAATTTTGCACCTAAAAATCCATATGATGGCTTATTTTTTGCACCACCAATTCTACTTTGCATAGACATCAGTCATTTTACCAAAAAATCTACAGCGAAACGGAAAAAAAAATCGTGCGACGAAATTGAAGAAAAAACGCAATTTTTCTAGCTTTTTGGGGCTTCCATTTCTATGCAGTACAAATTTCCGGTAAATATGTCACCTGATCTTTATTCTGTAGGTCCATACGATTAAAATGATACCCACTTATATAGGTTTGATTTTGTCGTACTTCTGGAAAAAATCATAACTACATGCACGGAAATTTATACGTTTAAAATTGTCATATTCTGACCCCTATAACTTTTTTATTTTTCTGCGTATGGGGCGGTATGAGAGCTCATTTTTTGCACCGTGATCTGACGTTTATAGCGGTACCATTTTTGTATTGATCAGACTTTTTGATCGCTTTTTATTTATTCTTTTAGGATATAAAAAGCGACCAAAAATACATTATTTTGGACTCTGCGGTTTAATTAATTATATATTTTTATAGTTCGGACATTTACGCACGCGGCAATACCACATATGTTTATATTTATTTTTATTTACATGTTTTTTTTTAGGGGAAAAGGGGGGTGATTTGAACTTTTATTAAGGAAAGGGTTAAATCACATTTATTAACTTTTTATTTTTTACACTTTTTTTTTTTTGCAGTGTTATAGCTCCCATAGGGACCTATAGCACTGCACACACTGATTGCCAGCACTGTTCACTGCAAAGCCACGGCTTTGCAGTGATCAGTGTTATCGGCGGTCGATTGCTCAAGCCTGCATCTCAGGCTTGGAGTAATCAATCGCCGAAGGGACACGCCGGAGGCAGGTAAGAGGAGCTCCGCTCGTGTCCCAGCTGATCGGGACACCACATTTTCACTGCGGTGGTCCCGATTAGCCCCACTGAGCAGCCGGGCAGCTTTCACTTTCGTTTTAGATGCGGCATTCAACTTTCAACGCCACGTCTAAAGGGTTAATAGCACTCGGCACCGTGATCGCTACCGCACGCTATTAGCCCCGGGATCAGATACATGCCAGGACCGACCCCATATGACGCGGAGTCACCGTGACTTCGCGTTATATCGCGGGAGCCGGCCAAGGACGTAAAGATAAGTTCTTGGTCGTTAAGGGGTTAACGCTGCAGGGTGCCCAAACTTTTGCAGACGCCATTTTTTTGTTTTCTGTTATTTTGAAAGTGTAAATGATGGAAATAAAATCTAACTTTTGTTGACATATAAGAATGTCTAATCTGTAATTTGTTGCCTTTTGGAGATTTGTCCATCTTTCCTTGGCTTCTTTATGCACATTAATACAAATTTTTTCCTGGGGTGCCCAAACTTTTGATCCCCACTGTATTTACTTCCTTACTTTGGCTGAACACAAACATTTAAAAAACTATAAATAAATAAAGTAGTGCCGCCACATAGACCCATTACTTTTTGTTTTTCCCGACAGTGCTATGTTTTGGCTCGTTTATTGCAGGAAAACATGTAGTTTTTATTGGTACATTTTTGGAAAACAATTACTTTTTTTTTTTATGTTTTCTTAGTTTTCTGGAAGATGCATTAACAAAACACAGTAATTATGCCTTTTTTTTGTTACAGCGCTTCACGTGTTAGCCAGATACTTTTATTACTAGTCCCACAGCCGGGTACTCAGACACTCATGGCAGGCTTGGGGACCTTTAAAGCACAACTGTCATGGAAATTATACCCCCCAGACTAATAACATGATAGTATAGATGATGATACGTGTAATGCAGCTGTACTTTTGGCTGCTGTTTATCACTCTTTATCAGCAGGAAAATAGTTTTATCGTGCGGTCAGCAACAGTTGGATAGGCGTGGCTGGGGATCGTAATGCCCCACCTCCACCACGCCTATCCCCTGTAAGTGAGCGCTAGACCACTGTGTGATTGACACACAGGTCCCCACCCCCCGATGTCCATGATGTGCGGGCCGGCGTGACTCCACTGAGCTTATACATATACAGTGCCCGTACTCCTCTTCTTTGTTCTCATGGTGCAGGAGACGCGCTGCTTCTTCTTTCACTATAGGCATTGAGCTCCCTCCCTGCCTCTAGCACTGCGCAGGCGCACTGAGCTGGCGGTAGACAACGGGAGCGAGCTCACTGCCTGTAGTGAAAGCAGAAGCAGCGCGTCTCCGGCACCAGGAGAAGAAAGAAGAGGAGTACGGGCACTGTATATCATGTAACATAAAGGTGCACATTATATGTATAGGCTCAGTGGAGTCCCGCCGGCCCGCACATCATGGGGGGCGGGTGGACCTGCGTGTCAATCACACAGTGGTCTAGCGCTCACTTACAGGGGATAGGCGTGGCAGAGGCGGGGCATTACGATCCTCAGCCACGCCTATCCGACTATTGCTGACCGCACAATAAAACTATTTTCCTGCTGATAAAGAGTGATAAACAGCAGCCAAAAGTACAGCTGCATTACACGTATCATCATCTATACTATCATGTTATTAGTCTGGGGGGTATAATTTCCACGACAGTTGCGCTTTAATAAAACCCCAAGTTACCATGGAAGCACATCAGCCCTGGAGATCATGTCACCGGAAAGCTGATGAGACGGAATGGTGCAGCGACAATCCTCACGTGATGGTCAAGATTTGACAGCTCATATAAAGTGTTAATCAACCAAGATAGGAGGCTTCTCTGCTCCAAGTAGTTACAGTGGAGCTTGGCTATTAGACCATATTCACCCTGCTTAAAATGTGTGGAATGTCTGCCCATAAAACACAGGAGAACATTCCGCAAATGTGTTTGTTTCAGTGGCATCAGGACAGCATCTTTTCCTTTACTGCTTGTGAAAATAAAAAGTATGGGGCACCACCAGAATGTTCGTATAATTTTTTTTATTTTTTTTTACACTAACAGGCTGGTGTAGCCCCCAACTTTTCCTTTTCATAATGGGTAAAAATTTGTGGTGCAATTTCTCCCGAGTACGGAGATACCCCATATGTGGCCCTAAACTGTTTCCTTGAAATACGACAGGGCTCCGAAGTGAGAGAGCCCCATGCTCATGAGGACTAAATTAGGGATTGCATAGGGGTGGACATAGGGGGTATTCTACGCCAGTGATTCCCAAACAGGGTGCCTCCAGCTGTTGCTAAACTCCCAACATGCCTGGACAGTCAGTGGCTGTCCAGAAATGCTGGGAGTTGTTGTTTTGCAACAGCTGGAGACTCCGTTTTGGAAACGCTGCCGCACGATACGTTTTTCATTTTTATTGGGGGGGGGGGGGGCAGTGTAAGGGGGTGTGTATGTAGTGTTTTACTCTTTATTATCTGTTAATGTAGTGTAGTGTTTTTAGGGTACATTCGCACTGGCGGATACGGTGAGTTTCCCGCTAGGAGTTTGAGCTGCGGCGAAAAATTTACCACAGCCCAAACTTGAAGCAGGAAACTTACTGTAATTCTGCCTGTGTGAACATACCCTGTACGTTCACATGGGGGGACAAGCCTCCAGCTGTTTCAATACTACAACTCCCAGCATGTACTGACAGACCGTGCATGCTGGGAGTTGTACTTTTGCAACAGCTGGAGGCACACTGGTTGGAAAACCTTCAGTTAAGTTCTGTTACCTAACTCAGTATTTTGCAACAAGTGTGCCTCCAGCTGTTGCAATACTACAACTCCCAGCATGTACTGGTCGCTGAAGGGCATGCTGGGAGATGTAGTTATGCAATAGCTGGTTGTACGCAACTACAACTCCCAGCATGCCGAGACAGCTGTTTGGGCATGCTGGGATTTGCAGTTTTGCAACATCTGGAGGGCTACAGTTTATAGACCACTGCCCAGTGATCTCCAAACTGTGACCCTCCAGATGTTGCAAAACTACAAATCCCAGCATGCCCAGACAGCAAAGATCTGTTTGGGCATGCTAGGAGTTGTAGTTTTGCAAGATCTGGAGGGATACAGTTTAGAGACCACTGTATAGTGGTCTCAACCTGCAGTCCTCCAGCTGTTGCAAAACTACATATTCCAGCATGCCCAAACAGCAAACAGCTGTCTGGCCATGCTGGGAGTTGTAGTTTTGGAACATACGAGGTCTACAGATTAGAGACCACCGTATAATGGTCTCAGACTGTAGCCCCCCAGATGTTGCTAGGCAACTTACCGGCTTCCGTCGGATCCAGGGAGCCGTCCTCTTCTGCCGCACACCGATCACAGTCGCTCCACTGCCTCCGGACGGGTAAGTGATCTTCTGCGCCGGTCCTCTTCATTTTCCCTGTTCTGCCCTGCCTATTGTGGGTGGGCAGGATGGGGAAAAAATAAAGTAAACACCGATCTGCTATTGGTGGTCGCGTCTAGACCACCAATAGCAGGGATAGGAGGGGTGGCACCCCTGCCACCTCACTCCTATCTCTTCAGGGGGATTGTGGGTGTCTTAGACAACCGCGATCCCCTTTATATTCCGTGTCACCATAGACCCGTAATCGGCGCAAATCGCAAGTGTGAATTCACTTGCGATTTGCGCCGATCGCCGGCATGGGGGGGGGTCTGATGACCCCCCTAGGCATTTGCGCGGGGTGCCTGCTGATTGATATTCCCACGGGCGTATGGATAAGCCCTTCGTCCTTAAGTACCAGGACGCAAGGGCGTATGCATGCGCCCTTCATCCCCAACAGGTTAGGAGGTTAAAGAAAAAGTGCCACAATTTTTAAAAATGGAAAACAATGTTATGTGATTTATGTTTTATATGCGAATATTAGAATATAATATAAAGATAAAGAAAGTGAAAAGAAAAACCTTTAAATAGTGTAGAAAAAAAAAAAGTAAAAAATAAAGGCCTGATGCAGAAATCACATTATGACAAATCTAATTCGCACGTACGCTTGCGACAAAAGATACAAAATAAACAAGAGAACGTGAAGATTACCCATTCCTTTGGTCATAATCTCATTTTATTTAGTCTCATTTCTTTGCTCTCTCTGGTTGAATGATGAGTACAACAGAACACAATATAAAAATAAACCTGGATCTGGAAATCCATCCTGGTGAGGTTTCTTGTGAGGCCGAGGGCTGTAGATAAAACAGAGCTCTGTGAAATGTGATTATCCGCAGGAAAAGCCAGTTCACACCGGACCATAATTACACTCCCCTCCACTTGTCAATGTGGCAGACTAAATCAGATAGAACACTGATCTTATCGTTTCCCAAGACTGCGTTACCTAAATCTTATTGCTATCTATTTATAGAACAATTAATAACCGAAATCTCATCCTGTCGTTTCCAGTAATGGTTCTCTCTAATTTCCATTACATACATACCCTTCGGGCCTTGGAACAATTATGACATCAGGAAGGGACTCTAAAACCTCATTGTTTAATTTAGAAAAGTGATGGAAGGACACCTGAGTAGAATGTTGGGTCACATCCATTATTCTTTAAATAAGCAGTTATAAAAAAAAAAAAATAATAATTCACAAAAAGTTTTGATTGTTCGTGCTCTTAATGTTCCACAGTTGCTATGTTAGCTATCTCCCAGGTCTGTCACATGACTGTCTACACATTCTGTGTGCGCTTCACTCCCTGCTCTTTCTAGTGATTGGTTGGGGTCTAAACACTCAGACCCCAACTGAAATAAATAAGACTGTATAAGGGTGCATTTACATGCTATTACTAGCAGCGGGTTTCACGCTTGCAGCGGGTTCCACCATTGATTTGAATGGGTCCACAGACAGTCCGCAATAGTGGCAGATTTGCGGACTGTCCGCGGACCTATTTTAATCAAAGGTAGCGTAACTCGAAAATCTTAAAAAGGTAGCTTTAGGCTATGTTCGCGGATTTCTCTTGGCTTTATTTATTTTTTAAACTAAACTCAATACACAGCGTTTTCCATTCGTCATTACATAAGGCTTTTTTTTATTTAAACCAGAAAACTCTCATCTGTCAACAACACATTGGCCGAGATTTATCAAACTGTGTGAGAGAAAAAGTGGAGAGCTTTTTCCACAGTGAACAATCACATCTCAGCTAACGAGCTCTGGTAAAGTGAAAGCTGAGCTGTGATTGGTTATTGTGAGAAAATCATTCCACTTTTTCTCTCACAGTTTGATAAATCTGGGCCATTGTGTGAAAGCTTCATATGCAGCATGGGCTCAGTACACCTACTACAAGTGGAATTTCATGCCATGATTTACCTCTTACGTTTATACAAAGTTGCATTCTAGACCTTTACCTGACTAGATGGTTGGTGAGGGGCATCACACATATACGCCGTCTATACGATAACGCCTTCTTAGCCCCATTCCTATCCCTCACTACCACCTTTCACCTACCTCAGCAAGACTTTTACAAATACCTGCAAATCCGTCACTTCATATAAGGTCTGACTAGGTCAGGGATGCCCCCGGGACGCCTCAGCTCTTAAGTTATCAGGGATGCCCCCGGGACGCCTCAGCTCTTAAGTTACTCACATCCCCTCTTAAGGGATTAAAACCATATTACCTCAGACTCCTCCATGACAATGTCTTTTCTAAGTCCTACCCCTTACGGCTTTGGAGAGAGAGAATTGGGGTTCACACGCACCCTAGAGGAATGGCAGAAAGCATTTAATCTAGCAAACAGGGCCTTTCAGTGTTCCTCTCTCACACAGAATCGGCCTATAAAACTATCTTGCGCTGGTACTACACGCCTGACAGACTTCATGTGATGTACCCAGAAACCTCAGACCGTTGCTGAAGAAATTGCTGTTCCAGGGGTACCCTAACCCATATTTTATGGTCCTGCCTCTTACTACAGCCGTTTTGGTCTGCATGCAAACGGCTTCTACAGGACCTTTTTGGTAGACATATTCCCTGGTTACTACAATCGATTTTACTTTTTCTTAACCTGGATAGTTTGCCAAGGGACTTTCAAGGATTATTTTGTATAATATGTATACTAGCTAAGATTGTGATAGTGAGTAACTAGAAAATGTAGGATCTCCCTAACTTAGAAACATTACTACAAAAAATACAAACAACCTTCGCCTGCGAAAAAAAGTATAGCCAGAGGTGCCGACAGAATGCCCAAATTTTCTACAAGATGGAGACAATGGTCCCCTATCAATCATCACATTGCACTGATAACTGCTGACACGAAAACAACAATTCTTTACTATGTTTCCTCCACATGATCCCATTCACTAGAGGTATAACTCCATTAGTAATAATTTACTTAATCACATCTTCCCAATAGCAAGCAGGCAGTTCACACAAATGTATGAGGGTCAGTCAAAGCTTGCATTCAGAAGACCACAGGAGTTGATGGAATCTTTGTGTATACGCTTTTATAGTGACCTTTTATGTTTTTGGTTTGGATGTGTTGTCCATCACTTGTTGTACTATCTGAAAATGTTCAATAAACACTATTTAAAAAAATAAAATAAAATCTGGGCCATTGTTCCAATAGCCTTCTGGCTTGTCCAGGTGATATAAAGCAAACTGCAGACAGGCAGCAATATTATTTTTGGAAAGCAGCATCTTATGCACAGCATTGTTGTTTGGTGTCCTTCTGATGGTTAACATTAAATACTGTGAAAAGGCCTTTAGTTGGTTAGAGGTTACCTTGGTTTCCTTTGTGACCTTGCAGATATTATATACCTTGCTCTTGGCAAGGTCTGTGTTGGATGATCCCTCATGGGAAAGGAAATAATGGTCTTGAATTTCCTTCATTTGCACATACAGTTTGTTTCGCTGCACCCCCCCCCCCCCCCCCACATAATTCACATTCACCATCACAAGTTGCACAGCACCATTTGTTTTATTTCAGTACAGCTGTGTCTACCTGTTTTATTACTCTTACTTTGTGTGAGCATCAGTCTGACTGAGGTTGGCACACGGCAGTATTTCTGCATTGAATTTTGCATGAATTTCTTGCCAATACACTTAAAATGGGATTCTGCTGTCCCATTGGCTAGAGGTTCATGCAGAATTCCATGTAGAAATTCTGCCGTGTGAAAATAACCTTACTGTGCATAAAGTGTCTCAAATTATGTCAATTCTGTAATACTCAGAATGAAATAGTAATTTATCAGATTACCTCCTATGAGCTCCCAGACCCCTTCCCCGCCATTTCTATGGGATCAGGATATATAGCAGTTTTACACCTCCCCTGAGGCTGTTAACAAGGAGATTTTTGTTTACTTACCGTAAAATCTCTTTCTCGGAGGATCCATTGGGGGACACAGACCGTGGGTGTAGGCGGCTGTCTCTAGGAGGTGTGACACTATGGTAATAAAAAAAAAAAATGTGTCTCCTCCCAGCAGGATATACCAAGCCTTCAGGCTCTGAGCTAATCAGTATAACCCCTTGGGGACGGAGCCCATTATGACCTTAAGGACGGGAGCATTTTTTGCAAATCTGACCACTGTCACTTTAAGCTTTAATAAATCTGGGATGCTTTTACTTATAAATTTGATTCCAAGACTTTTTTCGTGACATATTCTACTTTATGTTAGTGGTAAATTTTCGTCGATACTTGCATAATTTCTTCGTGAAAAATTCAAAAATTTCATGAAAAATTAGAAAATTTAGCATTTTTCTAACTTTGAAGCTCTCTGCTTATAATGAATATGGATATTCCAAATAAAATATATATAGATTCACATATACAATATGTCTACTTTATGTTTGCATCATAAGTTGACATGTTTTTACATTTGGAAAACATCAGAGGGCTTCAAAGTTCAGCCTCAATTTTCCAATTTTTCGCAAAATTTTCTAAATCGGAATTTTTCAGGGACCAATTCAGGTTTGAAGTGGATTTGAAGGGTCTTCTGGTTAGAAATACCCCATTATAAAAACTGCACCCCTCAAAGTATTCAAAATGACATTCAGTAAGTGCGTTAACCCTTTAGGTGTCTCACAGGAATAGCAGCAAGTGAAGGAGAAAATTCAAAATCTTCATTTTTTACACTCGCATGTTCTTGAAGACCCAGTTTTAGAATTTTTACAAGGGGCAAAAGGAAAAAAAATCCTCTCAAAATTAGTAACCCAATTTCTCTCGAGTAACAAAATACCTCATATGTGTATGTCAAGAGTTCGGCGGGTGCACTAGAGGGCTCAGAAGCGAAGTAGCAACAATGGGATTTAGGAGAGTGAGTTTTTTTTCTGAAATGGTTTTTGAGGGGCATGTCCCATTTAGGAAGCCCTATGGTGCCAGGACAGCAACCCCAGCCCCCCCCATCGCACACTATTATGGAAACTACACCCCTCAAGGAACATAACAAGGAGTACGGTGAGCCTTAACACCACACAGGCGTTTGACAACTTTTTGTTAAAGTCAGATGTGTAAATGAAAAAAAATTTTTTTTTCACAAAAATGCTGTTTTTTCCCCCCCAAATTTTACTTTTTTTCTTTTTTTTTTACAGAAATGCATGGACTTTTTTTAACCCCATTTCTTCTGAGTATGGAAATGCCCCATGTTTGGACGTCAAGTGCACTGCGAGCGAACTACAATGCTCAGAACAGAAGGAGCGCCATTGAACTTTTAGAAAGATAATTTGTTTGGAATAGAAGTCGGGGGCCATGTGCATTTACAAAGCCCCCCATGGTGCCAAAACAGTAGACCCCCCCACACGTGACCCCATTTTGGAAACTACACCCCTCACGGAATGTAATAAGGGGTACAGTGAGCATTTACACCCTACTGGCGTTTGACAGATCTTTGGAACAGTGGGCTGTGCAAACAAAAAAATTAAATTTTTCATTTTCACTGACCACTGTTCCAAAAATCTGTCAGACCCCTGTGGGGCGTAAATGCTCACTGTACCCCTTGTTACATTCCGTGAGGGGTGTAGTTTCCAAAATGGGGTCACATGTGGATGTTTATTTTTTGGGGTTTATGTCAGAACCGATGTAAAATCAGCCACCCCTGTGCAAATCACCAATTTAGGCCTCAAATGTACGTAGTGCACTCTCACTCCTGAGCCTTGTTGTGCACCCGCACAGTATTTTACGCCCACATATGGGGTATTTCCGTACTCAGGAGAAATTGCGTTACACATTTTGGGGGTCTTTTTTTCCTTTTACCTCTTGTGAAAATAAAAAGTAAAGGGCAACACCAGCATGTTAGTGTAAAAAATAATTTCTTTTACACTAACAGGCTGGTGTAGACCCCCAAGTTTTCCTTTTCATAAGGGGTAAAAGGAGAAACAGCCCCTCAAAATTTGTAGTGCAATTTCTCTCGAGTACGGAAATACCCCATATGTGGCCCTAAACTGTTTCCTTGAAATACGACAGGGCTCCGAAGTGAGAGCACCATGCGCATTTGAGGACTAAATTAGGGATTGCATAGGGGTAGACATAGGGGTATTCTACGCCAGTGATTCCCAAACAGGGTGCCTCCAGCTGTTGCTAAACTCCCAGCATGCCTGGACAGTCAGTGGCTGTCCAGAAATGCATGGATTTGTTGTTTTGCAAGAGCTGGAGGCTCCGTTTTGGAAACACTGCCGTACAATAGGTTTTTCATTTTTCTTGGGGGGGGGGGGGGGGGGGGGGGGGAAACAGTGTAAGGGGGTGTATATGTAGTGTTTTGCTCTTTATTAGGTATTAGTGTAGTGTTTTTAGGGTACATTCGCACTGGCGGGTTACGGTGAGTTTCCCGCTTGGAATTAGCCGCAGCTCATACTTGAAGCAGGAAACTTACTGTAAACCCACCCGTGTGAATGTACCCACAAATGTACCCCAGGACGGGACTGAAGACGGGACTCCCAATGAAGACGACAAAGAAGAATCGCCCGTAATTCCAATATGTTTATCGGAAGAAGGGTCTCCTGGGGAGACCAGAGTCCCTGAACAGTCCAATTCTCGAACACGCCGCCCCAGCCCAACAGGCTGGCATCCGTTGTAACAACCTGCCAGTGAAGGGGAAGAAACGACCGCCCTTGGAGAAGAAGGGGGGGGGGGGAGCGGAGCCACCAGAGCAGAGAAACTGACGGACCCTGCGAGGGAGAACAATCTGACGATCGAGGGACAGAGGAGACCTGTTCCATCGAGAGAGAATCGCCAGTTGAAGGGGGCGGTAATGAAACTGGGCAAAGGGTATGGCCTCCATAGTTGCCGCCATCCGACCCAGGACTTCCATACAAGTGCGGATGGGGACTGAGACCTGGGTCCGAAGGGAGCGGACCCCCGACCGAAGCGCCAGACGTTTGTCTGGCGGGAGACAAATTCGGGCAGAGGCCGTGTCGAATCGAAGTCCCAGGAAGGTTAGAGACTGGGTAGGACGGAGGAATGACTTGTCCCAGTTGACCATCCACCCGAAGCGAGTCAGAGTGTGGAGAGTGACGTCCAGATTCTCCAGAGTCTGGGCTCTGGTTGGAGCCTTGATGAGAAGGTCGTCCAGATAGGGTATCACCGAGATTCCCCTCGACCGTAACAGGCCCATCACTGGCGCAAGGATCTTTGTAAAGACCCGAGGAGCCGTGGCTAGACCAAAGGGGAGGGCTATGAATTGAAAGTGCCCCTCCGGAACCGCAAAGCGGAGGTACCGATGATGGCCTGGAAATATTGGCACATGGAGGTAGGCATCCTTGATGTCCACCGATGAAAGGAACTTCCCTTGTTCCAGGGACGCCACAACCGAACGGAGAGATTCCATTCAGAAGTGGTGGATAAGAAGGTGACGGTTGAGACGCTTGAGGTATAGGATTGGTCGCACAGAACCGTCCTTCTGGGGGACCACAAAAAGATTTGAATAGAAACCCCGAAACCGTTCACCTGGAGGAACAGGAGCGATAATTCCCTTGAGAAGCAGAGACTGGAGAGCCGCTCGAAATTGCTTCGCCAGGAGGAGACAAGGGGGCCCGGGATCGAAAAAAAGCGATCTCTCGCAAGGGAGGCAAATTCTATTCGAAGACCGTTGGACACCACGTCCGTGACCCAAGAGACCTGAATGTGTGAGGTCCAGATGTCTCGAAAAAGCAAGAGACGACCTCCCACCCGAGAAGAAACTGCGGGTGGGGGCCTCACTTCATGCAGAAGTGGGTTTGCGGTTGCCTGATTTGGGCGCAAAACGGCCGGACCGGTTGGAGTCTGACTTCCAAGACGGGCGTGCCCGGAACGAGGGAGCCTTCTTGTCCCGCGAAGGCGCCTGCCCGGACCCTTTGCTGGAGCCAGAGGTCCGAAAGGACTGAAAGGAAAAGGACTTCCTTTGGTAAGTAGGGCGAGCCTTATTTTGAGGTAACAAGGAACTCTTACCTACCGTTGCCTCAGAGATAATCTCATCAAGGTGTTTGGCAAAAAGACGGCCACCCGTAAAGGGAAGCTCCGTGAGAGACCTTTTGGAAGCGGCATCCGCATTCCAAGCTTTAAGCCACATAGAGCGACGGAGAGCCGCTAGGTGACCCACAGCAAAGGCAGAACGGGCTGACTGCATGGAAGCTGCGCACAGGAAGTCCCCAGCCTTAGAGCATTGGAGAGCCAGAGCAGATAGATCCTCTGGGGGGGGGGGATCCCGCTAAGATATCCTGATGGAGCTTTTGGCACCACTCCGACAGAGCCTTGCACACCCATGTCGAGGCGAAGATGGGGAGAAGAGAAGAGCCAGCTGCTTCAGAGGCAAACTTCGCTAAGGATTCTACCTTCTTGTCCGTGGGATCCTTGAAGGCAGCGGCATCTGCCAGAGGCAGTGTAGACGCCTTAGAGATGCGGGAGATTGGTGGATCCACTGAGGGGAAACCACCTTAGTGACAAAGTCCTTGTCAAATGGATAACGTTCTTGAATAGTCTTGATTCCTGGGAACCTCTTGTCTGGATGTTTCCATGCAGATTCCAGAATGTTGTCAAAGTCAGCGTGAGACCTGAACCTTTGAGGTGCTGGCTTAGCACGATGAAAGGATACTCCTGGATTGACATCCGAAGATCCTGGGTCCTCTAAGTGAAAGGTGTCTCTTATGGCTGTCACCAATGAGTTCACCGTTGCAATTGAGTCCGAGCGATCCTCTGAGTCAGATGCCGGCTCGGAAGCCTTGTCCACCAGTTCACCAGGAGAATGTGAATGAGTAGAGGCAGTCCTGGAGGGGGGCGACCCTGACCGGGTACGCGGCTCTGGCATGGCAGAGCGGTGACTCCGAGAACATCCTCTGGAGGAGCGACGTTTGTGCCGAGATGACGGGGGGGGGGGGGGGGGTTAGCGGGACCCACGAGGGGAACACTCACTTCTATCTGAAGACTCAATGGAAGAGTCAGACGAGGCACCCCTAGTACGCTTGTGAGAGCGTGAAGTATGTGGAGACGAGGAGCAGGGAAGACCCCTTCAAGGCAGACACCACTTCCCAGGAGGCCTCAGCCACCGAACGGGAGACTTGGGTCAAATCAGCCATATACTGGTTCAGGGAAGAAACCCAGGCTGGTGGAGCGGCTGAACCCACCGGAACCGAAACGGCATCAGGGGGTACCCAGGGGGTCTGGGGGAGCAGTGGAACAGGCAGGGCAAGTGGGCTCGGTAGAGCCAGGCATTTTGGTACTACAGTGCTTACAGACAAAATAAGTCACTGAGGTTCCAGGTTTCTGTTTACGGGTACGGACATTATGAGAAAAAAGGGACAGGAACTTTCTCACTCTAGTCTGTGTCCCCTGGCAGCTGCAGTGAGGAGAACAGCTCCGTACAGCTAGTGTGAGAAAACAGGCCAGACAATAGCAGAGGGGGGCGTGCCTGAAGCAGAGGCACTAACTAATTGGCCCCCTTGTGACAAAAAAATCACGCCCACGGCGCTGATTGGAGGCTATTTGGTGCCTCAGAAGAGCTCCGACAGCCCTGTGGGCGGAGCTAAGGAAAGCCGAGAAGAAACCGTAATGGCGCCCGCTCCTTGTCCCGAGCACACATGTCAGCCGCATATGCGTTCGGGGGAACAGAGCGGGAGGCCGATACGCCGGCAGGGACTGCCGGCGAAAGCTTAAGTAAGCCGGCGCAAAGAGCGCCTGGCCCGAACCAGCGCCGTAGCTGTCAGCCGCATATAAGGCGCTGGCGGCGAAAACAAAAGTAAGCCGGCGAGGAGAGCACCCGGCCGGTACCAGCACCACAGCTGTCAGACGCATATAAGGCGCTGCAGTCTAAACACCATACCACACACACACTAGTGAAAAACATATGCCCCCTCAGATGCCACTGCTCCCCCAGGTTAAAGGACCAGAATAAAAGCCCATCCCCCAGTAAGCCAGCCTCATAACCTTAAAAGGTGGGCCAAAACCGGGGGGTCTCCAGAAGTTGCAAGTCCGCACCTAAGGAGAAAAGTACTTACCTCAGTCAGAAGAACTTACCTAATTAAGTCTTCAGTGAAGTCTTCAGTCAGCTTAGTTACCTGCATCACGCCTGGCTGCTATGCGCGAGCGAGGCAAGCAGGGAAATAGGGGGACCCGGCCCCATGAGGTACCAACCCAGGCGCTGACCGTTGGCGAGGGGGGGAGGGGGGGGGGGGGGAGAACAGCGCATATAAGTAATGTCTGTGCCCCCTTACTCGCAATGGGGAAACAGGGAACCGGAGTCCGAGTCCCCACCTGAAAACAGAAAAGAAAAGGGAATAAAAAAACTAACACGTCCCTATACTAGGTAAATAAAAAATCAGAAGACCTGGTCTGGAGAATTCCAGACCATGTCCAACACCTTCAGGCACTAAGCTTAAACTGATTAGCTCAGAGCCTGAAGGCGGGTATATCCTGCTGGGAGGAGCCGACTTTTTATTACCATAGTGTCACACCTCCTAGAGACAGCAGCATACACCCACGGTCTGTGTCCCCCAATGGAGCAGATAGATAAACATTGTTTTTGCTGGGACTTTCCCAAAATCATGACAAGAGAGGAGATATTGTTCCAAAATGGTACAAAAAGCAGTAAAAATGCGTAATTTACAAAAAGAATTGAAAATAGCTGAAAACCGCTGAAACGCAGTAAAATATATATTAAAAATGCAGTAAAAATTCATTGTGTAATCACAGGCTAAATACTTAAATATGTCATAAAACACAAAGTTTGTTTATAGGTCATATCACATTTGCCGAATGGCAGTATTTCTCTAAAAGAATTCACTTTGGGTAAGAAAATGCATGAAAACTAAATGTGATGTGAACTGACACCAACCCACTTTTAAGGCTAATGAATTCACCTGGGTGACCTCCAGCGCTAGTAGCTTGATGAGATGACCAGCTGTAATAATTAAACTTTCCAGCCAAACCCACAAGATTTATCGGACACGTAGGCTGCATTATCAAGTAAAATGTCAGAGAATCTGTGTGCATCCAACATAGATCCTATCCCATGCCTGCTACATCAGCTAACAGGTACGGAGATGGTGTACACAAGAACCTTTCCATTATTCTCCAATAATAGCCTATTTTGCACAATATAAGCAAAAAACAATAAATCCCAGAATGCTTTTTTAGGGTACGTTCACACGTGCATATTTTCTGCTGCAGATTTGGCTACCCATCAACAGGCTGCAAAATCTGAGGATCTGCAGCAAAAATATGCACATATAAATGTACCCTTAAGGGTACGTTCACACGTACAGGATCTGCTGCATATTTATGAACGTACCCTTAGTGTGTATTACACGTACAGCATCCTGCACATATTTGATGCGCAGGATTTTAAGCTGCAGATTTCAATGTAAACAAAATGACTGAACACAACTTCAGATCTGCAGCTTCAAATACTATGCATCCCAATGAGCATCAACAACTCTTCTTTTAAGCACCTCAGAATTCTCTTATTTGTGTTCCTACCTGTAGGATGGTATACTATTACTACTATGCTGATCATTGTAATACCTTCCAGTGGTGGTGGTGGTGGTGGGGGGTTCTGCAATTCCAACACTGATCACATGCACCTATGCATACTTGCTGCAATTGTATTTTTACATATACCTACTGGATCTGTGGGGTGTGTAACTAGTAACTGCATGGTGGTAATGTCTAAAGTGCCATAACTAGATATGCAACAAGGATAGGAGGAGGAGGACTTAAAATTAAGCAAAAATTTTCCTGCAACACATCAACTATATTAAAACTATATTTAAAAAAAGAAGGCGATTTAAAATGCACACTCAATGAACGTAAGCCATTGCGTTTGCACACATTGTATGACCAGCACAAAGTAAAGTATTTCAATATATATTTCACTGCAACTAGGCAACTATAGTATCTGAAAGGCAGAACAGTGGATTTTATCCCAGCCGTGACTAACCTGCCGCACAATTCTCTTTGACAGCATGTTCTCAGTATGGTTAACTCAGCCATTAAAGGTTACTCTTTAAACATTTGCTTTAATTAAAGTTTTCTCATGTTTCCGTTCTATTTGTATTACAGTTAGAAAGAGGTTCTATAGTTCATGAAATATTAAAAAGTAAAATTACCGATGAACATTTTTATGAAACATATCTAACAGTTGCATCTTTTATGTGAACCATTTGCATAAATTAGTAGTGTATGTTGAAAATTGTAATACTTTTTTCTTTTTTTTTAGAAGTGGCAGGTTTATGACCTTTGAACAGTCTGCCATTCCCCTTTCCTTGACTACAGACGTGCTTAAGTGTGTAACAAAAAAAACTAAAAAAATCACTGCATTTCTACATTAAACAACAGACAGGGTTGGAAAGGGTATGCTGCTGCAGTTTCTCTACCTTGCAGTCTGTGAACAGTATGTTGTAAGGAAGGAGAAGCAGAACTAGAACAACATTTTAGTCAGTGACTAGGGAGAGTCTGCAGGTTGGAGTCTCCTTTGTCAGGGTGAGCGCTCAAATAGGAAGGGTCAGTCAGTAGTACGTTTGCAAGATTTTTTTTTTTTTTTTACTTCTGGTTACAAAATAAAATACAAAAGATACATATATAAAAAAAAAATCAGTTAGTGAGAGGCAAAATTGGTGTTGCAGTCAAATAGTGTTCAGTGCTTTTTTTGTAACACCTGTCATTTTTTACATTTCACCACCCTCCCAGATGTTTATCCAGGGTGCCATCAGCAGGGAGTTGAGACGCCTAGTGGTACCGCTACCACTGCCCTGTACCTTATCACTTTCCACCTCCATTTGACACCTGTCATTTTTGGAGTGTTTTTGTTGGTTGAGTAAAAAAAAAAAAAAATTGAGAAATACCAGCGTTCAGTGCCTCACTGCTCATTTTGTACATTTTCTGTGTGTTTGCAACCTAGTTTGCATATTATTACCTAGAAGTAGGTATTCGATTAGTTACAAAAATGAGTAAGCGTGTCTACAGCGCAAAAGAGTTCTATGCGATGCTGGTTGCCGATTCTGGCTCTGACAGTGGAGAGGACGTAGAATATTTTGCATCCTCATCATCAGAAACTTTATCCGATGAATCCTCCGATAGGCACCCTTGGCCTAGTGCACAAGTGCAGTTAAGTTCAGATGTCTTTACATGGATCCCTGCTAATAATTTTATAACCTAGGTCACCCTAGGGATCAATATAGATAAAACAGGGTTAAAGGAAATACATCTTATTTAACTTTTTTTTTGACGATCTAATATACCTCATGGTAGCAGAAACAAATATGTATGCGGAGCAATTCGTTACACACAATCCCAAAAAATATTATGCTAAGCCCCAAAAATGGACCCCTACTGATGCAACAGAAATGTGCAAATTTTGGGGGCTTGTACTAAATATGGGCATCTCCAAAAAAAACGCACCATAAAGAGGTCCTATTGGGATACAGACATTCTTTACCATACCCCTTATGTCCAGGACTCTATTTGAAATTTTATTAAGATTCCTTCACTATAGGCTATTTAAAATTCGCCCTATGATTACCCACTATAATTCTAAATTTAAACCGCCCAAGAAATTTATTTTTTTAATAAATACATTTTAGTGGACAAATCTCTAGTCCATTTTCAGGGGAAGGGTTTTCGCCAGAACCTTCCCAAAAGGTATACCAAAACTGTACAAACTTTGTGAAAGCGAATCAGCCTACACTTTCACATTTTGGTGTATGGTTATATCCTTTACCTCATAAACCCAAAGTGTCCCCCTGTCCTTGGAACGAGGAGGAAGATAATATGGGATTTGATCCACTCCTTTCCGGACCACAGTTACCACATGTTTATTGATAATTTTTATACTAGTGTCTCTCTTCTGAAATGCCTTGCTGCCAGAAGCACAGTAGCGTGTGGCACGATATGAAGAAATCAAAAAGGCCAACTTAAAAATGTTATTGCTACACCAGTGCCCCGAGGACAAAGTAGGGCTGTTTGTTCAGACAGTGTAATTTTGCTCAAATACAAGGACAAACGTAATGTCCTTGTGTTGACAACACTCCATGGTGCCCAATTCACCCCAGTCCCAATCAGAGGAACCACAGAGCAGACCACCAAGCCTGTGTTTATCGAGGATTATAAAAAACATTGGGAGGGGTGGACTTTTCAGATAAGGTACTGCAGCCCTAAAGTGCCTTACGAAAATAAAAAGGCATGGTATTAAGTGTGTCAGTGTACCTGATCCAAGTTGGGCTGTATAATTCCTTTGTCCTTCAGAGGAATGCTGGTCATGAAGGGTCCTTCCAAGAATTCAAGGAAGCAGTGAGTAAATCACATATCTGAGAACCAAGAGGCGGCAGCCACCAGTTCCTCCCAAATGGCTGTCAAGAATTGTCCGTGGACAGCATTTCCCAGCATATTACATCCCACAGAAAAGAAAAGGAGACCCCAAAAACTGTCAAGGCTGCTATACAAGAGGGATCTGAAAAGACACCACCCACATTAGGGAAACATGCCCCTCATGGGTTATTGCCTGAAAAACAAGGTGCAATTCAAAATTGTAAAAATTAAAGTTTTGAGTCTTATAAATTATCAGCTGCTGTATGCTACCACAGGAAGTTGCATAGTTCTTTTCTGTCTGACCATGTGTTCTGTGCTGACACCTCTGTCTGTGTCAAGAACTGTCCAGGGCAGGAGAGTTTTGCTTTGGGGATTTGCTCCTGCTCTAGACAGTTCCTGACACGGACAGAGGTGTCAGCAGAAAGCCAGCTTTATCACAGTTCTAATAAATCTTGGCCATTAAAGAGGTACTTAGCCGGAAAACATCTTATCCCCTATCCAAAGGATAGGGGGAATAAGAGGTGTGATCACGGGGTCCCGCTGCTAGGGACCCCCACGATCTCTGGGCAGCAACGGCAGCATCCGGAACACGGAAGTTTAGAGCTTCAGTGTTCCTGCCGTCACGCCCCCTCCATTCATGTCTATGGGTCATGAAAGATTTTTTTTGTACTCACCGTAAAATCTATTTATCGAAGCCTTCATTGGGGGACACCTATACTGATTGGTATATGCTCTTGCCACTAGGAGGAGCCGACACTAGGAAAAAAAAGTCGCCTCCTCCCTGGCAGGATATACCCACCCACTGGAAGTAATCAGTTTTGTCACAATGCAGTAGGAGAAGCCAACAAAGAACATGTCCGAAGGACCCTAGAAAGAATCCCTAATAAAAACACATTAACCGGAATAGACTATCCAGACAAAAATGGGAAAAAATGGGTGGGTGCGGTGTCCCCCAATGAAGGCTACGAGAAATAAATTTTACGGTGAGTACAAAGAAAAAAATCTCCTTTTCTCGGTCGCTTCTTCATTGGGGACACCTATACTGATGGGACATACCAAAGCAGTCCCCTAGGGTGGGAAAAACAACCACTAGCGAAAGGGGAACCGTCCCGAGACTGAATCCACATGTCCGTAACGCCTGCGGACAAGACCCCAGGCCAGAGACAACCGAGGCCCAGAAACTGAGCTCACGGAAATCCCCCATCCATGGATATGGACTAGGACACCAAAGGAAGGGACCATGCTTACATGCTTAGCAGAGACTCTAAACCAACGTCCCTACGGAGAGACAAGAAAAGGTCGACTAGGAAGCCAGATGGGCCGGAACCACCCTGAAGGAAGTAGCAAAACAACGCCAAGGAACACAGCACCAGACAGAGGGCTAGCCCGGCTGGAAAACAAAAATGGAACAGGGAACAACAAGAGAGCCCCATCCAGAGTCAACCGATACACGAGAACATGGTGGAAAAACGCCAGGGAGCGCAACGGATGCCTGAACAAAAGGAGAGCACAGAAGGTGGAGACTAGAAAACCATTGAAAAAAGGAAAGACGGAAACTGGCTCTAGCACTGTCAGATAAGATCAATAACCTGAACTTCCACAGGCCCAAAAATCCCCCCAAAAAATGCCCAAAAACTTCCACAGGCCCGACGCGAGCACCCGGGAGGCGAAATGAGTTTGACTGGCAGAATCCGGATGACCGGAACGCCTTTCATCTCGGGAGTACCTGGACCTCGAAGGAGAACAGAAGGAAGAACAGACAAAAAAGTAGCGGAACGCCCAGAAAAGGGCATCCCGGAACACCAGAGCAACAGATATGGGAAGTGGAGGTTCCTGAGTCTCCTGAAAGACGTACACCCGAAGGGTAAGGAAACCGAGGAATCGCAAAATGCTCCGGGAGACAAACTTCCATGACAAGGCAGAAGAGCGGAACCGAAAAAAACGCCCTACAAGTGGGATCGCGAAGAAGACTGGGCAGGACTGTGCCCGAGACCTGAACCATCACTAAAGCCCAATAACCAGGAGTGCCGACCTAGAAAACATGGCAAACCAAGACAAGGGACAAACCGGCCTTGGCCCCCAGTGGTCCAAGTGGACCAGAGCACCCCGAAGCAACATCCCGCCAGGAAGGGAACGGAGGGGGAACAACAGGGAACCCAGCAGGTCACAGGAAGGCTATTCCAGAGACATATGTGTCCTATAGGACCACTGACGCTGTCAAAAGGGAGGATGAAAACACCCTCCAGGGAGAATGCGCCGAGGAAGGAGGAGAGCAATGGAAGGACCCCAACAGACTGTGGCTAGACCGGCTGTCATCGAGCCATACATGAGTGCATAAACTCTGCCAATAGAGGAGTGTGTCAAGGCTGAATGAGCAGCAGTAGACAGCCAAGAAACCGGAAGAGAGCCAGGCAGCAATAGTGGGCAAAAGTACACAAGTATAGAAAGCCAAAAAACAAGAGCCCAGCCCGACACCCCACCTATATAGTGGGAAGAAAGGGAAGGCTCCATCCTGGTAGTACAAAGCGCTCAGCTAAATAGTCGCCCTAGAAACAAGGGGAGGATGAGAGGAAAAAACCACGCACTGACCCGCCGCCAAGCTCCCTAATCCACGTAGGAAGGGAGATGAAAAAAAAAAAAGTGTGCCAGGCACTGCAGGAGCAGAGAAAATGCCGCCCCCACGGCAACAGAACAAAGTACTAGGTGTGCGGAGTAGGGCTGGGCGGTATACCGGTTCATACCGAATACCGAAATTTTTAGGCTGCACGATATGAATTTTTCCCCATACCGCAATACCGGTTGGGCCCCTCCCCCTTGGGAATGAATTATTAGCCCAGTGCTGCGCAGTCCCCACATCGGGGAACTAATATGTGACCCGCCAGCGCTGTTCTGCTCCCCCCAACAAATCATGTGACCCGCCAGTGCTTTTTTGCTCCCCCCCAATTATCAGCCCAGCGGGGTACTACACACGTGTCACCCGCAAGCACTACTGCCCTCTTTGTTGCGGGCAGCTTGAACTCTATACTGTACGCCAGTGCTCTCCAACCTGCGGACCTCCAGGTGTTGCAAAACTACAACTCCCAGCATGCCCGGACAGCCAACGGCTGTCCGGGCATGCTGGGAGTTGTAGTTTAGCAACAGCTGGAGGTCCGCAGGTTTGAGACCACTGCTGTATGCTGTATCCCTATGCCCGGGCTGCAAAAGATAAAGAAAAGCTTTAACTTACCTACGTCGGCCTCGCGCTGTTCCTTGGGGACTGGAACGTCGGGACAGCCGACAGCCTATCACCGGCAGGAGCGATGTCCTGCCCCGGCCAGTGATAGGCTTAGCCCACTGTCATGTAAGAAGCTCTGGCCGGCTTCTTACATGACAGTGCGTTTAACCTATCACTGGCCGGGGGGGACGACATCGCTCCGGCCGGTGATAGGCTGTCTGACGTTCCAGTCCCAAGGAACCGCGCGAGGCCGACGTAGATAAGTTAAAGTTTATTTTCTTTATCTTTTGCAGCCCGGGCATAGGGATACAGCGTACAGCAGTGGTCTCAAATCTGCGGACCTCCAGCTGTTGCTAAACTACAACTCCCAGCATGCCCGGACAGCCGGGCATGCTGGGAGTTGTAGTTTTGCAACATCTGGAGGTCCGCAGGTTGGAGACCACTGGCGTACAGTATAGAGTTCCATCGCCGGCGGCCCCCAACAAAGAGGAGATGGGCAGGGCTTGCGGGTGACACATGTGAGTAGTACCCTGCTGAGCTGATAATTGGGGGGGGGGGGGAGCAGAACAGCACTGGCGTTTAACATGATTTGGGGGCAGGGAGGGTGGTGAAAGAAATACCGTTCTATACCGTGGAACCGCCATAAATTACAAAAATAACGTGATACACATATTTGGTCATACTGCCCAGCTCTAGTACGGAGCCCCATGAACTCCTCTACAACACAAAGATATTGAGGACCGGTGCTGGGCAAAGATACAAAGAGGTGACTACAAATGCAAGGAAGGAGCACACACAGATACAGGGCAACCAACAGCATAGAGAAGAAACACCCCAACAGGGAGAAACCCTGGAAGAGATGGATGCTGACGGAGTTAACGGGGTCGAGTCTAAGGTAACAGAGCAGGCGCCTGAGTCACCCCGGAAGATATCTGGAAAAGATATTAACCCCCTAAGTCCTCCCCCATCTTCACATACTCACCTAGAGATGTCTTCAGCCAGTTTTTTAGTCATCTGCATCACGTCAGGCTGCGACAGCGAGACGAGCAGAGAAAATAGGGGGACCAGGACTGAAGGTGCAACCCCAGGCGCTGGCCGTTAGCGGGAAGGGTTTAACGGTGCATACTTTTATGTCCCATGCCCCTTAGCGGCATATGGGGGAACAGGTACCGCCATGCTCCTGAACCCCCGCCTGAAAAGGGAAAAAAAAAAAAGGGAGTAAAGAATGACTAAACAGCCCTTACTAGAAAATAATAAAAAAAAGACCTGTGTCTTGCCTCCTGCTGACACTAGCTAAAACTGGTTACCTCACTTCCAGTGGGCTGGTACATCCTGCCAGGGAGGAGCCTACTTATTTTTCTTAGTGTCAACACCTCCTAATGGCAAGAGCATATACCCATCAGTATAGGTGTCCCCCCCCCCCAATGAAGAAGCGACAGAGAAAAAAAAATGCTGCTTTATGCCATATGTCCATAGACAACACAATTGTATGATTAACAGATTTTAGTCCCTTTAAATGTGCAAAGACAGTTCCAAGGACATAACTATTCAAATACTTATTTCATTGGAAAAATACAGAAATTGTTCACCCTTATGGGCCTACTGCAGATCACTCATGCTGTCTTATTTCACTCCCAGTGGAGCAGATGACCAGCGATTTCCACCTCTCTCCATCGAACACTGCTACATTTTAGGAGTCCTTTGCCATTCTTATAAACGAAATGGGGAATATTTTTTAAAGAGGCGTCCAGATTTTAGATTCCCCCAAAGAATACCCCAATATTTTTCCCTAATCTGGATTGTCCACCAAAAGTAGAAACAAATAATAGACTTTCATTGTCATACCTTTTTCTTTTTACTGCCTTACATCTTTATTCCATCTTCTAATTCTATTACAAAGCTACCAGGCACTAAGTCATAGTGTGGAGCCACAGCAGACCCCTTCAGAAAACCTTTCAAATAAAGTTGAGTTGCTGGAATGAAAAGGGCAGGGGAGGAAAACATGTCACTATTCTTCCTGCTTCAGCACCTGCTGGCAAGTGTGACTAGCATGACAGCTGTCAAGTTTGCACAATAGATCTGAGAAAAGAGATCTGTTCAATCAAGGAGAGTGTGGGAGACTAGAAGGGAACAAGAAGGCATGCCAGGCTGGGGCATTTAAGCAGCCCGGCCATGCCTCCTTAACACTTGGCTGAGAAATAAAAAGGTGAATTTTTTAGTTTGGCAACCACTATCAGCACCAGGAAAGGTACAGTTTGCTTTGATACACTTACACTTGTGTCCGCAGCAAATACAGCTGACAAAATTACCTTTAACTAAAATGTGTTGTGAGCTCCCAACAGCTTTAATGTATAACAAAAAGATGCAAGCTGCTCAGTGCTATCCTAAGCTTATTTGGTCACACAGCTTTCTAAAGGCTCAGCTTATAGACCCTCTATTTGTGCTGCTCTAAGCAAGTGTATTTTATTACATTTTAGCATTGCAAGTTGCATAAGTCACAATTACCTATGAAGGTATGACAACTCAAGTCATACAATAGCCCAAAGCTAACCCACAAACCTACTTTTTTTTGCTTTACTTTTCTTCCCACATTCATCATCTTTAGGTGCTTTTACCAAACTAAAAAACTACTTTCAAATCTTTAAAAAATTAAATAATATGAACCTCCCCCAAAACACATGCTTAATGCAAACTACATCAAACTAGAGCGAAGGGGAATAAAATAGGTAGCGTCTTTAATACATTATTTTCATAGCACAAACACTTTAAAAATTATAATAGTTTAAAATCATTTTCCATACAGTTTTGCAATGCCACAATACAGCCAGCCAGGTCTGGCAACAATACTGAGGTGAAAAATGACAACAATCTGACTTTGTCAGGCTGTGTCATCCTATTGGACATAAGGTTTCTGAATAAAAAATAAAAAAAAAGAAGAATGAAGCACCATGAAAAGACCAAAAAGGCGGCCAAAAATTCACAGAGGATTAAATAATTGAAAGTTGCAAGACCATTTGACTTACAACAAAAAAAAAAACCTTTGTTGATAAAATATGACACTTCCCAAAATGAATTCTTTCACAGTAAATGGCCGAAGAAATTACTACAAACACAATGGCAAATATTGCTTCATTTTCATCCGTCATATTGGAAAAACCAGATGACCATCTGTTTTTGTCAGTTAAAGCTGCAAAATAAAAGCTATACAAGCACTTTATGACGCATAAAAAAGGGGCTATGTACAATTTTAGGTCTACATGTCCAGCACACGTTATAAACCACATAACTTTCCATAGCGAATGATAAACAATTGTGGCTGCAGTTGCAGGGGTGTGACGTCCATTCTTGTTGTCAGTGCATGACCCCACTGTGTACATGAACCGCCTCAGTCCTACTTCATTGTACAACAGACATTTTCTTTACTTTTCTTCCAGGAAAGCAGTTTCTGTTCCTTCATCGTTTTTTAGCAGATCGACGCCGTACCTGTGAAGATATTAGAGTCTGTTCATACTTTACTTTTTGTTACATTCAGCAGATGTACCGAGAAAGCTCTGTGTGCGCATACTGAATGTAATCACAAGCCCTCATGCTGCCAATGTATGCCAAAAAGGTGCGCTTTTGACATACACTGCTGTTTGTCAGCATATATGTATTATCAACTGCAAAAGAAAAGATGAACCTGGTCTGATTTTCTATACAGAAAGGAAAAATATATACAGCACAATGTACTGTTTCTACACACCATGATGTTCAAATGTTTTATATGACATTCACTAAGTGTTGATGCATCTATGGGTGCTGCCTGCTGGATTGTCTTTCCTTGTAATGCAGATACAATACAGGATGCAAGACACAGTAGCAGACATGCCATTGCTCATATGAGCTTTGAATTAACATGCATCTACAAACATAAGATAAGGTGACTAAAGGAGGCAAAGATCTGTGTATACTTGTATGTAATCTCACACAGTGTAGTGATTTATCATAATTTTTTTCTCCAAAAGTCAAATATTCCCATACATCTGAACTTACTGGTGCAGGCGTTACTTCTTCCTCTTCTGTCTCCTCCTCTTCCCTGGATGCCTCACTAAGAGCTGGACTACTCTGGGGTATATCCATTTCTTCATCAGATTCAGGATCTTTACTCACTATTTTTCTTGGTCGACCTACATTACTAAATAAATAGAGTGCATGTAAAGATTGATGTAGCTCATCTATTCTGAATAAACAGAATAAGTACAACAGTGAGGAAAAAGTGGAGCATATCAATTTTTTTTTTTTTTTTTTTATTTTATTTTTTTTACAAAGTTATATGTATAAATCTTACAGAATAAGTTTTTTAATCTAGCCCAGTGGTGAGCACAGCAGCCAGCATTTATCATTTAACTCAAAGACTATACAAGGGATCTTAGCAACTCCTACACAGAAACAGAGAACCAACCAATACAAAATAGATTAAGAAAACAGAATTTCATACCAGTTTAAACAAAACAAAATAGCATTCACATGAACTTTAAGGGTGAGTTCAGACATGTAGGTCAGATTTCAACCCTTTACAATTAAAGACAGCATTTTCCCCAACAGAACGGCCTAGATTTACAAAGCTACCAAAATGTCAAAAAAGGAGATTTTTTTACACTTACCGTAAAATCTTTTTCTCAGATGCTCCATTGGGGGACACTCAGTTTTAGTCCCAAAGCAATAGGAGGAACCGAAAAATACAGAGTCCGGAGGGAGCCCAGTCAAAACAAATGAACCAACAGACTGACAGGCGACCGACTCTCAGACCACAACTAAAATACTGGGTGGGAGCTGTGTCCCCCAATGGAGCTTCTGAGAAAAAAAATTTTACGGTAAGAGTAAAAAAATCTCCTTTTCTCATTCAGCTCCATTGGGGGACACAGGAACCATGGGACGTACCAAAGCAGGCCCCGGGGAGGGAAAAACAACGCAACCCGGAATCAAGCGGACGGCAGAGCCACCGCTGCCTGCAAAACCTTACGCCCCAAAAAGGCGTAGACGGATGCAGAAGTGTGCACTTGGTAGAACTTGGTGAACGTGTGCACCGAAGACCAAGTGGCCGCCTTACACACCTGTAGGGCCGAAGCCCTGTTAAAGACCGCCCAAGAGGCCCCCACAGAGCGAGTGGAGAGAGCCGTAACCCGGAAGGGAGGATTCTTCCCCTTGGAAGGATACGCCTCGGAAATGGCAGACCGGATCCATCTGGAGATGGTGGCTTTAGAAGCCGGCAACCCCTTGCGTCTGCCCTCCGGAAGGACAAACAGCGACTCCGACAGTCGGAAGGAAGAGGTGGCCGAAAGGTAAACTCGCAAAGCCCGGACCACATCCAGACTGTGGAGAGAACGCTCCCTGGGATGGGACGGAGCAGGGCAGAAGGAAGGAAGAACGATATCCTCGTTCAGATGAAAAGAAGAGACCACCTTCGGTTGAAAAGAAGGAACTGGCCGAAGAACCGCCTTGTCTCTATGAAGAATCAGGAAAGGAGGTTGACATCAGAGAGCTGCCAATTCCGACACCCGTCGGATCGAGGTCACAGCTACCAAAAAGGCGACCTTCCAAGAAAGGAAACGAAGAGAAATGTCGCGGATAGGCTCGAACGGAACGGAATGCAAGGCGTTCAGAACCAAATTCAAATCCCAAGGGGGAGTAGGAGACCTGTAGGGAGAAATCTCATGAGCCACCCCCTGGAGGAAGGTGTGAACCGAAGAGTCGGAAGCTAGATGCCGCTGGAAAAGAATAGACAGCACAGACACCCGTCCCTTAAAAGAGAACTAAGAGCCAAACGCGTTTCAAGACCCGACTGCAGAAACGCCAGAAGGTTCGGCAGAGAAAAACGAACCGGAGAACGAGAGCGGGACTCACACCACCAAAAATAGGCCCGCCAAGTCCTATGGCAAATCCTAGCCGAGGACGGTTTACGCGCCGAGCATAGTGCGAATAACCCCAGAGGAGAAACCGCGCGCCTTCAATACCGCGGTTTCAACCGCCACGCCGTCAAATGCAGCGGCTGTGAATTGGGGTGGCAAAGAGGCCCGAGACAGAAGATCGAGGCGATCTGGCAGCCGAAAGAAAAAACGCCCGCCACAAGCCGAACCACGTCGGCGTACCAAGAGCGGTGGGGCCAATCTGCCGCTCAGAAGGAGAGGAGAGTGGAGCCACCAAAGAAGTGACTGGCGAGCCAAGGTGGGCAGACGGATCCGGTGATCCAAGGACAAAGGGGAATGGTCCCAGAGGGACAGAACGGCCCACTGAAGTGGGCGGGAACGGAGCCGCCGCTATGGCCGCCACCATCCTGCCCAGTACTGCCATGCAGGAATGAATGGACACCGGATGAGGGCGTCTCAAGTGACGAACACCGGACAGCAGAGCGCTCCCTTTGTCCGGAGGGAGGAAAACCCGGGCGCTCTCTGTATTGAACCGGAGGCCCAGAAAAACTAGCGACCAGGAGTGAGAAAGATGGGACTTCTCCTCGTTGATCAGACACCCGAAGCTGGTTAGGGTCAGCAGAGTGATGTGGAGTCCTCGTTCTGGACTCGGGACGGAGCCTTGATAAGCAGGTCGTCCAGGAAAGGGAGGACAGAGACCCCCTGGGACCTGAGAATGGCCATAACAGCTGCCAGGACCTTGGTAAAGACTCTGGGGGCTGTGGCAAGGCCGAAGGGCAGGGCCATAAACTGAAAGTGACCCTGCGGAATGGCAAAACGCAGAAAACATTGATGAGGAGGAAAAATCGGGATGTGGAGATACTCATCCCGAATGTCCACTGAAGACAGAAATTCGCCCCGATCCATGGATGCAACAATCGACCGTAGCGACTCCATTCGGAAGTGGCGGAGTCGAAGAGGTTGATTGAGGAGTTTTAGGTCCAAAATCGGACAGACCGAACCCTCCTTTTTGGGGACAACGAAGAGGTTTGAATAAAAACCATTTAAACGGTCCTGAGATGGAACGGGCACAAATGACAACCTGTTGCAGCAGAGTGCGAATGGCAGAGTGAAAACCTGCAGCCAGGGCAGGTGAACGAGGAGGCCGGGACCGGAAAAAAAACATCCTGGGGAAAAGAAGCGAACTCCATTCGGTAACCGTCGGAGATGACGTCCCGAACCCTGGACTTGCGCCAACCAGACGTCCCGAAAAAGGAGTTATCGACCACCCACCCGAGGAGAAATCCCGGGTGGGGGCGCCCCTTCAGGTCGAGGAAGGTTTGCGGGTTCCCGATTTAGCGGGAAACCGGTTGGAACGGCTATCCTGCTTCCATGAGAGGCAAAGTTTGAAGGACGGGCCCTGCCTACCTTGCGAGGAGCACGATTCTTCCTGTTGCCCAGGGCGCGAAAGGAGGTCGACTTACGAAAACCCTCACGAGCAGCAGGGCGGCGCGCCTTGTTCTGGTGGAAGCAAAGAACTCTTACCGCCCGTAGCCTCGGAAATGATGTAGTCTAGCCGTTTCGCAAAAAGGCAGCCGCCAGTAAAGGCCATCTCCGTCAGGGATTTCTTGGAAGCCGAATCGGCGTTCCAAGCTTTAAGCCACATAGAGCAGCGAATGGCGAACAGATTGCCAGACGCGACAGCCGCACAGCGAGCAGACTGCAAAGAAACCTGGCATAAATATTCACCTGCGTTTGAAACCTGGAGAGCAATCACAGCCAGATCATCAGGGGAGGCCCTGGACAACAGCCCTTGACGGAGTTGTGAAACCCACACCGATAAGGCCTTCGCGACCCAGGTGGAAGAGAAGGCTGGGAGCAGGGAGGATCCCACTGCCTCAAATGCGTACTTGGCCAAATTCTCGACCCGATCCTTGAAGGAAGCGGCATCCGCCAACAGCAGAGCGGGAGACTGGGGGGTCCACAGATGGTGGAATGGTCCATTTAGAGATAAGATCCTGAGGGGCCCCAGGTTAGATGAAGTGGGGTGGGGTGAGTGGGGGTGCCGGAGAGGAAGGAACATACTCACTAAACTATGGAGGTATACTTACCTCCCTAGAAGTCTTCACCAGACTAAGCCAACTGCATCATGCCAGGCTTCAGTAAGCAGGGCGAGCAGTGGCAATAGGCGACCCGGACCCAAGGTACAAACCTGATGCTGGCCTCTGGCGAGGAAGGGTTAACGGACGTACTCTATGGACCGTGCCCTTCAGTCGCATGTGGGGAAACAGGCAGCACCATGCTCCTGTCGCCCCTATCTAGAAAAAAACAAAAAAGGAGAAAAAAAAATCTAAAACACTAACTCTAGAAAATAATAAAATAGACCAGGCCTAGAGCAATCCAGACCTGTGTTGCCTCCTAGGACACTAAGCTAAAACTGAGTGTCTCTAAGTCAGTAGGTGGGATATATACTGCTGGGAGGAGGCGACCCTTTTTTTTAATGTTATGCCTAGTGTCAGCCTCCTAGTGGCAGCAAGATATACCCAAGGTTCCTGTGTCCCCCAATGGAGCTGAATGAGAAATATGCCAGTTGCCCATTACTAGTCACAGCTCCGCTTACATTTTACCAGAGCAATTTGAAATTGGGTGCTCCAAAGTGCTTCTCTCTGCCAATTAAAAATCCTGAACATGCACACAGACAACATAGTAGTAGACTGCCTAAACCAGCATTTCCCAACCAGTGCCTCCAGCTGTTGCAAACTACTACTCCCAGCATGCCCAGACAGCTTTTGGCTGTCCGGGCATGCTGGAAGTTGTAGTTTTGCAACAGCTGGAGGCACACCGGTTGGGAAACACTGGCCTAAACCAAGGCCAGCTCTCTTGTTAACTCCTCATACTATTATTATTACTGGAGTGTGTAAGCGCAAGATCCCATGGCTTATAATTCTTCCACAAAAACTTAAAAAAAAAATACAAAAAGATGAAAAATACAAATACAAAAAAAAAAAAAAAGCATTTAAGAGTTTTCTTTACCCTTTCTTCTCCTGTACTTGAGGATTTTTGGGTGGTCTGCCCCGTCTTTTCTGTGGTATAACTGGAGATAACTCCAAAGTAGATTCTAACTGGTCAGCTCTAGGAAATAAAGTTTCTTATTAGTCCTTCTTTTTGAAGTACAATAGGCATAAGAAGATAAAATCAGGACAGATTCATAAGATTGGCATTATAGTATAATGTTTCCATAACCTCCCTCTAGGATTTCATCTCAATGGTGTGCAGCAAGACAACAAATTAAATCACAAGTTGAAATGTCAGCTTACTTTTGTGCAGATTTTCGAGGAGCTCTTGCGCCCCTTCCCCTTTTTTTCTGTTCTACATTTTCAGTATCTTGTTCTTCACTGATATCCAGTGCTTCCTCTTCATCTTCTTGGGGGATTTCTACAGGGACAGATTTTTTTCTCCCCCTCCTAGGAGTCTTTGGTGCTGGCTCCTCCTTTGTTGGTGCTGGCTTAGCGGACTTTGGAGGTCTTCCACGTCTTGCTTTTTTAGGTGGACTATTTTGTTCATCTTCAAATTCAAGCAAATCTTCCTTTAACGTTTTATCAGGCCACTGTTGGTCGTCAGACTCAGAAGCAGCTGCTGCTCTCTTTCTACCACGCTGGCCACCCCTGGGTTTTGATTCCTGAACAGATTTAGAGAGTTCATCCATACTTAAACTATCATCTTGGTCTAGGAGAGATTGTTTTTTACGTCCTCTTGGCTTTTCTACATCAGAGTCATCTCTCTTATCAACTTTCTTAACGGACAATGGAGAAGACATCATTGAATAGTCTTCATTTTCACTATGATCAAGTTCAGTGCTGTCAAGTCTTCATGAAATAAAATTGAAAACAAAAATAGGTTAAAATGATCTATTTTACTATAGTTCTTTACAAGCCTAGTTTGTATTTAACAGATTTAACCTGTCTACTGCCAGGGACACATGTCACATCAGAATTTTGATGTGAACAGAATATAAAAGATAGAGCTGGGATTCTGGAACCATTTATCCCAGAAGCTTAGCTTCCAAGTAAGCACAACTATGCTCCTAAGCTCCATTGATAATGGGCATGTATCTATGGCTCCATATTTCCCTCCAAATTCTCGAGAGAGAGTAGTGTCCCAGCAATCAGACCCTCATTCCTCCTCTATGGCAGGGGTGTGGAAATTTTATAAAAAACTACTTGTCCATGGGACTAAAATGGAGCAAAATCTACTTGTCCCTCATGATGATCCACTTGTCCGGGCCAATTTTCGCTTTTACACTCATTTTTTCCTCCTCGCCCTATAATAGCCATAACTACCTACTATAAAGATACCTTTAAATTTTTCAATAACATTCTCTGAACCCAAAAAAAAAAAAAAAAAATTATATATATCTCACACACAAAGACGCACACACACACACACATATACTTAGGGAGGTGAAATTAAAATAGTAAAAGATAATTTTGCAGATTTGGTGGTTTTCTTTTCTACGCCATTTACCTTGTGGTTGAGGTAACATGTTAGTTTTATACTTTAGGCCGCCTGATTACAGCAATATCAGATTTGTATAATTTTCGTCATGTTTTACTAATTCTGAACTTTTTCATATTTTTTTAATTGCCATTTTTTAACCCCTGCAGCTTTATTTTTTTCCACATACCAGGTTGTATGAGGGCTCATTTTTTGCACCATAATCTGTTTTTTGTATCGGTACCATTTTGGTATTGATCTGACTTTTTAATCGCTTTTTAACTTTTTTTTTCTGGGATATTATAAAAATTGCAAATCTATGGTTTGGTATTTTTTTTTACATTTACCGTACGGGATACATAATGTTATATTTTAATAGGTTGTACCATTACGCACAAAGCGATACCAAATATGTTTATTTTTATTATGTTTACATGTTTTTATATAGGAAAAGTGGGCGATTTGAAGTTTTAACATGGAAGGGGTTAATGCAGCGGTCTACAAACTGTGGCCCTCCAGATGTTGCAAAACTTCAACTCCCAGCATGCCAGGGACAGCCAACGTCTGTCCTGGCATGCTTGGAATTGTAGTTTTGTAACATCTGGAGGGCCACAGTTTGAAGACCACTGGGTTAATGTGTGTCTTTCAACCTTTTATTAAAACTTTTAGGAGGAATCATTAGATTCCTCAGACAGATGAATAGAGATCTATTGAACTCTATTAATCTGTGTGCTCTGTGATCCATTGATAGAGCCTGGTCCAGCCAGGCTCTATCAATGACAGAGCAGGACAGCAGGAAGCAGAGGTAAGTATATAGTGGATCTCCCCCCGCGATTGCGCTGCGCGGGGGGGGGGGGGGGGGGGGGGATGGGGATCCACCCCACTACCCCACCTAGATGCCGCTGTCAGCTTTGACAGCGGCGATCTAAAGGGTTAATCGCTGCATGCTGGCTATCAGCGGCGGCCCCCGGTTACTGAGAACAGCCGGGAGCTGCAGAGTATAGAGCGGGCAGGAATCACCAGCCCGCTCCATACATACTGCAGAGAACCGCATGCAGTCTCCCCGTGCAGACTTGCGTCCGCTCCTCCCCTCAGCTCTCCGAAGCTACAGCTGGGGGGAGTGAAGGCAGAGGACGCAGGTCTGCACGGGGAGAAATAAGCCACGCCCCCTCATCTCCCCCCGTACGTCTGCAGAGCAGGGGAGAGAAGACAAATACACAGCTTCTCATCTCCCCTGATCTGCTTCGGAGGACACAGGTTTTTACAGCCAGGGGCTTTAGAGTATGGAGCGGGCAGGAGTCGGCAGCCCGCTCCATACAGACTGCAGAGGTCCGGTCAACTTGTCAGGTCCGGCCCTGCTTGCCCGAAGCTGGGCTAAGGGCCGGACAAATTCACCTGCCCGGCGCCCGAAACTGCTTGTCCTGGGCGTCGGGCGATAGGAATTCCACATTCCTGCCTATGGTCTGGTATGTTTCAAGTGTTGAAGGTGCTGAGCATTTTACCTCCAACAGGTGGTATCAGAGAGACATTTTCGTTCCTTCTGGTAAAGATGTACTTTGCAAACAACGGACAACAACTGCAAATCATGGCTTTCTTTCATATGGCAAAGAACTACCATGTGACGAAAGCAATAAAAACACTGTGGATGCAGTGAAGTGATAACTGGTCGAGATGCAGCCATTTACAATTAACACATGTATAGGGGAGTCTGGAGCACCTTGTAACATGTTAATCTTAGAGACTGTATCTAAGTGCGTCAAAGAGAGAGTCCAAGGTATCTCTTGTAGATTTATGTAGATGGTCTCAAAAAGGACAAAAAATAAATAAAAGCAAAAAACCTGTAAATGGGAGTATACAACTACATACTGTAAAGTAAAAGAATGAATATTGTGTTTCCTACCTTCCCTTAATCCTTCCTGGAGAGCTTGGATTAGAACCACTACTTGCATTGCTTGCAGTCTCCATCCTAGATGACTTTGACTGCGTTTGTTTCCCTGCTGTGGACAGAGGCTTGTTTACTGCTCCGAGAACATTTGTGGACTTCGGCTAAAAAACAAACATTAACTATATTAAAATAAGACAAAATGTAACCAAAATTAGGCTTCACTCACATAATTTTCAGCCACACATCTTGCTATACATTAGCACGCTGTAAAAAAGGGATGCAGATATAGTTAGACATGTTGCCAGCAAGCCCACTGACTTTTCTAGAGCGAACAGTGACTGTCTCCTATCTGAAACACATACATTTTTTATACCACTCAGAAAAAGTTTTTTTTTTTTTTTTTATTAAAAAAGGTCTGCTGCTTCTACCAACGGTATTTATATATATATATATATATATATATATATATATATATATATATATATATATATATATATATATATATATATTTATATTATAGCCACAAACAGGAAGTTAATATCACCAACCATTCCCATTTTATTAAGGTGTATACATATAAATGGCCCACCCTATGTATATATAAATAATAATAATAATAATAATAATAATAATAATAATAAAACAACTGTAAATGCTGTATTTCTTGTGTCTGTATTTTGGGAGTTCAGTGAACACAAAAACTCACCTTTCCAGGTGTGAAAAATGATTTCATATCAGCAGGAAGATAATTTTTGGTGTTGCTGAAATTCTGTAACAAAAATAAATCAATCAAGAATACACATTAAATATAATGTTTTGCAGTGAGATATATGCTGCAGCAGAGAGCCCTTGAATTCAACAGGATTCTGCTGCACTATGCACACAGCGGAATTTCCACGGCAGATGTTTTCAGCACGGAAATTCTGATTTCCGTGTCCACAGAAAGAATAAAGACATTCATTCTTTCTCCAGACTCCGCACGCAATGTATAGTTGTCTATGAGATGGCACATTCCTGTAGAATGTCCGCACAGAGATTTTCCATGCAGACATTCTATAGTGTGAACATAGCATTAAGATCAAAACTTCTAACATGTCCAGTTACCAAGTGTAACACCAATTCATTAAGTTTTTTTCCAGAACGTACCTTGTCTGGCTGTGTGAAATAACGTGCCGGTAATACTGGATCTTTAGGAGATTCTAAACTATAAGTTGTACTCTTAGAAATGATTATGTTCATTGCCACATCACAAACTGTATATAGTTTCTGCAAAAGAAGAAAAAAAGACAAAAAAAACTTGTCACCAATTATGCGCAAAATATCTGTAAAATAGTCACTTCACATCTACACACCTCATTCATTTTTGGGTCATCTGGAGCTTGAGCATCCTTTGTCTGCTTTATGTTTTCCACCATTTTTCTTATGAAGGCATGGCTGTTGTTTTCATTTTTAGACATTAAGATCTCCAAAATAAACCATAGACACCTTTAAAAAAAATAAAATAAAAAAAGAAAGAAACATGGATACATTTAGGTGCCTAATAGTATTAAAATAAATAAAATAAAATACAGACTCATGGTCAGTTGGTGCAGTTTCTGACCATGAGTAGTGTCTAGTATTGAGCTGCACTAATATGAACTAGGCCTGGTTGCAATCCAGCACATAACCATAGACAGGTGTGTTACTGTTTCTGTCAGAAAACAGCCAAGTTTTCCCTTATACAATACATCCCTTTCAGTTTTTATGGAGGATCAGTGATCTACAACAACACGGCTGGAATCTGGCAGATTTGTCTTTGTGACAAGCAGACGTAACCTGGACGGACACCTTACTACTACTCTAACAATCTTCTCCAACTCTGAGAATTTGTTTTTCCCAGCAAGACAGTACTCCATGCCAGGTTCAATCAAGCTGTGGATGAAGGACCACTAGATCAAGACCCTGTCCTAACCAGCCCAATCTCAGGACCTAGACCCCATTATTACCTAGAATCTGACTAGGATAAAGATTGATGATCACAAGCCATCAGACAAAGTGGAGCTACATAGATTTTTGGGTCATGAGTGACAGACAAACCCAACAGCAATGTGAGAATGGTGGAGAGTAGGGATCGACCGATTATCGGTATGGCAATTACCTTGCCGATAAGCCGATAATGCCCGCCCCCCGCGACCCGCCGTGACCGCCCCCATGCACCGCGTCGCACCCCCCACCGTAGTGCTGGGCGGTATACCGTTATGAACCGGATACCTTTTTTTTTTCTCCCATGGTATGGATTTTTGCCCATACCGCTATTGCGGTCGGGCCCCTCCCCCACCCTCCGAGTCAATAAAAAAATTTTTTAACTTACCCGTAATGGGGGTGGTCCGGGCCATCCATCCTTCCTGTAGTGTCCGGCGGCATTCCGGATGGAGGGTGAACCGGTCCGGGCTGTCCTTCTCCGGGGGTCCTCTTCTCCACTCCGGGCAGGCTCCGGCCTAGTACGCTGCATAGATGCCACTATGCCGTGACGTCAGGTGCGTCGCTGCGCAGCGGCGTCTATGCAGCGCTAATAGGCCGGAGCCTGCCCGGAGTGGAGAAGAGAACCCCCGGAGAAGAAGGACAGCCCGGACCGGTTCACCCTCCACCCGAAATGCCGCCAGACACTACAGGAAGGATGGATGGCCCAGATCACCTTCCCCGGACGGTCCCTGCAGCAACTGGGAAGGTGAGTCAGGGGTCTGGGATGGACAGTAGGCCCTCCAGCTGTTGCAAAACTACAAATCCCAGCATGCCCGGACAGCCAACGGCTGTCCGGGCATGCTGGGAGTAGTAGTTTTGCAACAGCTGGAGGCACCCCTAGGCGCGGCGGGGGGAGCGGTGACGGTGATAGGTCTCAGGACCCCCGGACAGGCAGGGGGAGAGAAGCGGGTGGCCGCGGCGGCCTATGGCACGCAAAAGACACTGCAGTGCATTGATTTAAAGTGCCCACTTTAAATCAATGATCTGCAGCGGTGTCGCGGGGGGATAAATAGCCGATAACTTATACCGATATTCCGGTATAAGTTATCGGCTATCGGCCCTAACCTCCACCGATCGGTATCGGCCCTAAAAAAAACGATATCTGTCGATCCCTAATGGAGGGCATGCCAAGTCGCATGCCAAAGCTGCAATTAAAAAATCAGGTGTACTCCACCAATTAAAGAACTTTTCCCAAAATTAAAATATTAGTATTTTGTTTTTGATAAAATGTTTTCTTTGGCAAAATATGAATATATAAAAAAGGATTGTTTTCAGACCACAAATCTTTCAGTTATTTTGTAAGAGTAAATAAATAATGTACTATAACTAACTATTTGGGAGTAATGTCAGTTTGAGTAAAATGAACCATTTGGTTGCATACTACAAACACATACCTATGAATAGTAAAATATAAGACTTACTCTTTAATGTCTTTAAGTTGTTCTATATCTTGAATTTTCACATAATCTGGATCATGCGCAAGAAGATGAATTGTGTACGGAACAACATATTCAGGCAGGAGAGAAAGCAGCTTTTCTGTATGAAGAATGGAATTACTCTTAGTATATTTTACATCACCCTAAGTAGCATCTTATAAATACATTTGTGTGCAATGTAGCAAAATGTAAATCAGTACAGAGCAATCTAGCAATTCACCCAACCATTTTTTTTTTTGTGTATTTTTTTTTTTTTTTTTTAAACAACTTAAGCAGCATATTTAACCCCTTAAGGACCAGGCCCATTTTGGCTTCTAAAAATCCTAGGGCTAGGTTCAGACTACGGAATTTCCGTCTGCAATTCCGCTTTGAAATTGCAGGCAGAAATTCCGCTTGCTAAAATGTATAGTGTAGTGAATGGGTTTCCATTCACAAATTTACACTTTGGAATTTGTGAAGCGGAATTTGTGAACGGAAAATCCTCTTGGAAATTTCTGCCTGAAGAATGGCGTTGCTCTTTCTTCAGGCGGAAATACTCGCGGAACACATTGCAGTCTATTGGAGACTGCAGTGTCTGCACGGTCCTAGCACCGACTGATTCAGTCAGCGCTGGCCGCACTCTGAATCTCCGGGTGGAAATTTTCTGCCTGGAGATTCCGTAGTCTGAACCTAGCCTAACACTCTTATATTTCCATCCACAGACCCATGTGAGTGCTTTTTTTGCGTCACCAATTGTACTTTGTAATTACATCACTTATTTCACCACAAAATGTACGGTGCAACCAAACAAATATTATTTATGTGGGAAAATTGAAAAGAAAACCGCAATTTTGCTAATTTTGGTAGGTTTTGTTTTCACGCTGTACACTTTCCGGTAAAAATTACATGTTTTCTTTATTCTGTAGGTTAATACCATTAAAATGATACCCATGTTATGTGCTTTTCTTTAACTGAACCGCTTAAAAAAACCTCAAGCCATTTTAACAACATTTGTATGTTTGAAATTGCCCTATTTTGACCACCTATAACTTTCAAATTTTTCTGTATATGGGGCGGTATGAGGGCTAATTTTTTGCGCCATGATCTGTAGTTTTTATCAGTACCACTTTTTGCCTAGGTTTTACTTTTTATACACTTTTTAAACATTTTTCTGTAATAAAATGTGACACAAAAAGCACCAATTTAGGATTTTTTTTTAATTTTTAATTTATTTTTATTTTTACACGTTTACGCCCTTCACCGTACAGGATAATATATTTTAATAGTACACTTTTACGCATGCTGCAATACCAAATATGTGTATTAATTATTTTTTAAAAGCTTTTTTGAGAGTAAAATGGGAAAAACGGACGTTTTACCTTTTTATTGGGGGAGGGGTTTTCAAATTTTAAAAATTTTATTTTACATTTTTTTACGCTGCGGGCGATCAGATCATCTATTTTAAGTGCCGCACTGCAGCAGATCACGGCATCTGAGGGGTTAATGGCGGACATCCGCACGATCGCGGATGTCCATCATTACAGGCGGGTCCCTGGCTGCTGATAGCAGCCGGGACCTGCCGCGCATGACACGAGCACCATTCCGATGTTCATGGTCATGGCGGAGCGTAAATGTACTTTGTGGTGCGTTAAGTACCACGGAACAATGACATACATTTACGTCCATTGTCGTTAAGGGATTAAAAAGGAGATTTTTGTTTACTTACCGTAAAATCTCTTTCTCGAAGGATCCATTGGGAGACACAGACCGTGGGTGTATGCTGCCGTCTCTAGGAGGTGTGACACTATGGTAATAAAAAAATTTGGCTCCTCCCAGCAGGATATACCCGCCTTCAGGGTCTGAGCTAGTCAGTTTAAGTTCCAGAGCAATAGGAGGAGACCAATAGGTCAAAGAAAAACCCCAAACTGTCCGAGAACCAGAAGAAAAAACATAACTGAACACATCCTCGGACAGAGAACCAAAAGGAAAATCCCAAAAAGGGCGGGAGCTGTGTCCCCCAATGGATCCTTCGAGAAAGATTTTACGGTAAACAAAAATGTCCTTTTCTCTATCGGCTCCATTGAGGGACACAGACCGTGGGACATACCAAAGCCGTCCCTTGGGTAGGCAGATAAGTAATCAGGCAGACGGCCGATCCACTGCCGCCTGCAACACTTTACCCAGACTAGCATCAGCCGATGCGAAAGCATGAACTCGGTAAAACCTCTAGAAAGTGTGCAAAGACGACCAGGTAGCCGCCTTACAAATCTGCGAGGCTCTATTCTGGAGAGCCCAGGATGCCCCAACAGAATGTGTGGAATGAGCCACAACCAGGAAAGGAGGAATCTTCCCCTTACAGCGATAGGCTTCCGAAATGGCGGACCGAATCCACCGAGAAATGGTGGCCTTGGAAGCAGGTTGTCCCTTGCAACGACCTACCATAAGGACGAAAAAGGAATCACACTGACGAAACGAAGAAGTGATTGAGAGATCAAACCGAACAGGCGAACTACATCCAGCTTGCGTAGTAAGCGCTCCTTAGGATGAGAAGGAGCCGGACAAAAGGACAATTTCCTCATTGAGATGAAAGGCCGAGACCACCTTAGGCAAAAAGGAAGGATCTGGCCGAAAAACGATCTTGTCCTGGTGGATCACCAGAAACGGAGAACGGAAGGAAACAACTGCCAGTTTACACACCCTCCGGATGGAGGGGATAGCAACAAGAAATGCCACTTTCCAAGAAAGGAGGCAGAGAGACACCTCTCTAAGGGGCTCAAAGGGTGCACTCTGGAGGGCACTCAGAACCAAATTCAAGTCCCAAGGGGGAGAAGGTGACCGATAAGGAGGAACAGTGTTCGCCACTCCTTGCAGGAAGGTCCGGACATGAGAATTAGAAACCATGGGCCGAAACCTGACCTTTAAGGGAACTGAGAGACAACCCCAGTTCCAACCCAGACTGTAAAAAGGAGAGACGACCTGGAACCGAGAAGGTTACCGAGGAGAAGTCCTGAGCTTCACACCAACGAAAATAAGACCGCCAAGTACGGTGGTAAATTCTTGCGGAGGAGGGCTTACGAGCACTGAGCATGGTGTGAATGACTTGGGAAGAGAACCCGCGGGCCCTCAAAACCGCCGTCTCAACCGCCACGCCGTCAAATGCAGCGACTGTAAATTGGGGTGGCAAAGAGGACCCTGAGAGAGCAGGTCCGGACGGAGTGGAAGGCGCAGTGGAGCGTCGTCCAGGAGCCTGACTACGTCGGCGTACCACGACCTTCGGGGCCAATCTGGAGCTACCAGAATGGCAGGAACTTCCTCTGCTTTGAGCTTCCTCAGCACCCTGGGAAGGAGGGGAAGGGGAGGGAACAGATAGGGTAGGGCAAACCCCGCCCAAGGAATCACTAGGGCGTCCACAGCCAGAGCCTGAGGGTCCCGGGACTTGGACACAAAAGGAAGGATGAGAGACAGAGAGAGAGACAGAGACAGAGAGAGAGACAGAGACAGAGAGAGAGACAGAGACAGAGAGAGAGACAGAGACAGAGAGAGAGACAGAGACAGAGAGAGAGACAGAGACAGAGAGAGAGACAGAGACAGAGAGAGAGACAGAGAGAGAGACAGAGACAGAGAGAGAGAGACAGAGAGAGAGAGACAGAGAGAGACAGAGAGACCTTGTCCCATCGTGCAAGAATCGCCAGCTGAAGGAGGACGGTAATGAAACTGGGCAAAGGGTAAGGCCTCCATGGCTGCCACCATCCGACCTAGGACTTCCATGCAAGTACGGATGGAGACCGGGGATGGTGTCCAGAGGGAGCAGACTCCTGACAAGAGGGCCAGACGTTTGTCCGGCAGGAGGTGAATCAGAGCCGAGGCAGAGTCGAACTGAATCCCCAAGAAGACCAGAGACTGGGTGGGGGAGAGAACCGACTTGGCTCTGTTGACCATCCACCCAAAGCGACATAAGGTCTGAAGAGTGAGGCTCACATTCTCCAGAGCCTGGGCTCTGGTGGGGGCTTTGATGAGGAGGTCGTCTAAGTAGGGTATCACTGAGACCCCTCTTGAATGTAACAGAGCTACCACAGGTGCCAGAATCTTGGTAAAGACTCGTGGCGCTGTGGCCAGACTGAAGGGGAGAGCCACAAATTGATAAGGACCTTCCGGAACCGCAAAGCCGAGGTACCGCTGGTGTCCGGGAAAAATTGAAACGTGAAGGTAGGCATCCTTGATGTCCACCAAGGAAAGAAACTCCCCTTGATCCATAGATGCCACCACCGAACGGAGAGATTCCATTCGGAAATGGCGGATCAGAAGATGTTGGTTGAGACGTTTGAGATCCAGGATTGGCCGCACAGAACAGTTTTTTCTTGGGGACCAAGAAAAGATTGGAATAAAAACCCCGAAAGCATTCCCTTGAAGGAACTGGGACAGTGACACCCTGGATGAGAAGGGACTGAAGAGCCTTCCGAAATTCCCTCGCAAGCGAGGGAGAACGGGGTGCATGGGACTGGAAAAAAATTCTATACGGTATCCGTTGGATACCACGTCCCTGACCCAGGATTCCTGAATGTGCGTGGTCCAAACGTCTCGAAAAAGCAAGAGGTGATCTCCCACCCGAGAAAAAGCTGCGGGTGGGGGCTTCCCTTCATGCAGAAATGGGTTTGCGGTTGCCCGATTTGGTCGCAAATCGGTCTGGACGGTTGGTGTCCGACTTCCACGAGGGACGTGCCTTGAAAAAGGGGACCTTCTTGTCCTGTGGAGGTGCCTGGCTGGACCCTTTAGAAGGGCCAGACGTCCGAAGGGCCGAAAGGAAGACGACTTCCTGCGGAAGGAAGTGCTAGACTTGTTTTGAGGTAATAAAGAGCTCTTGCCCCCTGTCGCCTCAGTGATAATCTCATCCAGGCGCTTACCAAAAAGTCAAGAACCAGTAAAAGGAATCTCGGTGAGAGACTTCTTAAATGCAGCGTCCGCGTTCCAAGTTTTAAGCCAAATGGAATGACGGAGCGCCACTAGATTACGGGTGGCAAAGGCAGCGCAGTGAGCTGAGTGCAAGGAAGCAGAACACAGGAAATCTCCACCTTTGGAACATTGGAGAGCCAGAGCAGACAGTTCTTCTGGGGGAGAACCTAAAAGAATGCCCTGACGGAGTTGGGAATGCCAAACCGAGAGGGCCTTAGACACCCAGGTGGAGGCGAAGGCAGGAAGCATGGAAGAACCTGCTGCTTCAAAGGCATACTTCGCTAACAACTCAACCTTCTTGTCTGCAGGATCCTTGAAGGCAGCTGCATCCGCCAGCGGCAAAGTAGTAGCTTTAGAGAGGCGGGAAACCAGAGGATCCAATGACGGAGAGGAAGTCACTTTGGAGACAAGGTCCTTGGCGAAAGGATATCGCACTTGGACTTTCTTGAGTCCCTGAAACTTCTTCTCAGAGTGCTTCTAGGCAGATTCTAGAATGGCCTCAAATTCAGCGTGAGAGCTGAACACCTTGGGTGCCGGTCGGGCACGATGAAAGGATACTTCTGGAGCTGCGTCCGAAGTTCCTGGGTCCTCTAGCTTAAAGGTGTCTCTAACGGCCATAACCAATGAGTTCACCGTATCCACTGAGTCCGAACGGTCCTCCGAATCGGATGCCGAATCGGAACCCTCGGCCGCTAGCTCTCCAGGAGAGTGCGAACGAGTGGAGGCGGCCCTGGAAGAGGGAGACTCCGACCTGGTACGTGGCTCAGGAGAGTCAGAGCGGCGACCATTGGAACGTCCTCTGGAAGAGTGATGCATGTGGCCTGAAGAAGTGGTCGGGCGAGACCTGCGAGAGGAACGCCCGTGTCTAGCAGAAGACTCAGGGGACGAGTCAGGGGAGACACCCCTATTACGCTTATGCGAAGCGTAGGGAGAAGGGGAACGGGACCTTCTAGAGGGCCGGTGAAGGGTAGACCTCTCCAAGGCAGTCACCACAGAAAGGGAGACCTGTGCCAAGTCGGATATAGACTGGGAGAGGGAGGAAACCCAGGCTGGATTGGCGGCCGAACCCACCGGTTCTGAGGGGGCACCTGGGTTAAAAATAGCAGGGGGGTCTGGGGGAGCAGGCAGAACAAGTGGGTTCAGCAGAACCTGGCATTTTTGCAGAGCAGTTTTTACAAGCGTAATGGGTAACTAATACTCCCGATATCCCGATGCTTAGAGGGAGGAACAGTTCTGGGCACGGACATGACAAAAAAAATCAACAGTCTCACCCAAGTCTGTGTCCCAAGGCAGCTGCTGTGAGGAGAACTCCGCACCGTGCTGAGGGAAGAAAGAAGAGATGCCGGCCAATAGAAGGAAGAGGCCGGGTCAGGGCAAGGAGCTCTGTGATTGGCCCCAGCGTGCGCACCGCGCTGATTGGTGGCCATTTCACGCTACAGAGGCGCTTATGCGGCCAGGTGGGCGGAGCTAACGTCCGCCGGGCTGCCGAAGGATACCGCGGGACTCACTCTAATGGCGCCCGCTCCGAACCCAGAGCGCACACGCCGTCTACAGTGAGTTCTGTGCGCCCAGGGACGGAGCGGGCGAAGTGCCGTCGGCAGCCGCGGCTGCCGAAAGTGAAAGTAAAAAGTGCACCCGCACGCATGGAGAAGCCTGTGGCGCGTGTACTATAAAACACACACACTTAAGTAATAAAGTGCCCCCTTACTACACACACACTTAATAAAGTGCCTTACTGTGCTTGTACTGTAGGCACTGCTCCCCAATAATAAAAAAAACAATCTCCCTGCAGGGAAATAAGATAACTCAGGCCAGCCCCAGCTTCTGCAGGATAGGGCCAAAAACAGAGGGTCTCCAGTTGGTTCAAGACCTAGGGAGAAAAGATACTCACCTCATGCTGAAGAACTTACCTAAAGAAGTCTTCAGACTGTAGTCTTCAGTCAGCCTTTTAACCTGCGGCAAGCCAAGCTCATAGCGAGGCGAACAGGGAGGTAGGGGGACCCGGACCCATGAGGTACAACCCCAAGAGCTGACCGTTGGTGTCAGCTGACCAAGATGCCTGCCACCTCTCGCAATGGGGAAACTATGAGCATTGCGTTCCTGAGTCCCCACCTGAAAACCGAAATGAAAAGGAATAAAGAACTAACACATTCCCTAAACCTAAGAAAATAAAAATATGAGACTTGGTCTGGAGAAAACCAGACCATGTCCACCTCCTTAAGACACTAAACAAAAACTGAATTGCTCAGTGGCCTGGAGGCAAGTATAACCTGCTGGGAGGAGCCGACTTTTTGGTTACCATAGTGTCAACCTCCTAGAGACAGCAGCATATACCCAGAGTCTGTGTCCCCCCAATGGAGCCGATAGAGAAATATAATTTATTCTTGTTCTTTGTCTGTGCTGTTTATATCTATGACATCTGTGTGGCCATCATTGTTTACATGGCTTTAATGGCAAACTAGCCATTTACTTGAATTACTCAGATCTTGATTCTACCCACAGACAAGAGTGGAACTGATCTCATACAACCCCTTTAGAGTCATTTACATCATATTAAAATATGTTAAGGTGATATTATTGCAAGCCAACAAATTAGCATGGGTATCGATCCCGTCTACACTGTTCAGAATTGTGAATTTAACAGATTCAACTTACCGCTTACTGCAGCATGCTGTTTCAGGTACTCTCTCCTAACATTAATATTTTTCACCAGACACTGCCTGGCATGTGCTCTTCTCTCTTTTACAGGATCTTTTGCACACAGGGCACAAATTGCCATATATTCAAGTGGAAGACGTAATCTAGCCAAGCCTTTGTGTAGCTTTTGTGCAAAGAGCTGTCTGACTTGATAACACTCATCCTATGAGGAAGAGGACAAAAGACAATGATGAAGATGACCTAAATAAACCAGAAAGCCATTACATAACCTATAAGGCCTCCTTTATAAATATCAGGCTTCTGGGAACATGCAACGAAGGGAAACTGATGGTAGAACTGATCCCATTCATTTGAATGGGACAGTTCACAATCATCTGGCGTCTGAGTTTGAACACCAGAGTTCAGCGTTCAGAATAAATGGACGCCGGATGCTACACAACTGATGCATGTTGTCATCAGTTGTGGCCTGAGTTGCATCGACATTTAGGCTGTAATTTCATATGCCGGGCACAGGACATATGTAATCCTAGCCTTATGTACTATTAAGGCGTGCATACACAAGATCACAACATGATTCAAGGGGGAAGTGTTACATTATTTTACCCTGCAAAACAAGACATGTCACAGGAGCCGTTTATAGCAATAATATCCAATCACACAAGTGTCCTGGAGCTGTGGACAAGCCACTAAAGATTCCTTTTAATAATAACTTCCTGAAACCTCCCAATGCATGCAACATGACTGATCTGGTGCAGGATTTTAATAGCGCACACAATAAAGTAAGCAATGCCAGACTAGTCACTCTAAATGAAAGGGGACAAGTTGAGGACAATTATAGAAGGGAAGCCATTGCACTTCAGGGCATTGGCCACATCTCCAGGACAGAACAATTGTCTAGAACTATTCAATCTGCGATGCTTGGAACCTTAGGTAGAGAGAACTTACTTTACGTGAGCAATCCAGCAATGTCTATATAACTGTCACCAGTTGATTTAAAAAAAAATTTTTCCCCCATTTACCCCTTTTAGAACTTCAGATCTAAGCAGGTAAATAGACAGTGTTTTATTGGTTGTCATTGGGAAATACATCTGACAGTTTTTACCGATCCATGCTGAGTGATTCATATTCTGTCTATTACTGGCTAAGTCACTGCACTGAATAGGGCGTAAACTCTGCAGGTCTGGTGAGAAGACGACATCCCTTTTTATTGTGCATTCACACATACAAGATCCTGCGCAGATTTGATGCGCAGGATTTGTAACTGCCGATTAGAAGCTGTGCTCAGTCATTTAGGCTGCTTTCACACTACAAAATTCATCCGTTTTCAAAGATCCGTTTGATGTTCCGTTATGAAAACCCTGAAAGTCGGCCATTAAAAGTTTGTTAGAAAATCCCATACGTCCGTTAGAAAATCCCATTATAGTCTATGGGATTTTTACATTATCCGTTTTAATCAGTTATAAATAACGGACGTTATTTTGTGACGGGAGAATGAACGGAAGAAATAGTGCATGCACTATTTCTTCCGTCACTATCTTCCGTCACAAAATAACGTCTGTTATTTATAACGGACTATAACGGATTAAAACGGATAATGTAAAAATCCCAGACTATAAAGGGATTTTCTAACGGACGTATGGGATTTTCTAACGAACGTTTAATGGCCGATTTTCAGGGTTTTCATAACAGAACATCAAACGGATCTTTGAAAACGGATGAATTTTAGTGTGAAAGCAGCCTTAGTTTACATTGAAATCTGCAGCAGAAAATCCTGTGCATCAATTCTGCTTAAGTGTAAATGTACCCTAAGGGTTTATTCACACATACAGGATTTGAAGCTGCAGATTCTATGCTGTCAAGTTCAATGTAAAAATAAATGGCTGAACAGTTTCAAATCTGCAGCATTAAATCCTGCACAACAAATATGTGATACTGTACATGTAAATAAACCCTGTCTTCGTATAAAAAGATGCAATTCCTATAAATACTTACATTGACTACGAGCGCACACAGCTGATACTGTTCTAGGGTGATGATTTCATGGTAACATGGCTCCTGTGCTAGCTTCACAATTGCACAACCAGCTGCTAGCCGCAGCCGTGACATGTCTGGTTTACTAAATGGAATAAAATATAAATATAATTAGCAAAAAGTATAAAAAGGCAAGAAAGGGAAAACTTATTCTAAAAGGATATTCACATTAGGTGGTAATTTATAGGGGAAACTTGAATAATGTGACTATCGTGCAAAAGTTCATTTATTTCAGTAATGCAACTTAAAAGGTGAAACTAATATAGGAGACTCATTACATGCAAAGCAAGATAGTTCAAGCCGTGATTTGTCATAATTGTGAGGATTGTGGCTTACAGCTCATGAAAACCCCAAATCCCCAATATTATATGATTTGGGGAGCCATGTAATCTGCTGGTGTTGGTCCACTGTGCTTCATTAAAGGGGTACCCTAAAACATCTTATCTCCTATTCAAAGGATAGGGGATAAGATGTCTGATCGGGGGGTCCCACCGGGGGACCATCGCAATCTCTCATGCAGCACCCACCTGTCTCTGCTGCACGAAGCGATGATCATTCCGTGTCCTAAGACTAACGACAAGAGGGACGGAGTATCGTCACGACTCTGCCCCCTTGGGATTTCACACCCAGCCCCCCCTCAATACAGGTCTATGAGAGGGGGCGTGACAGCAATTGCTTCGTGTAGCTGAGATTGGTGGGTGGTGCACGAGAGATTGCGGTGGTCCCCAGTGGCAGGACCTCCACGATCAGACATCTTATTCTCTATCCTTTGGATAGGGTATAAGATGTCTTAGGGCCGGAGTATCCCTTTAAATCCAGGGTCAACGCATCGGTCTAACAGGAGATGTTGGAGCCCTTCATGCTTCCTTCCGGAGACAAGTTGCATTACTGCAATTAATTAAAGGAGAACTCTGGAATATGAAAATTGTCCCCCATACTGCCGGCAGTAAAAAAATAAAAGATGTACATACCTTCCTCCGCTCCCCCGGGGCCTCCAGTAACCGGCTCCGGTTTCCGCCACGATCCTCTTCCTGGTTGCCGTGGTCGGAGAGTCTTACTGCGCTCAGCCAATCACCGGCAGCAGTGAAGTCCTGGCTCGGCCGGCAATAGGCTGAGCGGCAGTGTGACGTTTTCGGCCCCGGCAGCAGGTGCCAGTGTAGTGAAGAATTTTGTGTCCTGAAGCGTTCTCACACTGCTGCTCAGCCTATCACTGGCCGAGTCTGACTTCGCTGTGGCTGGTGATTGGCTGAGCGCAGTATGATTCTCCAACCACCGGAAACCAGGAAGTGGATCGTGGCGGAGACCGGAGACGTTACCGGAGGCCCTGGGGGAGCGGAGGAAGGTATGTACATCTTTATTTTTTTTACTGCCGGCAGTATGGGGGACAATTTTTATATTCCGGAGTTCTCCTTTAACTTTTGCACAATATTCTAATTTTTGTTTTGAGTTTCACCTGTATGTAAACCAGAATTTTATAGGCCAGTCTTCAAAGGGTAATTAACACCAGGCAAGTGCACTGCAGAACAGCAAAAATTCTCAAATTTTTCAGACAAGCCTGGTGTTTGCGAGAAAATGTACAACTTTTTGCTGCATTGCACCAGATACATGTGACTTAACCAGTCTTATTTTAAATATGTTACAAAACTAAGATGGCATGAAGGTTTTCTCAATTTGCCTTGTAGACTAATCTGATTTCTAAGCACTAACATTTACCTCAGCTTTCCATGTTCTGTTAAATCTCCATCAGCATGTAAAATGGCTGTTAGAAGCCGTAATGTAGATGTTCCAGATTTACTATGGTTATTTTTCATCCCAATTAGCCAACGCACCATCATCTTAATTGCCTGAATCTGCATAACAAAGATGGGGGGAAGGGTAGACTTGTTACTAAATAAATGGTGTATTTAATATATTTCAGCCTCAGTCAAAGCTCATTTGGGGGGGGGGGGTTTGTTTCCACGCTGTACACTTCACGGTAAAAATGACATGTTTTCTTTATACTCTGGGTCAATACGATTAAAATAATACCCATGTCATATGCTTTTCTATAATTGTACCGCTAAAAAAAAAAATCTCAAGCCATTTTAACAACATTAATATGTTTGAAATTGTCCTATTTTGACCAGCTATAATTTTCAAATTTTTCTGTACATGGGGCGGTATGAGGGGTCATTCTTTGCACCATGATCTGTAGTTTTTATCATTAACACTTTTTGCCTAGGTTTTACTTTTTATAAATTTTTTATAAAAACATTTTTTGGAATAAAATGTGACAAAAAAGCAGCAATTTGGGCCTTTTTTTCTTTCTTTTTTTAATTTTTTTTTAACATGTTTACGCCGTTCACCGTACAGGATAATATATTTTAATAGTTCAGACTTTTACGCACGCGGCAATACCAAATGTGTATTAATTATTTTTTTTATGCTTTTTTGAGGGTAAAATGGGAAAAACAGACGTTTTACCTTTTTATTGGGGAGGGGTTTTCAAAAATGTAAAACTTTTTTATTTTACATTTTTTTACGCTGCGGGCGATCCGATCATTCATTTAAAGTACCGCACTGCAGCAGATCACATTTCTATTATAGTACTGCTTTTAAAAACTTTTACAAAATCAGTATGTTTAAAATTGGCCTATTTTGACCACCTCTAACTTTCTTATTTTTCCTGTATTCAGAGATGTGCGAGTGACTTTTTGATAGCTTTTTATAAATTGATGAGACAAACAAGCTGAAATTTTTGACTTTTTTTTTTACGTTTATGGCGTTTGTCGTAGGGGATCATTAACATTCTATTTTTATAGTTCGGACATTTCTGTACGCAATGATACCAAATAAGGAGATTTTTATGCTTACTGTAAAATCTCTTTCTCGAAGGATCCATTGGGGGACACAGACCATGGGTATATGCTTCTGTCTCTAGGAGGCTTGACACTATGGCAAGAAGAAAAGTCTGCTCCTCCCAGCAGGGTATACCCGCCCACAGGCACCTGAGGTAATCAGTTTTAGTCCCATAGCAATAGGAGAAGACCGATCGGTCAAGAGAAAAACCACAAACTGTCCAAGCAACCAGAAGAAAAACGTAACTGAACACACCCTCGGACAGATAACTGAAATAGGAACACCAGAAAAAAGGGAGGGAGCTGTGTCCCCCAATGGATCCTTCGAGAAAGATTTTACGGTAAGCATGAAAATCTCTCTATCAGCTACATTGGGGGACACAGACCATGGGACGTACCAAAGCCGTCCCTTGGGTGGGTAAGGAAATCAGTCAGGTGAACGGCTGGACCACCGCCGCCTGCAACGCCTTACGGCCCAGAGGAGCATCAGCTGATGCAAAGGTATGAATCTGGTAGGACCTTGTGAAATTGTGCAAAAACGACCACGTGGACGCTTTACAGAACTGCAAGGCCGAAGCCACATAGCGGAGTGCCCAGGATGCCCCGAAAAACGGGTGGAATGAGCCAAAACCCTGAAGGGTGAGATCTTCCCCTTGCAGCGGTAAGCTTCCGAAATAGCAGACCGGATCCACAAAAAAATGGTGGCTGTAGAAGCAGGTTGTCCTGTATGATGACCTTACGGGAAAAACAAAAAAGGGAGTCACACTGCCGAAAGGAAAGAGTGACTGAGAGACAAGTCCGAACAAACCTCACCACAACCAAGTGGTGGAGCAAACGCTCCCAGGGATGAGAAGGGGCCGGACAAAAGGACAGTAGAACAATGTCCTCCTTGAGATGAAAAAAACCAAAACCATCTCAGGTAAGAAGGACGGACCTGGACGGAAAACAACTTTTCCTGGTATACAACCAGGAAGGGAGAACGGTAGGAGAGAGCTGCCAGCTCTGACCCCTCCTAACAGAAGTAAGAGCAATAAGGAACACCACCTTCCGGGGAAGGAGGCAAAGAGAAATGTCCCTGAGAGGTTCAAAAGGGGCACTTCGCAGGGCACCTAAGACCAAGTGTATGTCCCAAGGGAAAGAAGGGGACCGATGGGGAGGGGCAGCTTGTGCCACTCCCTGAACCAGGTGCGGACATGATAATTGAACGCCAGAAGACGTTGAAAAAAAATGGAAAGGGCCAAACCTTTGACCCTTAAGGGAGCTGAAAGCCAACCCTTGGGCCAGCCCCGACTGGAAAGGAGTCGGGGAAGGAAGACCACGATCGGAGAAAGGCTGAGTTTCACACCAACAAAAATAAGACCGCCAGGTATGGTGGTAAATCTTGCAGAGGAAGGCTTGTGTGCCCTCAGCATGGTGCGAACCACTCGGGAAGAGAAACCTCAAAGGTCCTCAGAACCGCTGTCTCAACCGCCACGCCGTCCAAAGCAGAGACGGTAAATAGGGGTGGCACAGAAGACCTGAGATAAGAGGTCTAGACGATAGAGAAGGCGCAGAGTTAAGTCGTTCAGGAGCCTGACCACGACGACGTACCACGCCCCCCCAGGGCAAGGCTGGGCCAAGAGAATGGCGGAAACGCCCTCTGCTGAGAGTTTCCTCACGGCCCCGAAAATAGAGGAAGGGGAGGAAACAGATAAGGTAGGGCAAAGCCCTACCAATGAACAGATAAGGTAGGGCAAAGCCCGACCAAGAGATAGGAACGCTTGGTTGTGGAAGGACGTGCTGAGGTCCATGCCTGGAGTGCCCCAGGGGTTGCAGATCACTGCAAACATCTCCGGACGTGGGGACCACTTGCCTTGGATGACTGAGGACCAGCTGAGAAGACAACATCCCAGAGACGCATAGGTGAGATGGCCGGAAACCTGAGTTCCGCCCAGAAGGGAATTTCTCCAACAAGCAAGCAAAGAAAGGATTGCCCTAGGCCCAACATGTTGAAGGGGAAAAGGGCTTCACGGGGGACCAAGGCCCCAGACCGGCCGGTCCCTGAAAACACCTCCCCCAGCCCGACAGACTGGAAGGGAGGGGCAGGAAGAAGCGCCCCTGAAAAAAACAGGGGGGAAACGAAGCCACCATAGAAGGGACCGACAAGACTGTCGAGAGAGAACGATCTTGCGGTCGATAGACAGTGGAGATCTGTCCCACCGGAAGAGAATCACCAGTTGAAGAGGTCTGTGACGAAACTGGGCCAATGGCACGGCCTCCACGGCCGCCGCTAACCGACCCAGGACATCCATGCAAAAGCGAATGGAAACTGGAGCTCGAGGAGAGCGGTTGGACTTGTTCCAACTGACCATCCAACCGAAGTAAGACAAAGTCTGGAGATTGTGACAGACTCTCCAGGATCTGGGCCCTGGCTGGAGCTCTGATCAGGTGGTTGTCCAAGTAAGGAATCATTGAAACGGTTGTCCGTAAAAGGGCTATCACAGGCGCCAGGACTTTGGTAAAGGTCCGCAGAGAAGTGGTCAGACCGAAGTGGAGAGCCACAATAGAAAATGACCGTCCGGAACTGCAAAGCGGAGGTACCGCTGATGACCGGGAAACAATGAGATGTCGAGGCAGGCATCCTTGATGTCCATCGAGGAACGAAAATTCCCCATGAACCAGGGACGCCAGCACCGAACGGAGAGACTCCATTTGGGAAGAAAGCAGAAGATGCTGGCTGAGATATTCGAGAACCACGATAGGGCGAACAGAAACGCCTTTCTTGGGGACCACAAAGAGGTTGGAATAAACCTCAAACGTTCCCCTGAAGGAACCGGGACAATTACTCCCTGGATAAAAAAGGAGCTGGATCCTGAATGTGCGTGGTCCAGGCATCCCAGAAGTAAGAGGCGACCAGCGACCCGAGAAAGGTCGGCGGGTGGGGGCGACTCTTCAGACCAAGGAAGGCCTACGGGTGCCTGATGGGGCCACGAAACGGCCGGAACGGATAGCCGACCCAGGACATCTCACTGACAGTAGCAGGACACAAGCTGGCAGTGGGAGGATTTTACCTCCAGCTGTGAGCCCTGCGCTCACAGCTGTCAATCAAGGAAGTGTGTCCATGACATAGGCAGTTGTTTGACTGGCTTTCTCAGTATGAAATACTGAAATTTTTTAAAAGAAAGCAATTGCAAAACCTATTTGTTTTTCATGCTTTACAACGTATTAAAAGTTTTTGTATCTGACCGTGCCTACTTAAGGGGTTAAGAGAACTGAGAGCCAAGTGTTGGTCCAGTCCAGACTATAAAAATGAAAGGCGGCACAGAAGGGAGAAGACAACTGGTGAGAAAGATTGAGACTCACACCAATGGAAAGTAAGACCGCCAAGTACGTGAATAAATCATTGCAGAGGAAGGCCCTGATCATTGTGCGGATGACCTGGGAGAGAACCCCCCAGCCCTTAGAACCGCAGTTTCAACTGCCACGTCGTCAAATGCAGAGACAGTAAATTGGCTAATCAAAGGGGACCCTGAGAGAGCAGGTCAGGAAGAACTGGGAGACGCAGTGGTACGTCGGCCACTATGTGAACAATGTCTGTGCACTACACGCATCTAGGCCAGTCCGGAGTCACGAGAATGCTGGAGACGCCCTCCGCTTTGAGATTCCTCAGGACCCTGGGAAGGAGAGGAAGAGGAGGAAAGAGATAAGGGGAGGACTAAGTGCGATCAGGGGATCACTAAGGCGTCCATGGCCAGAGGATCGCGGGACTTTGCAACTTTGGTTGTGGCGAGGCGCGAAGAGGTCCACGTCCGGAGTCCCCCAGAGGTTGCAGATTTCTGCTAACACCTCCGAATGAGATCACTCGCTGGGGTCAGCAGAGGAGCAGCTGAGGTAGTCCACCTCCCAATTGTCCACCCCCGGTATGTGAATCGCAGAGATGGAGGGAACTCTGGAGTTCCGTCCAGAGTAGGAACCTGGAGACCTCTGATTGCCGCAGGGCTGCGAGCACCGCCCTGGCAATTGACATATGCCACAGCCGTGGAGTTGACAGACTGGACACAAACAGGACAGTCCTGGAGAAGTTGCTCCCAATGGAGGAGGCAAAAAGGTAAATTGCCCGGAGTTCCAGGATGTTTATGGGGAGAAGAGCTTCCTGAGAGGACCAACAGCCCTGGACCGTCCAATCCTGGAAGACTCCCTCCAACCGCTGAGACTGGCATCATTCATGATGATTTACCAGTGAAGAGGCAGGAAAGACCATCCCTACCAAAGAGGAGGAGACTGAAGCCACCACAGGAGGGACTAGTACATTCGGGGGGGGGGGGGGGAGAATTCTGCGATCGAGGGAAAGCGGAGACTTGTCCCACCAGGACAGAAGTGCCAGTTGAAGAGGGCGACAATGAAATGGGCGAAGGGGACAGCTTCCACGGCCGCCACCATCCGACCCATGACTTCCATGTAGGATTGAATGGAAACTGGAACAGTACGACTGAAAAGATGAACGCCTGCTGACAGAGTGGCGCTAGTCCGGCAGGAGCCGAATCCGGGCGGCCGCAGTGTCAAACTGGAGTCCCAAGAAGATCAGGGACAGGGTGGGAGTAAGGTAGGATTTTTTCTGGTTTATCACCCAGCCGAAATAGGACAAGGTCTGTAGAATGAGAAGGAGACTCTCCTGATTCTGGTCACTGGTTGGAGCTTTGATCAGGAGGTCATCCAGGTAAGAGATCACGGACACACCCCGGGCTCGAAGGATTGAGATCACCACTGCCAGGAGTGGTGTTAAGACTCTTGGGGCCATGGACAGGCTGAAAGGAAGGGCCACAAACTGAAAATGGCCCTCCGGAGGGGGGTGTGGTGAGGTGCCGTGGAAGATGGCTGCTCACTGCTAGAGCGCCGGCACCACGAGGCCCTCTGCCCACCTACTTACGCCCTGACTTCCGTCAGCCTTATGGGGAAATCTTCCCGCAAGTCATCAAAGAGACAGCCTACCTCTACCTCCGGACCCGCCAGCCTGACTGCCATTGTTGGTCCTGCGTCTGGATTACACTCCCGCACTGGGACCCCTGTAGCCTCCCGGGAGCCCTCGGATACTGCAGTGTCATCGGAGCACCCTCCGGTCCCTCCCCCCCCCCCCCCCCCCGGAAGCCACCCGGGATGAAGACCTGCATGTAACTATGAAAGCCATTTTCAAGCTTCTCCTCGGGAACCCCCATCGGATAAGATCAAATTGTTCCAAGCCCTCAAGACCGAATTCGCTCCAAGCCCTCAAATGGCCCCCCTAGAGACGTCGTCTGTTGTGTGAACGACTTCCAACTTAAAAAAGCTATTATGGCCAAGGGCCGGTCCCAACGGAACTTCAACTTCAATGGTGCTCATATCCAGCTGTATCAAGACCTCTCCTGGATCACCCTCAGGAAGAGACTGCTGCTCCAACCCCTTTTGGCAGTTCTCCAAGACCATCATGTCACCTACCGCTGGAACTTTCCTCTCGCTCTGCAAGCTCGCAGGGATGGACGCTGCTGTTTTGCATTCGCACTCTGATAATCCAAATTTTTGTTCCGCCCTGGACATTCCTGCCCCTCAAGTGATGGACTGGGGACTCTCCCCTCCATCCGTATGGCAACCAGTCTGCAAGCAGCAGTCCGGAGGGAACAGGAAAGCAGCCCCCTCAGGATGACGTGTCTCTCTCTCCCCCCCCCCCCCCCCACGCACCTACTTGAACTGGGGTCTGGATGCTCGTTGGTGCTCCCCTAGTATCAGTGGGACTTCGCCTTCCCTAAGTTTCTCATTGGGATACATTGGTTGTTATTGTTTTACATTTATTGCAAAGTTATGCCTACTGTATCTTTAGGGTTTTTTTTGCGGTCAACTCTACCTGCTGCCTTTGGCATGGCCTAGTGGGGTTGATCTTTCTGGGCTAGTTCCGTCATTTCTCGACGATGTACTCATCTCCCCACCAAGGCTGGCTTTTTGGCGGCGATTTTAACCTAATTTTTCCCCCTTCCAAGGACTGTCACTCAGTCCTTGGCAGTCCTGCTCCTCCTGCGCCTTGCTTCTTTGTTCCGTCGCTTGATACGCTCCTCTTCCCTGTTAAGGATTAACCACCCTACTGAAAAATCCTTCCAGTTCTACTCCCATCCACATAAACTACATATCCGCTTTTTTGGCAATTTACCTATGGTCCGCATCCTCTCTTCTGCCTCCCTGCACCCCATTTCTTGGTCCGACCATAGTCCTGTCTTTCTCCTTGACGCTGCCACTGGCGTCTCAATGACTCCTTACTCAAATCTTTGCCCTACCGGGAATCGATACAGGCCTCCATAGTTGAATATTTTACTCTTAACCAGGGATCTGTCTTCGCAGGCTGTTCTCTGGAAAGCTCATAAATCAGTAATTAGAGGGCACTGTATTGCTCTCCTGTTTGAAACGCGACGCCTTGGCTCGAACCCGGGAGCTGTAATCACAAATTTGTACTCTCGAGACTACCTTGCTCTCTGCTCCTTCTCTTTGGGTGCTGAGGCGTCTGGTCGCGGCCCGGGCCCAATTGGGTGAGCTTGCTCTCCATAAAGTGGAGAGACAGTTTCTCTACGCTAAACAATGGTTTTATGAGAAGGGTAACAAAGCCCATTCGATGCTGGCTAGACATTTGAGAGACCGCGCTGCAACCCAGATGCCCTCCGCTCTGAAGGATTCTTCAGGCACTCTCCACTATCACCCTGATGCGATCTCTCGCCTTTTTTGGGACTACTATTCTAAGCTTTACTCCCTTACCCCTCAACTGCCTTCTGACCCTGGCGAACACGATGCTCTACTGGACTCCTTTCTTTCGGAGTGTCATTTACCTTCTCTCACAGCGAATGATCGGGCTTCCTTGAACACTCCAATCGCACTCGAGGAAATTGCTGAAGTCCTTACCATCGGGATGCTCCCCGGGCCCAGACTGTTTTTCTTATCTATATTATAAAGACCTTCTCTGCTCTCCTTCCTCATCTTGTTCCTCTGTTTAATTCCTTTATGGGGGGAGAGGGGATCTCGCAGTCATTTTTGCACTCACTCCTTATCCACATTCCTAAACCGGGTAAGGACCCACATGATTGCTTCAGTTATTGGACCATAGCCCTGCTCAATACCGACCTGAAGCTGTTCTCTAAGATTCTAGCAGTCCGTCTCAGTTGTCTCCTCCCCTCCCTCATCCATAAGGATCAGGTAGGCTTCATTCCTTTCCGCAAGGGGGGGGGGGGGGTGATAACACGAGACAGGTAATCGATCTGATTGATCTGGTTAACTGATGGTCTGATCAGGCTGTTGTCCTTTGTCTGGATGCTGAAAAGGCCTTTGATAGGCTGGGTTGGTCTTTCCTTTTTGCCACCATAAGGAAATTTAGGATTATGGGAGATTTCCTTACTGCACAGCGGGGTCTCTACTCTTCTCCCATGGCCTTTCTTAAGCTCCCTCATGCCTCTTCCTCTGTCCAATGGAACTAAGGCAAGGGTGTCCGTCATCTCCCCTGATCTTTGCTTTATGTATCGAACTCCTTGCTGCCACGATTCGGGGGAATGCGGATATCTCTGGTATAGACATCTGCTCCATCTAGCAGCCTGGGCCACTTATGCCTATAGCCGCTGAATGGAACTTGAGAAATTGTGGTTGGCACCGGTCCACCTTAATACCTTTCTCTGGAGTACCTTCCCGCCGGCAGTCCACCCAGGCCCCTTGCTGGGACCTATGTTCTTTTCCAGATATGTATAGGGATATTGCTCCAGGAAATTGAGGCTTTTCTCCTGAGTTTCTCCTTTGCAGTCTTTCCCTTACCATCCTGCTTTCCCTCCAAGCCTAACTTCCAGTATGGTTAGGGAGCGGGGAGGTAGGGGGTTCTTCTGTTGGGCAGACCTAGTTGACCCCTATCCTGCTCCTTGCCCTCTTTTGAGGACATAGTTTCCTGACTTGGTCTTCCCTCCTCCGAACGACTTCATTAACTCCAACTCAGACACTGTGTCGTCAGTGCTGGGAACTCATGTGGTTTCCATGCCTACGGCCTTCGAACGGCTATGCTGCTCAGGACCACAGACAAAGGGTCTTCTCTCTGACATATACTCTATTATTAATGCTCCCCCTGATGGAAATGCCCCATCTCATCAATAGACGAGTCATTGGGAGGAGGTTCTGAACACCACTGTCACCTTACCCCAATGGCAGATAATTTGGCAGCGGGCCTCTAAGACCTCCATCTGTACAGCCTATAAAGAAACGCAATTTTAAATGTTAATGGTATGGTGGTATATTCTTGCACTGCTTAATAAATTGAACCCAAATTTCCTCCCTCAATGTTGGTGTTGTAGTGTGGGGCTAGGCAGGGTCTTCCGCATATTCTGGGATAGGTTCTCGGACAAGCAACCCCTCTTAGTCCTCCTACTTCTTCTGATGCTCTTCTCCTTGCTTCCCTCCCCCTTCCGATCCATTCTTCCCCCCCCCTCCCCCAATTCCTTACTTTCCTTGTCTTATCTGTGTAGTCCTGTCTTCTATTGTTGCCTGTTTGTTCTGTAGAGAATTGTATTTCCCTGTTTCATAGGGGCCTGATAATAGGCTTACCCGGGAGTTCTCCTACTGAAGGAGCATTGTTTGACAACTTAATGTTGCATGAAGGATGTTTACACTTATTTGTTCAGATGTCTGCTCCTTACCTGTTGTTAATTATTTGATGCTTATTTTTGATTCATGTTTTCTCCTAGAAAATGACCTATGTTTTACTTCTGTACCGAAAAACTTCAAGAAAAATTTACAGTTGGAAAGAAGAAAACGGCCCTCCGGAACGGCGAAGCGGGAATACCGCTGATGAGCCGGAAAAATTGGGATGTGAAGATACGCGTCCCGGATATCCACTGATGAAAGAAACTCTCTCCTTGATCCATGGACGTCACTACAGAACAGAGAGACTCCATACGGGAAGGATGCAGGAATAGATGGCGGTTAAGGAGCTTCAGATCCAGGATAGGGCAGACAGAGCCCTCTTTTTTGGGGGCAACAAAAAGATTTGAGTTGAAGCCTGAAAAAATGCTCCTCAGGAGCAACTGAGACTATAACTCCCTGAGCGAGAAGGGTCCAAAGTGTGACCCGAAAGGCCTCCGCCAAGGAAGGAAAACAAGGAGGCCAGAATTTTTAAAAACGGTCCCTTGGAAAGGAAGCAAACTTGATACGATAGCCGTCACAAATGATATCTTAGACCCAAGAGTCCTGCACCTGAGAAAGCTAATCATCCCGGAAGAGGGACAAACTACCTCCCACCCGAAAAGAATTCCTGGGTGGGGGCGTCCCTTCAGGTGGAAGTAGGCTTACGGGTGCTCGACTTGGCTGCAATGTGGCCTGAACAGTTATCAGACTTCCAGGAAGGATGTGTCTTGAAGGAAGGAGCCTTCCTATTCTGTGAGGGCGTCGGCCTGGCGGTCAACCTCCTTTAGGCCCGATCGAAAGGGCCGAAAGGAGGTTGACTTCCAGCAGAACTCGCTCTGAGGCGACCGGAAACTAAAGTAAACTGCCGGCCAAATGCTAGTAGCGCAGCTACAGGCAGGAAAACAGCGCACAGAGGCTGAATGGGAGCGCTGGTCAGTGCACCACCCGCCACACCATGAGGGAGACTTGGAAGCTGCGGGAGAGATGTTTGGCTCCAGCAACAAAAAGTGCCCCTCGGTCTTCAGAATGACCGAGCAGGTGAAGATTACCAGCAGAGTGGGCCCAGAAAATGATTCTCCAGAGGCTACTAAAGGCAATTAGGTGAGCCCTGTCCCGGAAAATAAACTTACCTAGTGAAGTCTTTTAAAGCCTGCATCATGCTGGACTGAGACAACGAGACGAGCAGGTAGATAGGGGGACCTGGACCCAAGGTACAACCCTAGGCACTGGCCGATGGCGAGAAGGGGTTAACCGTGCATAATCTATGCCTGTGCATCTTCATTGGATATGGAGTAAAAGGTAAAGCTATGCTCCTGAACCCCCACCTTAAAAAAAGGAAACAAAATAAAAAAAATAAACCTACACACACGTCTCTGAACTAGAAAATAAAAAAAAAGTAAGAAGACCAGGTCTGGAGAGCTCCAGAACCATGTCTGTCTCCTACAGACACTAAGCTAAAACTGATTAGCTCAGAGTCTGAAGGTGGGGTATATCCTGACAGGAGGGGCAGACTTTTTTTTTTTTGCCTAGTGTCAGCAGCATATACCACGGTCCGTGCGTCCCCAATGGAGCCAACCGAGATTTTTTTTTTTTTTATAAAAACCGATAAAAAAATCCCATAGGGGTCACAAGAGGACATTTTTAAACTGACTAATTTGGCATTAAGTTAAAAAATTTTTTTTTAGCAGAAGTAAAACAAAATCAAGCCTATATAATTTGGGTATCATTTTAATTGAATGGACCTACAGAATAAAGATAGTGTAATTTTTAACAAAAAGTGCTCTGCGTAGAATCAGAAGCCCCCAAAATTTACAAAATGCCATTTTCTGGTTTGGCCGTAGATCAGGAGGTTTCAAACTCATAATCTAGGGGCCACTGGAGGTAGCGGCTAGGCCGCAAGCGCCCCTCACATATAATGCCCCCATCATGCGCCCCTCACATATAATGCCCCCATCATGCGCCCCTCACAGAATGAGGGGCCTGTGCAGCTGGCTGCAAAATTTTGTCCCACGGGCCGCGAGTTTGAGACCCCTGCCGTAGATTGTGGTGAAATTATTGATGTCATTACATAGTAGAATTGGTGACGCAAAAAATAAATAAAAACAAAAAATAAACCATCAATCATAGGGGTCTGTAGATGGAAAATTGGAAGCTTTATGATTTTTAGGTGAGGAGGAAAAAACAAAGTTCAAAAATGAAAAAACCTGTGGTCCTTGAGGGATTAAATGGGTACAGATTTAACAGATTTGTAAATTACTTCTATTAAAAAATCTTAATCCTTCCAGTACTTAGCTGCTGTATACTACAGAGGAAGTTGTATGGTTCTTTTCTGTCGGACCACAGTGCTCTCTGCTGATGAGGTGTCAGCAGATAGCACTGTGGTCAGACAGGTCCTGTCCATGTCAGGAACTGTCCAGAGCAGGAGCAAATCCCTATAGCAAACCTCTCCTGCTCTGGACAGTTCCTGACATGGACAGAGGTGTCAGCAGAGAGCACTGTGGTCAGACAGGAAAGAAATTCAAAAAGAAAAGTACTTCCTCTGTAGTATACAGCAGCTAAGTACTGGAAGGATTAAGATTTTTAAATAGATGTAATTTACACATCTGTTTAACTTTCTGGCACCAGTTGATTTAGAAAAAAAAAAGGTTTTCCACCGGTGGTACGCCTTTAACCCCTTAAGGACGCAGGACGTAAATGTACGTCCTGGTGAGGTGGTACTTAACGCACCAGGACGTACATTTACGTCCTGTGCATAACCGCGGGCATCGGAGCGATGCCCGTGTCATGAACGGCTGATCCCGGCTGCTGATCGCAGCCAGGGACCCTGCGGCAATGACCGACGCCCTCGATCTCGCGGGCGTCCGCCATTAACCCCTCAGGTGCCGGGATCAATACAGATCCCGGCATCTGCGGCAGTTCGCGATTTAAATGAACGATCGGATCGCTCGCAGCGCTGCTGCGGGGATCCGATCATTCAGAACGCCAGACGGAGGTCCCCTCTCCGTCCGGCTCCCGGCGTCTCCTGCTCTGGTCTGTGATCGAGCAGACCAGAGCAGGAGATGACCGATAATACTGATCTGTTCTATGTCCTATACATAGAACAGATCAGTATTAGCAATCATGGTATTGCTATGAATAGTCCCCTATGGGGACTATTCAAGTGTAAAAAAAAAAATGTAAAAAAATGTAAAAGTCACAGTAAAAAAAAATTGAAAAATCCCCTCCCCAATAAAAAAGTAAAACGTCCGTTTTTTCCTATTTTACCCCCAAAAAGCGTAAAAAACATTTTTTATAGACATATTTGGTATCGCCGCGTGCGTAAATGTCCGAACTATTAAAATAAAATGTTAATGATCCCGTACGGTGAACGGCGTGAACGAAAAAAAAAAAATCCAAAATTCCTACTTTTTTAATACATTTTATTAAAAAAATAAATTATAAAAAATGTATTAAAAGTTTTTTCAATGCAAATGTGGTATCAAAAAAAAGTACAGATCATGGCGCAAAAAATGAGCCCCCATACCGCCACTTATACAGAAAAATTAAAAAGTTAGAGGTCATCAAAATAAAGGGATTATAAACGTACTAATTTGGTTAAAAAGTTTGTGATTTTTTTTAAGCGCAACAATAATATAAAAGTATATAATAATGGGTATCATTTTAATCATATTGACCCTCAGAATAAAAAACACATGTCATTTTTACCATAAATTGTACGGCATGAAAACAAAACCTTCCAAAATTAGAAAAATTGCGTTTTTCGTTTTAATTTCCCCACAAAAAAAATGTGTTTTTTGGTTGCGCCATACATTTTATGATATAATGAGTGATGTCATTACAAAGGACAACTGGTCGCGCAAAAAACAAGCCCTCATACTAGTCTGTGGATGAAAATATAAAAGAGTTATGATTTTTAGAAGGCGAGGAGGAAAAAATGAAAACGTAAAAATTAAATTGTCTGAGTCCTTAAGGCCAAAATGGGCTGAGTCCTTAAGGGGTTAAGGACTGGGCCAATTTTCGTTGTTGCACTTTCATTTTTTCCCTCCTCGCCCTTTAAAAGCCATAACGTACTTTAATAAAAGTAATTTAGCAATTTGTTTTTCTTTTTTACGCCATTCGCTGTGCGGTCAAACTAACATTTTATCTTGTACTGTAGGTCGGCACTAAAACCATATAAAATGTGTATAGTTTGCATTTTTCTTTTATTCTATAGCTGTCAACTGAATGCTCTATCTACTCTTCATATGAAAATTTGGCTCAGCCAAGCAATCACGCATACCAAATTGACAAGAACAAAGTTTAGCAGCTAGAGAACAGTTCTAATGGCACATCCCCATACACAGTAAAACTGTAAGCAGGTCCCACCGAAAGTTCACTAATGTGCCTCAGGGGTCCCTTTAGAAATAAGGCATGTGCTGAAATTATGCAAAATCAGACTATACAACAAGGATTTGTTTCAATCTAACCATGAATATGCACTAAAGCAACAACAATTTTTTGCAAAAAGACAATATTCTTTACAACCCATCTGACAAAGGACAGACAAATTTACTTACCTTAACCAATGTCTCTTGTGACACTTCCTCATCAGGAACCCACAGTTTAGTGGTTTTTCTGCCTGGACACTGATGGGCGAGAAAAATACCGTACATGCATATAAACAGAGGTGGTCTAAACATTTGTTGAAGTGTATCAATAAGACAGTATGTAAAGTAAGACTTACTCTGTCAGTCATTAACAAGTCTTTTACAACAAAGTTTGCTACCATTGACTTCAGTGGGCCTGCAAATTGATCAGGTGCCATTTGAGCTATGTGACCAATTGTTATGAGGGATATGATAAGCTGTTCTGGATTACTGGGATCAAGGCTTTTGTGTAATGGCTAAAGAGGCAAAAAGAAATTGCAATAAAATGACTGTTCTATTAACATGATTAGCAGATAAACAGTGGTAAGAGAAAGGGCAATTTTGGCTGGGAGACAAAATACCTCAAATATTTGAGCAAACTGTGTTTCTTTGCTGGAAAATATTGAATGGATACAGTGAATCGAGTACTTGGCTTGTCGAGGAGGTCCCTTTTTAGCTTTCTGCTGTAAAACAGGAAGCAGTGCTCTAGAAAAAAAAATTTGAATACTTGTACACATGATAAATATAAATAAAAAGACTAACAGTAAAATTAATGTCAAATAGTGGCTAAAATTTTGTATAAATATACACAAAAACACAAGACAGTAAACACTGTTACCTGCCACTACAAATATAAAACAAAAGATAGTAACTTACGATCTAATGTGTGGGAAGTCATCTTCAATTTTATTCCCAGTGTTTTTGAATATCTGCAGAGCCGCCTCAGCCACCTTCTCATCATCCATCTTAAGACAAGCTAAGAGGGATTCAAAGGTTTCAGCTGAATGAAATGAGATGGGATGTGTAAAAGACAGCACCTAAGAAAAACAAAATCAACAGTAATGTGAAAACTACTGCACCTTGGAATATTTTCTTTTGAATTACATCGCTGTTCTCAAATACAACTTCTGCATTAAAAAAAATGCAATGCCACGTATGAATAAACTATTTTTTCAACAGCAAAACACTGCCAAAATAATTGAGGTTTCATCAAACCTCACACATTGCAAATTCTGAAAGCGAGAGAAGCAAAGAAAGAAAAACAAATAGACCATACTGCAGACAAAGGAGGAAAGAAAGATGAAAGTCCAATGCAGCACACTGTATTCAAAATGGAAGGACGGTGGCCAGCATACAGTGCTCTCCTACACCAAGTCAGGGATTCCTAAATGTATAATGGCAGCGGAAACCCTGGAAAGTGCTTCCAGTCCTGGGAAACCCATACTGACATTGCTGCCTCAAAATGAACTTTGTGTAGGGATACAAAAAAGCAATATAAGCTCTGCAAGACAGGGGAATAAAGCTGCACTCACTCACACAGAGGAATTTGCCAAACTATATCTTTATTTCCAGTGTCCGTACAGCGCAGGCAGGTGGATGGCTGAATGTGCGGGGAGCGAGAGCCGAAGCTCTCAGGTCCGGGGAGCGTACCAACAGACAATTCGTTTCGCGTCGGAAATGACGCTTCTTCTGATCGTGGGTACCCACGACCAGAAGAAGCGTAATTTCCGACGCGAAACTAGTTGTCTACCATATCTATCGGGACTTTGATTCATTCATGATAGCTGTCTACACAAATAGCTGCAGTGCCTGATTGCCGTCACCAGCTCTAAGAGTCTTTGTTATGATACAAAAAGCATTCCAGAATACTATGCCGGGCTATAGTGTGGCTTGGATATGTTTAATGCGTTTAGCGGGTCTTAAAAATTGCACTTTCCATGGAAGCCAGGTAGGCAAAAAGCACTTGGGATCTGAGGTGGGGAAACACCTTTAGGTATTGTCTCCTGCAGTGTCCAACAACAGTATCTTTTGGATCACTGGGTCTTTCATTGTAGGCTGTACATTCCTCATATTAAGTTATGTTGGATTAGGGTTTTATTTTTGTTTCTTTAATGTTCATATCTTTGTGCCATAATCATTTTGGTGTATAACAGGAGTGGTATGTAAGTGGTTTTTGGACTAACATTGTTGTTATACTTGAGATTTGTACTTTTTAGTTTGTGCAGCTACTCATCCTCCACCCTCACAGAGCTTATCTGTTTCCAATCAGACTTACAATTTGTCCTTGGACTGTCTGGTTTTTACATAGCAACCAATAAACCAGGGATCAGCTTTCATTAATGAAGATGCTCTTGTAAAATAAAACCTGAGCTGTGATTGGTCGCCATTAGAAAACCAGACAGTTTTTGTCCTCAGACATGTAATGCAGGAACTCCCTACCTTCACGTTTTGCCTTAAAATATTTTTAGAAATAGTTTTTATTGGTAAAGAAAAAAAAAAGAAAAAAAAGATTGTGCATATATTTTAAGTTAAGTGTATGTATATTGTATTGTACTAATAGAGAACGTTGTAAGAGTTACACAACTTAAAAAAAAACTTCCATAATTGTTAAATCAACCCTTACAGCTGTTATTCTACACCAGAGTCTCCTCCATGGTGCACAGCTATTCCTCATCCTCTCTTTTAGGTGGTGAGAACAGAGCTGCACTGTTCTTCAGTGGTATACACACCTAAGCTTCCTTTCTCTTACTTCTCTGGCCAATCACAGGACAGCACTTACTCCCCGCTGCTATTCCATGACAGTGTTGAAGAACCTGCACTAGACTGCACTGTGCTGTGGTGGGGGATGATTTGCAGTACCACTACTACATGTGGGAGGTTACTGCTTACTAAAAGGAAGGGATTCGCAGGCAGTACAGAAAGGACAGGGTTACTTCACAAAACTGTCCTGTTGTAAGCAGTGCACTGCTGCTGATAAGAAAAGGGACAGCTTCCCCAAAGTTTATGGGTGGTCAGTGGGATCCCCAATTTATTTTCAGGCACAGCACCTGTCTGTATCAGCAGCTTATATCACATATTTGAGCTTACCTGCTGCCCTTAAACTAACACTTTACCTTAAGCAATTCTAGGCCTGCCCTGATGGCTTGATCTGTCAGCACGCCTTCCTCTTCATCATCCACTGTGCCGTCTATTGATTTATTAACCAGCTTAATGAGGGAACTGTTAAGAAAGCATACAATCAAAATGAGTTTATACTAATGACAGTGAAAAGTATATGGTATATTAAGTGGTAGTGCACCCCCTGTGCGAATGCATTCCCAAGCAAAAAGGTCTCTAGGACTATTCTATAAGGACAGGAATATGACTAACATATGCATATCAATACAGACAGTATATAAAAGCTTAACCCTCTTAAAGGACAAAGCTGATTTTTGCCTTAATGAATTCTGACATAACTTTATATTTCCAGCTACATAGCCAACTGAAATTCCATTATAGGTTACCATAGCCGACAATACCTTTACATTTCATGATGCAAAATGTAGTCTTTATTGAATCAAATTTGACAGTAAAATACACTTTAGAATTACCTTGATATATCAGATTGCACTCCATTGCTACAGCCCCCTATAGGCAGGCTGTAGCTATAGATTGGTCAAAGCAGCATCAGAGGCCTAGTACAAACCTCAGGCTCACAAGACAATGGATTGGTTTGGGGGAACTGATCCGACCACTGCAACTCTAGATGAAGGGCACTACCAGTTGATATACTTCCTTCTTTTAAATGCTGTCACCATCGACAGCAGCATTTTAACTGTTAAAATAGCTGGCAAAGGAGATTGTTCCTTGACAGTTATTAAGCAATGGTCCTTGTGAGCCCTCTGTATCCTTCTTAAAGGGGTACTCCGGTGCTTAAACATCTTATCCCCTATCCAAAGGATAGGGGATAAGATGCCTGATCGCGGGGACCCCCTGTGATCATGCACGCGGCACCCAGTTTGTAATCAGTGCCCGGAGTGTGTTCGCTCCAGGACTGATTACCGGCTACCGCAGGGCCGGCGGCGTGTGACGTCACGCCTCCGCCCCCGTGTGACGTCAGGCTCCACCCCTCAATGCAAGCCTACGGGAGGGGGCGTGATAGCTAACACGCCCCCTCCCGTAGGCTTGCATTGAGGGGCGGAGAGTGACGTCACACAGGGGCGGAGGCGTGACGTCACACGCCACCGGCCCTGCGGTCGACCATAATCAGACCCAGAGCGAACACGCTCCGGGTCTGATTACAAACGGGGTGCCGCGTGCATGATCACGGGGTTCCCATGCTGCGGGACTCCTGCGATCAGGCATCTTATCCCCTATCCTTTGGATAGGGGATAAGATGTTTAAGCACCGGAGTACCCCTTTAACAACCCAAGATATAACTTCCATGGGGCATTAACTCTGCTCACACAAATGAAGCCATGGTACATTACTGGATCGACTGCATGGCATACAGCCACCAATATCTGATTGTAAGGGTGGGTTCCCACTACGTTTTCGCCCATACAGGAGCGCATACGGCAGGGGGGAGCTAAAACCTCGCGCTCCCGTATGCCTTCGTATGCGCTCCCGTGTGTCATTCATTTCAATGAGCCGGCCGGAGTGAAACGTTCGGTCCGGTCGGCTCATTTTTGCGCCGTATGCGCTTTTACAACCGGACCTCAAACCGTGGTTGACCACAGTTTTAGGTCCAGGGGGGAAAGCGCATACGGCGCAAAAATGAGCCGACCGAACGTTTCACTCCGGCCGGCTCATTGAAATGAATGACACACGGGAGCGCATACGAAGGCATACGGGAGCACGAGGTTTTAGCTCCGCCCTGCCGTATGCGCTCCCGTATGGGAGAAAACGTAGTGGGAACCCAGCCTAACCCAAGCTTCTATTGTGGTGTACATCAATATGATGGGAAGAAAAAAATAATTGTGCTGCATGGTGTCAAATCTTCTGGGACTGCCGACTGAAGGCACTGAACTTCCTAACAGGAAAACTGCAACCACAGAAAATAATCAAACCTTTAAGGCTCTATTCAAGCTAATGCCATTGCTTTTCTAATCCATGGCAGCTATGCCAGATTCATTTAAAAATGGATACTAGCAAATCCTAACAGACCACCACTGACTTTGCACTGCATGTTCTTGTCATGAAAAGTGCCAGAAAGCTGACAATCTCAGAGGTTGAAACATTCAGCGCACTAAACTGTACAAGTTGTTTCCATTAAATGGAACAAAGTATTAGATTTTACCAAATATAACACTTGGCAACGGTGGTTGTATCATCATCATCCACAGGGAACGTTTGTCCATAAAAATGGTGAGAATATGAATTTTGTAAGTCACCCCCGCCCCCCTGTAAGTAGTCCCCTGGGTGGGAAGCTATACTAACAATCAAACCGATGCGGCTGTAGTGACGCCCACCTGGCGTGACTGACAGCCGGCATCATCGTTGTGCTCTGTCTTCTTAGGGAGCAGAGCCATAACAGGCCGTCAATCACACCGATGATGTGTCACTACAGCCGGAACGGTGGGGCTAGACAAATATAGCTAGAATGTAGACGAAGAGAGCACTGGGCACACAGGTTCCGGTCAAGTAGTTTATTTGCAGGTGGAAATGCTCAGCAACAATTGTTTCGCTACTCGCAAGTAGCTTTCTCACAGAGGCTGTGAGAAAGCTACCTGCGAGTAGCGAAACAATTGTTGCTGAGCATTTCCACCTGCAAATAAACCCCTTGACCAGAACCTTTGTGCCCAGTGCTCTCTTCATCTACATTCTATTTGTGGAAAGCTGTCCTGTGTTTCACTGTGAGCACCGGGGGTCAGTGCCGTGAACGCCCGGAGGTTTTGCTGTGTGTCCTTGGGGGGTAAACTGCCAAGCAGTGCCGGCTGCTTTTTCTTACTGTAGAATATATAAATATAGCTCCACATCTAGGGGACTACTGACAGGGCGGAAGGGGTAACTTACAAACGTCATATCCTCACTATCCCTGAGGGCAAAAACATCTTTTGGGGATGGTTAGGATAAAGATTTTTCCATATATAATGCATTGCAAAGTGTAAATGTATATGGTAAAATCTAATGCTTGGTTTCGGTTAAAGAGAACCTGTCTCTGTTACATGTTGCCTGCAGTTCAGACAGCTTGTAACAGGGACAGGCTCTTTTTACACTTATCTGTGGTTCACTCTGAAGCAATTAAAAAAAACAGATGTGAATAGGGCTTTAGGTTCAAGGGTTCAGCTTCAAGGGTGATTCCAGAAAGCTTCTCCCTGCTGAACTTTATTGATAGATTTCTCCCTATACACAAATAGGAAGAGATCTATGAATAAAGCCAAGCACGGGGAAGACACGTGGCATTGTCTTGATGACCCCAAGCCAATTTAATTCTGTTTTTTAACCTATGATTTGTCTAAGAGGCAGCAGCTTTTCATAGTCGAGTGTAATAGAAGAATTTGATAACAGGCCCCCTTAAACATATAACACAGAAGCAATACAAAATGTCTGAAAATACAGTACATAAAGCTTTTTATTTAATGCTAAAAATTGCTTAACTAGATCCGTTAATATATTTCATATGAAATTTTAATATCTAACATGATACATGAGGACAACTTAACCAGATTCAATTTTCCTTTTGATTTCTGTAGGCCAGTTAACAAAACCATTAATGTCACAAAATTACATTAGTAACAAAAAATCAAAGTTCTTGGCAAAAAAGAAAAAAAATGAATGGATCCAACAGAAATTATTAGATACAAAAAGGAGATTTTTTATGCTTACCGTAAAATCTCTCTCTAAGGATCCATTGGGGGACACAGACCATGGGTGAATGCTGCTGTCACTAGGAGGCTTGACACTATGGAAACAAGAGAAGTCTGCTCCTCCCAGCAGGGTATACCCGCCCACAGGCACCTGAGGTAATCAGTTTTAATCCCAGAGCAATAGGAGAAGACCGACAGGTCAAGAGAAAGCCACAAACTGTCCGAGCAATCAGAAGAAAAGGCAACTGAACACACCTTCGCACAGATAACTGAAATAGGAACACCAGAAAAAAGGGTGGGAGCTGTGTCCCCCAATGGATCCTTTGAGAAAGATTTTACGGTAAGCATAAAAAAATCTCCTTTTCTCTATCGGCTCCATTGGGGGACACACACCATGGGAGGTACCAAAGCCGTCCCTTGGGTGGGTAAGGAATCAGAAAGGTGGACGGTGGGACCACCGCCGTCTGCAAAATCTTACAGCCCAGAGTAGCATCAACTGATGCGAAGGTATGAATCTGGTAGCACCTTGAGAAAGAGTGCAAAGACGACCACGCGGACGCCTTACAGAACTGCAATGCCGAAGCCACGTAGCGGAGGGCCCAGGATGCCCCGAAAACGGGTGGAATGAGTCAAAACCCTGAAGGGTGGGATCTTCCCCTTGCAGCGGTAAGCTCCCAAAATGGTTGTCTTGTCCAAGGAGCACAACAGGTTGTGGAACAAATGCTTCCAGGGATGAGAAGGGGCCGGACAAAAGGACGGAAGGATGATGTTCTCAATGAGAAGAAAAAGCCAAAACCATAATCAGGTACGAAGGACGGACCTGGACGGAAAACAAAACAACTTGTCCTGGACGGAAAACAAAACAACTTGTCCTGGTATACAACCAGGAAGGGAGAAGGGCAGGAGAGAGCTGCCAGCTCTGACACCCTTCTAACAGAGGGAAGAGCAATAAGGAATGCCACCTTCCGGGGAAGGAGGCGAAGAGAAATGTCCCTGACAGGTTCAAAAGGGGGGCCTTTCAGGGCATCTAAGACCAAGTGCAAGTCCCAAGGGGGGAAAAAATGGGACTGATAAGGAGGGGCAGCTTATGCTACTCCCTGAACTAGGTTCGGACATGATAATTGAACGCCAGAGAACGTTGAAAAGGAATGGAAACGGCCGAACCTTTGACTCCTAAGGGAGCTGAAAACCAAACCACGACCGGAGAAAAAGACTGAGTTTCACACCAACAGAAATAAGACCGGCAGGTATGGTAGTAAATCTTTGCAGAGGAAGGCTTGTAAGCCTCCAGCATGGTGCTAACCACTTGGGAAGAGAAACTGCGGGTCCTCAGAACCGCTGTCTCAACCGCCACGCCGTCAAAAGCAGAGACGGCAAATAGGGGTAGCACAGGAGACCTGATATAGGAGGTCTGGACGATAGGTAAGGTGCAGAGGTAAGTAGTTCAGGAGCCTGACCACGACGACGTACCATGCCCGCCAGGGCCAGTCTGGGCCACGAGAATGGCGGGAACGCTCTCTGCTGTGAGTTTCCTCAGGTCCCCGAAAAGAAAGGAAGGGGAGGAAACCGATAAGGTAGGGCAAAGCCCGACCAAGAAAGAGGAACGCTTGGTTGTGGCGGGACGTGCAGAGGTCCACGCCTGGAGCGCCCCAGAGGTTGCAGATCACTGCAAACACCTCCGAATGTAGGGACCACCCGTGGAAGGCCTACGGGTGTCTGATGGGGCCGCAAAACGTCCGGAACGGATAGCCAACCTCCGGGAAGGACAGGTCCGGAAGGAGGGAGCCCTCTTCCCGTGAAGGCGCCTGGCTGGACCTTTTGTTGGTACCCTTTGGTGGCACCAAAGGTCCGCAGAACCCAAAGGAGGACTTATGGCGGAAAGCGGTTCTGTGAGCCTTATGCAGAGGTAATAAAGAACTCTTTTCCGCTCGTCGCCCCACTTCCTGAAGGCGGCGTCCACATTCCAGGTTTTAAGCCACATGGAAGGACGGTGGCTACCAGGTAGCTTGTGGCAAAGGCAGCACAGTGGCTGCACATGGAAGCAGAACACAGAAAATCTCCAGCTGCGGAGCATCGGAGAGCTAGATGAAATAAATCCTCCAGAGGGATCTTGAAGAATACCCTGGCAGAGATGGGAGACCATACTGAAAGGGCCCTTGACACCCAGGCCAAAGCAAAAGCAAGAAGATCCTGCTGTCTCAAAGGCAAAGTCTGCCAAAGTCTCCACCTTCATGTCCGCTGGATCCTTGAAGGCAGCCGCATCAGTCAACGGCCAGATAGGCGCCTTAGAGAGGCGGGAGACCGGCAGATCCACAGTTGGAGAGGAGGTCCACCGAGCAATGAGGTCCTTGGCGAAGGGATACCGCGCTTGAACCTTCTTCGTTTCCTGAAACTTATTGTCAGGGTGCCTCCAGGCGGATACCAGCAAGGCGTAAAATTGAGTGTGAGAGCTGAAGGTCTTGGGTGCCGGTCGGGCACGAAAAAAAGGAGACTTCTGGAGAGACGTTCGAAGTTCCTGGGTCCTTTAGATGGAAGGTGTCTCTTATGGCCGAAACCAATGAGTACATTGGAGGCCGAATCAGAAACCTCCTCCACAAGTTCTCCGGGTGAATGGGAACGAGGTGCGGCAGCCCTGGAGGTTGGGCACGATGAAAGGAACGTCCGAAGTTCCTGGTCCTCTAGATGGAAGGTGTTTCTTATGGCCGAGACCAATGAGTGCACCATGTCCGACATATCCGTGCGGTCCTCTGAATCAGAGGCCGAATCGGAAACTTCATCCACAAGTTCTCCAGGTGAATGGGAACGTGTAAAGTGGCCCTGGAAGAGGGGGAGACTGACCTGGTACGCGGGTCTGGAGAGCCAGAGCGGCAACCATGCGAGCGTCTTCTAGCGGAGCAACGCTCGCTACAGGGCGGAGTAACGGGGCGATGCTTGTGAGGGGAGCGCCCGTGCCTGCCAGAAGACTGGGAGGATGGGTCAGATGAAAAACACCCCTATGACGCTGCGAGAGCGTCAGTATGGGGGGAGAGCGGGACCCTCCGGAGGGCCACTCCAATGCAGTCACCACATAACGGGAGACCTGAGCCAAGTTGAATACAGACTGGGGGAGGGAGAGGACCCAGGCTGGAGGGGCAGCCGAACCCACTGGGTCTGGAAGACAACCGGGGTAGAATAGCAGGGGGGTCTTGGAGAGCAGTGGAGCAGGCAGAGCAAGTGGGTTCAGCAGAACCGGGCATTTTGGAATTACAGAATTTACAGAAAAAATGGGAAACTAACGCTCCAGTTGTCTGTTAAGAGGGAGGAACAGTTCTGGGAACGGACATAGGAGAAATGCTGACCAATAGCAAGAGAGGGGCATGCCAGAAGCAGGGGCACTGCTGATTGGCCCCTGCCACCATAATCGCGAAGACCGCACTGATTGGTGGTCAGTTCGCGCCCCTAGAAGCTCCGGCGGCCTGGGTGGGCGGAGCCGAAATTTCAACAAGAAACAGTAATGGCGCCCGCTCCTTGCCCCGAGCGCACGTCATTCGCATATGCGCTCGCAGGGAACTGAGCGGGCGAGACGCCGCCCGCAGCAGCCTGCTGCCGAAAGTGAAAGTAAGCCGGCGCTCCATGTCAGCCACTTAAAGTAAAACACCCACATCAGTTTGAATGAAATGTGAAGTAAGCTGTGCCCCATCTAAAATGCCACTGCTCACCCCAGTAATAAAGAGACCCCCTGTCCAGGCGAGCCCCATTAGACCCTGAGAAAGTTGGGCCAAAAACTAAGGGTCTCCAGAGGTTGCAAATCTGCACCTAAGGGAGAAAGAGAAAAATACCCACCTCAGTCAGAAGAACTTACCTAATGAAGTCTTCTATGAAGCTTGTCAGCCTTTAGTCACCTGCACGCCGGGCTACCATGTGCGAGCGAGGCGAGCAGGGAGATGGGGGACCCGGACCCATGAGGTACAACCCCAGGCGCTGACCGTTGGCGAGAGGGGATTAACAGCACATATACGCAATGTCTGTGCCCCCTCAATCGCAATGGGGAAACAGTGAGCCGCAGTTCCTGAGTCCCCACCTGAAAACAGGAAAGAAAAAGGAATAAAAAACTAACACATCCCTAATCTAGGAAAATAATAAAACATTAGACCTGGTCTGGAGAACTCCAGACCATGTCAACCTCCCTAAGATACTAAGCTAAAACTGATTACCTCAGGTGCCTGTGGGCGGGTATACGCTGCTGGGAGGAGCAGACTTTTCTTGTTGCCTAGTGTCAAGCCTCCTAATGACAGCAGCATACACCCATGGTCTGTGTCCCCCAATGGAGCCGATAGAGAAATATAGATACGGGCTGCCTTCTGTACAGTATGTCAGGAAATTCCCCTAATGGAATTATGTAAGAACCTGTAAGCAAAAGTTCTACCTTACAGGAATACCAATACCAAGTTCCTCGACTTGTACTTAAAGGATACGAATGAGTCAAATATCCTGCTTTGTGCCAAAATACTTCAGTACCCAAGCAGCCCCTATGCACAAATCCTTATACTTACATACAAACATCATTACACAGTTTCCTACCTTATTGATTCTGTATCTATGTGCACAGGTGCGATCCGTTCAAGCAGAAACTTCATCATTTCCAGAAAAGGGTTTGTTGGCTGCTTAGGATTGCCCAGTTTCTTTGTTATATCACGCTTTTATTAAAAAAAGGGATGGGGAGGAAGAGGAATAGATTTTAACGTTACCCTTTACATTTATTGCTTCCATTATCTAATTTAAAGGAATGCAGTGTATGTCCTGCGAGCAATAGATTTCTAACAACTAATTCTACTCCAACTTGAAACTTTGCTACAAAAACCCACTATCAGTTGGGCAGCTTTTGATAAGTTTTTTGCTGTTTAATACAGACCGTCATTCATCATTGTAGGTATAAGTGAACCATTTTTCTACACTTTTTTTGTGTGCTGGTCGCAGGGCATTTGGTACATTTTGTGCAGGTCACATTTTCTGAAATTTCTCACGTACACCAAAAAGATAAGCTAAGTCTGGGCTGGTGTAGTTTTAGAGACGTTTCTGTGGCTTTGCGCTTTTTAGCGCCTTTTCACAAAAAGGCGCAGTTCATAAAACCCTTCCTTATCATGTCTATTGCCAAAATCAGTGGATTGCAACTCAAAATCAGCAGAAATGTGTAAACCAAAAGGCACAAAAAAGTTGCAAATAAACCCTGCTTGTGCCTTTTTTGCAGACACAAAAAAAATTGTCTAAAGACCATGATAAATGTAAGCCATAGGCTCCAAACCAAGTGGATCGCTACACTGAATATTCAATGCTCCTGTCCTGTGACCCACTGTTTTTCACAAGTGACAGTGGTATGTACTGAAACCTCAGGGATCACATGGAAGGATGGTCTCTCCATGGTCAACAAAAATAATTTTTACACTAGCCGCAATTAATTTTTTAAGTCTATAAGCACTTATACTTGAGATTTTGAAAAATCTAAAAGGATTTGGGGGAACTGTGCGCGTACACTATAACATTCCACACACAGTATTTGACATTCCCCAATATCTTATTTTTACAATGACTGACAGTCTTAGCTCATGCGCCATCCACTGTCAGGGCCTATTCTTGAGCTGAACCATCATAGTCTGACTCCAATCCAGTGTTACAGAAGAAAAATAAAAAAGCAAGCAGAAAAATGTGGTCCTTGCATTTTGCATAAGGCATTTCAATAATAGGTTGTAGAGCAGTTGCATGCCGTGACAACATATTTCATGGAACAGGAAACACTTATCTGAACATATCAAAAAGGGTTAGCCAGGGGAATTTAATTTGCTACTGTCACAAGCCTGCCTAATTATATATATATATATATATATATATATATATATATATATATATATATATATATATATATATATATATATAAAAAACAACCACCACTTTAACTCACCTTCCTCCACTCCCTCGTACCACTACAGGACCAGGGCGCCCCATCTCCATCCAGTTTCCGTTGACAGCCTTCTTCACCGGAGGCGACCAAAGAGGTTGACGTGACGTCAGTGCGACACTGCGCAAATCAGTGGCCACAGCGATGACCTGCCTCAGCAAGTGATTGGTGAGGGGCACTGTTAGTCCCCCCCAACTATAGATTCAACTCTGCAGCTCACTGCCCGTGGACAGAGCACTCTGACACCGGAGGAAGGGGACTTAACGCGTTTATTTTTTTAGGTAGGCTAGGGACAGTACCAAAATAAATAATTCCACTGGACAACCCCGCTAAAGTTTGGTAAGAAATAAAAAGTAGTAAATCTATTTTAATATCCAGAATCTAATTAGCTGTTGATTTATTTAAGCTTGTACAAATCATTTTCAAAGTGTTGTGACCTCCCAGACAAGGAAGGAATAAGATTCTGGACGGTCCCTTTCCAAATTTCTCTGGGGAGTCAGACAAAGTGGAACAACTTTTAAAGACTTAAATTAATAGACAACAGATTCATTAGATTTGGTTTAGAAATCTTACTATATAGATTCACTCAACACTAGTTACTGCCCTGTACGCACAACAAACCTGTGGCCGTATATAAAATATTACAACTTCACGATGGGTCAATGATTTTGGGTTAAACAGTCCTCAATATCCAGCATCTCCGTATCCCTATGTAGTTTGATTATTGCTACTGGACTTGGGCAGCAAAATAATTCTTAACACCTATGCGTTAAGTATATGCTGCAGTTAACTGTGACTATTTAAAAAGCACCAATACTTCCAAACAAGTGGTTTAACATTGTATAAAGCTGGCAGCTGGTAAGAAAGTAATTTAGTAGGTTTTCTTACCACACAAACTTCTGCCTGCTTGCAGGAACAGGTTGGACTGACAAGCTTCTCCAGCTGACCTCTAATTTTTTCATCTTCTTCTAAAACTTGGGTAAATTTCTTTAAAAAGTCTTGACCTTTACCAGGATCTGGTAAGTTTCCTAAGACAAAAGAAACATACTAAATAAACAAACAATGAGAGTAATGTCAGATATTTTTTCATACAAATGGCAACGGATCTTGTCGATAATTTGGTGTTATTATCTAGAATCCAAACAAGCAATAACAAAGTAAAAGCTTCTTCCATCTCCCACATAACACAACAACAACAAAATAGTTAGCCTAGAGTAACAGAGCAAATAAGCTACAATGTGCAGAATTACAAATTTAGCTTTAGGTGATAAGTCAAATATCTTTAGGATCCATAGTAGCGAGTTAAATGATAAGAGATACTTTCATATGTGGACTTACGTGTAATGACCATCACTTTAGAAAAAATTGCTTTACTCCCAGACTCAGACTGAAAAACAAAATTGTAAATATTTTATGATAAAGTAACTGAATAAAATATTGAAAAAGACAGCTATTGAGGTAACTTTATGAAGGCAAGCAAATATAGTGTGTATCCAATTTAAACCCTTTGCATCATCAGGAATAGATGTACATCTGATATGCGTATGGGGCCTATGTAACAGGCTCAGCAACAGAGTCTGCTTCATATACAGATGCTGCTATCAGCCACAATCAATGAACGCCAACAGAGCTAGCTCTAATGCCAGTCATTTAACCAACTAGATGCTGTTGTAAATCGCAACTGAAAACTAGGTGGTTTAAAAAGTCATGAACGGCTTTACCATAATTGAAGGAAGGAAGGAATAGCACAGCATGCATAGCTATTCCCCCTATAAAAATGATGAACAATGTAAGTCCACTGGGCACCAGCTGTGTCTGTGTTAAGATGGAAGCAACAAGAGAACTGTGAATAGCCCCTATAAAATATTTTTATTGACACAAAGAAAAACTTACTTTAGGCTGTTTGATCAAGTCCAACAAATCCTTTACATGATGTCTGAGCATATTCTGACACTTCCACATCTCATTCAATGCTCTGAAGTATGAAGAAGAAAAGGAGCAAAATTAAGTTTAAATCTGGAATAAACTAATCTTATTTAAACAACTTGTGACAGCACTAGGGATATCGATTTTTTATGGCCGATAGCTGATAACTTATACCGATATAAGTTATCGGCTATTTAAAGCGGGCGCTTTAAATCAATGAACTGCGGCAGCTTTTGCGGGGCCAGAGACCGCCGCCGCCACCCGCTTCTCTCCCCCCCTGCCTGTCCTGGGGTCCTCCTGAGTCCTATCACCGCCAGTGTGACCGAACACACCTCCACCCGCCCCCCCCCCCCCCCCCCCCAACACCGCACTGCCCCGGAGAGAGACCGCCACCGCCGCTGCCTGATTGCCTCCCCCATCCCCGGTTTGATAATTACCTGTTCCCGGGGTCCACGCTACTTCTGGCTCCGGCGGCATCCTCCTGAGCTGTCACTGTGCACACTTAAGGTGACGTCGCGTTGAGGACGCCACTAGTCATTGCGCAGCGCACAGCGTAACACAGGACGCCGCAGAAGCCAGAAGTAGCCCGGGCCCCGGTAATTATAAAAAAGGGGATGGGGGAGGCAATAGGGCTGCGGCGGCGGCGGTCTCTGGCCGGGGCGGTGCGGTAGTCGGGGGTGCAGTGCGGTGGGGGCGGGTGAATTATCGGCAAGGTAATTGCTGATACCGATAATGTCCAAAATCGTTAATATCGGCCGATAGTTACAGAATTGTGAACTGCACTTCTGGCAGACTAAGGGTTTGTTTGCACAGGCATAAACCATTCTGGGGGGGAAGCACACTTCAAATGGAGCATGGCGTTTAGAGCAACAATTCTCCCAAAAAATAAAAGTTAAAAAATGTATTTAACTATTGCATGGACTTAAACATTGTTTTTTTTTTTTTTTTTTTTCTTAGACAAATACCCACAGAAAAAAAAATATAAAAGAAATATATCACAGAAAAAAAAGGCCACACTTAATGGTTACTGATGCAAAGACAGGTTAGGCACCTATTCCCACAATGATACAGATCAGCCACAACGCTATATAAGGGGAGGGGGCACAGGTTCAAAAAGGAGATTTTTTTGAACTTATAAAATCTCTTTCTCATTGCCTTCATTGGGGGGACACCTTACTGATGCGTGTATGCTCTTACCACTAGGTGGCGCTGACACTAGGAAAAAAAAGGCGGATCCTCCCTGGCAGGATATACCTGCCCACCTGCAGTGAGGTAATCAGTTTTGTCACAAAGCAGTAGGAGTAGCCAACAAAGAAATATGTCCGAAGGACCCAAGAAAGGAATCCTGGATAAACAACCCAAGAACGGAAAAAAATTATCCAGAAAAAAAGATGAAGAAATGGGTGGGTGCGGTGTCCCCCAATGAAGGCTACGAGAGATTTTACAGGGAGAACAAAAAAAAATATCTTCATTGGGGGAACCCTTATTGATGGGACATACCAAAGCAGTCCCCTAGAGTGGGAAAAACAACCACCAGAGAAAGTCAGTCCCGATACCGAACTCACGTGTCCACAAGGCCTGCGGACGAGCCCCCAGGTCAGAGACAAACTAGGCCCAGAAATCGAGCTCCCGGAAGAACCCCCGTCCATGGAGATTGACTAGGACGCCAAAGGAAGGGACCATCCTCTGTAGAGACTCAAGACACCCGGGACATACAGAGAGACCAGAAAAAGTCGACCAGGAAGCCAAATGGGCCAGAACCATCCCGGAAGCAGATGGGAAACAACTCCCAGGAACCCAGCAGGGCAATCAGTGTACACCTAAGCAGAAGACAAGCACAGGAGGTGGAGACCAGAAACCACAGGAAAAAAAGAAAGACCGAAATCTGCTCTGGAGAGGTCTGGTGCATGAGAACAAAGACCTGAATAGCTGCAGACCCAAAAAACTGTCCCAGGGGTCCACCATGAGCACCCAATGCTGTGGAGTCGGAGAGTCAGACAAAATTTTGGGTACCTGGAGTCGGCAAACAATGCACCGACTCCGACTAAATTTAGATTGGAATAAAAAAAAAAAAAAGCAAGTTTAAATGTCGCAATTCACAAAAAGTTATAATTAATGATTTCTCTACTTTAAGAATAAAGACCAATGCATGCAATGCCTCACATAACCACAAAACGAACACGTTAAGAGACCATGAAGAAGCATGCTTTTTATGTGCTTCACTATATGGCACGCTATGCACAATTAGGAGCGGCAATACTTCTACTTTTCATAGTGTTGTGTTCTGCTATTACAGGGAACCCATGGGTAACCTAGCCTCTCACTGATAAGGGATTAAAGTAAATATGTTTTTTGCAGGACTAGAGATACTTGTATAAGTGAAGGGAATGGAGGGTCAATAGTTCAAGACGGAAGCTGTAGACCATTGGAAAAACTGCTGTCATTCAGCTAAGGCTATAAAAACTTGGAAACTCGATAGTTAGCTTAAAGGACAACTGTAGTGGTACACTTATATATGCCCGTGCCTAAAAAATAAACAAAATTAACTCATACATACCTTCCTACGAGCCCCCGTTGGTCTGGCACAGGCCTCACGGTCCGGCAGTGCTGACGTCATTCCACTTCCTGGGGACGGGGACGCCGCAGAGCAATCGGCGTATCACCCGTAGCGATGTCCCGCCCCGGCCTGTAATAGGCTGAGCCCACTGTCATGTAAGGAGCTCTGGCCAGCTCCTTACATGACAGTGGGCTCAGCCTATCACAGGCCGGGGCGGGACATCGCTACGGCCGGTGATACGCCGATGGCTCTGCGGCGTCCCTGTCCCCATGAAGTGGAATGACGTCAGCACTGCCGGACCGTGAGGCCTGTGCCGGACCAAAGGGCGCTAGGAATGTATGTATGAGTTTATTTTGTTTATTTTTGAGGCCCGGGCGCAGGCATATATAAATGTGTGAATTCGGGTAGAAAACAGACATGGTGCACATCTACAATCTTGTTTAATGATCTGATTGCTTCTCAGCATAATATCAAAAACTAATATATAAATGTGTACCACTACAGTTGTCCTTTAAACTTTAAACATGACTATGGGATTCTACTAGGGAAATCATGTTTTATAATAAATGCCCCTTCCTGGTTCCTCCCACTGCCCTATCTTCAGCAGCAGATCAGCACACAAACTGTTCAATACAGTAGACTGTTGGCTTCCCAGCCAATAGTCCTGTGGTAATGACATGTATGTTGCCTTTCTTTCCTTCAAGGAAAGTATTAAATACATATGCATATTAATTACAGAGGAATCGGAGTCGGGGAGTCGGAAGTACAAAAAAACGCGGAGTCGGAACATTTATCTACCAACTCCACAGCCCTGAAGGCAACAATAGCCAGACTGGTGTAATCCGGATGACCTGAACGCCCTCTAATTCGGGAGGACAAGGACTTCGAAGGAAGAAAGGGGCGGAATGCCCTGAAAAGGAGACATCCCTGATACCGGAGAGACAGACATGGAAACTGGAGATGTCAGAGTCACCTGGAAGACAAACCCCTGAAGAGTAAGGAAAACAAATAGTGAAAACTCTACGGACGATAAATTTCCATGTGGAAATATAAAGAAGTGAAAAAAAAGTGGAGTACAGAAAGACTGCCTCACCAAATGGGATCGCGGAGGAGTCTGGGCCGGAACACTCCACATGCAAGAGACCTCGACCATCACCAAAGCCCAAAGAACTGGAAGAGCCACCTGAAAAGACCACAGTATCCTAGTACAGAGTCCAAGCCAAGGAGACTTACCGGATTTGGACCCCAGGGACCAGAGCACTCCGAAGAAATGTCCTGCCAGAACGGGAACGGAGGGGGAAACAAAGGAGAACCCAGCTGAGACTCAGGTTCTGGGGACGGAAAGGTTACTCCAAAAGACTACGTAGACAGTATGGTACAACTGACACAGACAAAAGGGAAGGAAGAACTCACCCTTCCAGGGAGATTGTGCCGAGGGAGAAGAAAAGCAATGGTAGGACCCGAACAACAGACAGTGGCTAGACCAGCTGTCGCCAGCTAGACAAGATTACATAAACTCTTCCAACAAAGGAGAGAGCAAAGGCTGCGTGAGCAGCAGTAGATAACCAAAAATCAAAAAGAGAGCCAGGCTGCCATGGTGGACAGTAGGCACACAAGCCTAGACTGTAAAAAGGTCTGTGGAATGCTCCCAGCAAAAAAAAAAATAATAAAATAAAGAAAAAAAAAAAAAAAAAAAAAAAACACAAGGGGCCCAACCGGATACCCCACCTATATAGTGGGAACAGAAAGATGGCATCATATTGGCAGCAGAAAAAGCTCAACAAACTTCCCCCTAGTGGAGGGAAAACAAGGGTGGTCAAGATGAAACTCAGGTACTGTCCATGCCAAGCACCCTGATCCCCGTACCCCCTGTGGAAAGGGGATTGGAAAAATGCACCAGGCTCTATACGGGCAGGGAAATTCTGCCTCACAGCCACAGGACAATTACTGGGTGGACGTGGTCCCCAGGCCCCAGCGACAACCCATCATTGTATGGAGGAGCCACCCTGTGTCCCCAGAGGGATCGGAATCCTGCACACCGGAGCTGGGCAAAAGACAAGAAGTGTTGAGAGCCATTCAGGATGATGACAAAAGCAACAGAGTAGGTGCCTGAGCCACCCTGGGCCGAAACCTTGGGAAAGAACCTGGAGGCACAGGGAGGGGCTGAACTGACTGTAACCCCATCAGGCCCCATGCCAGAAGAGAAGTGCTCAACAGCTGCAGAACTGTGGAAACAAAATCACAGGGAGCCCCCAAGGCACACTCCACCAAACAGAAGGAAAGGTGGGCTCTACACTTACAGAGCGGCCTTAGCATATGTAGGGACACAGACATGGGTACCTAACGATAGTAGTGGGGTACCAAAACTTCAGACACGAAAGGAACTGTAGACATCCAGAGGACCTGCAGGAAGGGAGACATGCCCCTAGCAGAACAACATTGCAACCTTAGAAAGGAGAACAGAGTGATGCTGCTGTTGCTGAGAAAGTCCCTGGAACTTGCAGAAAAGAAAAAAAAAAAAAAAAAAACACACCATCTTGTCTGCAGACGCAGACTCAAGAGATGAAAAACGTATGTGGAGCAGGAACCATGCAGACAAAGTATGACGTACAGGTAGAAAAGGGTCCCATGAAGCCGCAGACACACACTTTGTGGAACTTCACCACACTGCAGTCTCGGCCTCTGCAGAAACGGGGGGGGGGGGGGGGGGGGGGGGTCTGCAAGGTAGATTAGCAAACCATGCAGACACAGTCTGGCTATGTGGCATAGGGTCCATGGCCACGCCGGGTCCCGCATACGGAAACACAGAGTGAAGTGAGATGCCAACCTTCAGACAGAGTAGCAGGCATGCAGAGAGGGACCTGGTAAAGTAGGGAACCCTGCAAACCAGCATGTGCTGCATTGTATAAGGCCCATGGGGCAACACTGGGTGACTCAGTCGGCAGTGTGTTACCTTAACTACTGTCCACGGTGTGGGAAGTGTATGGTAGCTTACCCGACATAGTAGTAAGCTATGCGGAAAACAGTCTGGCCGACTGATACAGGATTCCTGAGCGCCCAGGGTCACTCCAGTCAACCTCCCACAGAAAGTGGGGTACTGGAGTGCTGCCTATCCAACAGGCGACCTGGTAGTGTAGAAGACCCAACAGATGAAGGACCGTCTGACTGGCATCAATCCCATGTACCTGTAGGGACCCTCAACCCAGCAGTGAGGAACGGAAAACCTGCCTATGTCCGCGGCAGCCCTGAGATCAGAGACAAATGGCGGTGAAAACCGTGCAGAAAACAGTCTGGCTGAACAAGAACACCTCCAGGTGCTGGTGAAAAGGGGACAGTCAGATATGCAATAACTGTGTCCCTTTGTCATAGGTGGGAGGGCAGTGAGGCCTAGGAGACATGGATAGAACCCCCCCCCCCCTCCCCCACGTATACCGCACATAGCAGTGGGGTACCGACACTCCAGCCGCAGATACAGCCGTGTGATGTATGACAGGCGGTGTAGGAAACCATTCAGACCACTGTCTGGCTTACTGGTATGGGTCCATAGTAGAAAACGGGTCACTCCGTCGGACACCTCGCACAGTAGTGAGGTACCGGAACTCCAGGCGCAGAGACATCAGCTATATGGTGTGAGACAGACTTTGTAGGAAACCATGCAGAACACTATCTGGCTTACTGGTATGGGTCCATAGTAGACCACGAGTCATTCCGTCAGGCACCTCGCACAGTAGTGAGGAACCGGAACTCCGGCCGCAGAAACATCAGCTGTGTGATGAGAGACAGGCGGCAGAGGAAACCACGCAGACCACTGTCTGGCTTACTGGTATAGGTCCATAGTATACAAAAGGGTCTTTCCTTCGGACACCTTGCACTAGCAGTGAGGTACCGGAGTACCAGCCACGGACGCGGCAACTATGAAGTGACTGACTGTCTGGCATAATGATATCAGGTCAGATCCATGCCCACGCAGGGATGTTCCCATGGAGACCTTGCGCTGGATGTGGGCATCCGGAGCACTAACCGCGGATGCGGTAGCCTGTGGAGAAGGGAATCATATAGCATGACATGCCAAGAACACCCCCCAGGATGAGTGGCCAGCAGACCTGACAGATGAGGAATCTCAAAAGAAATGCGAGCGCCTGAGAGGAACGCAAAAGAGCTTGCATATTGTATGGCACTCAGTGGTAGGAGAGAACAGATTGCTGGAATATATCCCCTGGAAGTTTCCAAAGGATCGTGAATCATTGGCAACAACCCGCCACGGCGGATTGCATATGATCTATGACAGTGAGCAACAATGCAGAATTAGGGATGCCAGAGGGATACCCCATGTGGCACATGCTGCAATAGAAATCAGAGTGCAATACAAGCATGGGACACAAGAGGGTGCCAAACCACACCAAATGGTCTGAGTGACCAATGAATTATTTTTTTCTAGTTTTTATTTAGAGTTAAAAAATTATGCAATAATGATGTAATGATGTGGCTGGAGGGAAGCATGGGGTGCAGGGCGCCGCTCAAAGTGCTGACCGCAGAGCCAATGTCTTATGCAGGCAGACCGCAAGCCCCTGCAGCAGCGACAGCTCATAGCAGCCTGCTATAAAAACGCCTGCCAAGCCACCGCACAGCTCTGAGAAGGGGGACAATAGCAGGCAGAGATAACTGGCTCCAGCTGGGCTACTGCCTCGGGAGCAAAAAGATGCTGTTCCTAACGGAGCACCGCCATCTCCTGCAGCGGGATAGAAGGGCGGAGCTAGACACCGCAGTGTGAGCTGCATACCGCAATGGACACGGCCCCCAGCAGCACACGAGCCGGAGAAGAGGAGCTGCCTGACCTCCCGGCTCGCGCCTTGAGTCAGGGGAAGAAGGGCAGAGCTAAGTGCCGCCATGATCCCGCGAACTCCCGCGGGCAGAGCTCCCTAGAGCGCACCCCCACCGGGTCCACACAGCAGACCCGGCGCAGAAGTGAGGAGGTGACGGCTCCAGCAGGCGAGACTTGCAGAAAGTGAAAGTTCCCGCCAGAAAAAAAAAAAAAATAGATCACACAGCTCCCTGGTAACCCCCCCCCCCCCCCCCCCCACCATGGATGCTGAGGACAGGAGATGAAGCTAAATCTGCATGAATAAAATAGCAAGGGTTAACCCCCTCACTGCCCAGACCCCAAAAAAAGCCCCAGAAATAGGGACATAATATACTGCTTGCTTGACGAGGGTGTGGGGGTGTGACTGTATACTCACCTCTGTCGCCACAGGTAAGATAGGGGGACCCGGACCCTAGGTGCAACCCAGGCGCTGGCTGTTGGCGGGAAGGGGTTAACGGTGCATACTTTTATGTCCCATGCCCCTTAGCCGCATATGGGGGAACAGATGGCGCCATGCTCCCGAACCCCCACCTGAAAAAAAGGAAACAAAAGGGAGTAAAGAACTTAACTGAACAGCCCTTAATAGAAATTCTTTTTTTTAAAAGACAAGGTCTGGGAAGCTCCCAGACCTGTGTCTTGCCTCCTGCTGACACTAACTAAAACTGATTACCTCACTTCCAGTGGGCGGGTATATTCTGCCAGGGAGGAGCTAACTTTTTTTTTTCCTAGTGTCAGTGCCTCCTAGTGGCAAGAGCATATACCCATCAGTAAGGTGTCCCCCCAATGAAGAGCAACCGAGAAATACTGATGAACAACTACTCACACACCTACTATTCATGAGAAGGGTAACTGCTTAGTATTATAGTTGCACACAGATAAGGCACATACAGGGTGCCAGTTATATGATACCGTATTATATCACCAACAAAAGAAATTGGCCATATAAGAACAGCCACCACTGGTTCACTAAATATATCCACCAACAAAAGAAACCAGTAATGTAAAAGATTACCACTTTATTTAACATATATGCAAAAATGGACATACATTTAAAATGTAGAAAGGATATAAAAACAAGGCACCAAATTGACCGCTACAGAAAAAGTGGAGGAGGTATGTTGGAAACAGCAGCATGGAAGACATGGAAATACAGATACTACTAATAATGCCAGTATTTATCCTAGTACCGGAAGAGATCAAGAATCCACAAGGCTACCATAGGCAAACAGTGAACCAAAAACATTACATAGCTAAGGCTTAATACAGAACAAAAGGACACATAAAATATACATATACTGAATCAGAACATCCTGCCATGCACTGCCTACCTACCACCTCCAACTCCAACGTACATTTCGCTTGTGCTTCTTCAGGGGGTGCCCCCTGACGAAGCACAAGCGAAACATACGTTTGGGTTGGAGTAGATAACCAACAAACAGGAATAAAGCCAGGCTGCAATATTGGGCAGTAAGCACACAGGCCAAGACAGTGCAAAGCTCTTCCAAAAGCTCTCAGCGAAAAACAAGGGCCCAGCCAGATACCCCACCTATATAGTGGGAAGAGAGATGGCTCTATATTGGCAGTAGAAAGCGCCCAGTGAAATAGTCCTGAGTGGAGGGGGAAAACAAAGGGTGGTCGGGATGAAACTCAGGCACTGACCATGCCAAACCCCCTGATTCCCGTACCCCTGTGGAAGGGGAATTGTCAAAGTGCACCAGGCACTGTAGAAGCAGGGGAATGCCAACCTACAGCAACGGGATAAAGTACTGGGTGGACTTAACCCCAGGAACTCTGTGAGAACATATCGAAGAGCCAAGTTGTCCCCAGAGGGATCGGAATCCTGGACACTGGAGCTGGGCAAGACCCAAAGACGTGACTACAAATGCAAGAAAGAAGCGCACACACAAAGCAACCAACAGCGTTAAGAGGAACACCCCGTCAGGGTGAAACCCTGAGCCCGATGGGCACCAATGGGGCCAGTATGGTCATGTGGAAGGTAACAGAGCGGGCGCCTGAGCCACTCTGCACAGGAATCAAGGAAGATACCTGGAGCCATAGGGGGAGCGCTGAACTGATAACACCCCTCCAGGCCCCATGCCAGAACAGAAGTGCTCAACCGCCGCAGACCTGTGGAAACAGAACTACAGGAAGGCCTGAGGCACACCCCACCAACAGAAGGAAGGTGGGCACTACACGTGCATAGGGATCGAAGCATACGTAGGGACACACATGGAGACCTCACGATAGTAGTGGGGTGCCAAGACTGCAAAACACAAGAAACCACAGACATCCAGAAGTCCAGCAGCATGGAAGACAGGATTAGCACCCAACGGCGTGTCACAACCATGCCCCTTGCAGCCAACGTGGAACTCTTAGAAAGGGGAACAGAGAATGCTGCTGTTGCTGTGATAGGCCATGGCACCTGTAAGAAACGTCAACATCCCATCTCTGATGGTGCCACACACCAGGACTGCTGTCGCAGTTGCAAGAGATGGCGGTATGTGGGACTGGAAACAAGCAAACATAGTCTGATTGGTCTAACCGGTTCAATAAACCCACAGACACACAATGTGTGGAACTTTACATGGAAAGAGTCACCAGCCTGCAGTCGCGGGAGCGGCAGGAAAGGGGGGAGGTGACCTGGTGGATTAGAAACCATGTAGACAGTCTGGCTATACGGCATAGAGACCATGGCCACACCAGATCCCACCTTTAAAGCCACACATTGAAAGCAGCCACCAGCCCTCAGCCATGAGTGTGGCAGGCATGTAGAGAGGGACGTGGTAAAGCAGGGAACCCAGCGAACCAGAATGTGGTGCATTGTATAAGGCCCATGGAGCAACTCCTTCGAACCCTCCCACAGAAGAAAGTCTGTCTGACTGGCATCAGTCCCGTGTAACTGAGGGACCCACATCCAGATTCCTCACACCAGCAGTGAGCACTAGTTGCTGAAGACCGGAGACGCAGCAGAAGCTGCATGAATAAAATAGTGTTAACCCCTCACTGCCCGGATTCCTAACCCCCCTAGTCGCCACAAACAGCTCCAGAAGCAGGGCTACTACTGCTCGTTCGTTGGGGGAGGGGGGTGCGGTAATGGGGGCATACTCCCCTCAGTTGCTATATACTCACCCCTTGACGGCTTCAGCCAGCATTAGGCCACACTGCGTCATGCCAGGCTAATATAGCGGGGCGAGCATGGGCAGTGTGGGACCCAGGGTACAACCTCCAGGCGCTGGCCATTGGCGATAAGGGGTTGACGGCCCCTTTGTCGCATATGGGGGAACAGATGAACCCCCACCTGAAAAAAAGGAAACAAAATGGAGATAAAAACATAACTATACAGCCCTTACTAGAAAATAATTTAAAAATTTACCAGTTCTGGGGAGCTCCCAGACCTGTGTCTTGCCTCCTACTGACACTAACTAAAACGGATTACCTCACTTCCAGTGGGCGGGTATATCCTGCCAGTGAGGAGCCGACTTATTTTTCCCTAGGGTCAGCGCCACCTAGTGTCAAGAGCATATACCCATCAGTATAGGTGTCCCCCAATGAAAAGCGACCGAGAAATTAAGAATGAATAAATATGATTAAAAATTATTATTTTTTTAAAAGTGTTTCCCTGGCAACTAAAGATACCTACTTAACAGCATTTAAGTCCAATGTCGCGTACAGATAATATAAGCACTTCATTCTCTCTGTAGTTTCTAAGTTGTGGGGAACCATGTATTGTGCAAAAATCCGTTCTACCAGCAACCTATAAAAGGGTAGAAATAAAAACACTTTAACAACATTTTATAAATACAACATTTAAAAGATGTCCAGAACAGACTATTCCTATTCCATCCTGCCCAGGCTGCAAAAAAAAAGAGAAAAACTTTCACTTACCTTCCTACGTTCCCCCTGAGCTCCACAACAGCTGATCGGTTGGCTGGGCTGTCTACTTCCAACTTCCCTTAGCCCGGGACGTCACACGGCGCTACATCCTATCACCAGCAAAGGTGGGACATCGCTGCGGCCAGTTATATGCTTAAGTGCCGTGTGACGTCCTGGGCTAAGGGAAGATGGAAGTAGACAGCCCGACCGACCAATCAGCTCTTGCGGAGCTCCGGGGGAAAGTAGGAAGGTAAGTGAAAGTTTGTTTTCTCTTTTTTCGCAGCATGAGCAGGATGGAATAGGAATATTCTGTACCGAAATCTCCTTTAACAAACCTAAAATAAAACATTCAAAAAACTGAGTTATGCACACTTTCAAGCAGTTTTACATAATGCACAAATGGCATAATTATTTCCCGACATTGTCAGAAAAAAAACAGTAAGAAATTAATAGCTTTTCAAAAGTAAACTCAATATGGACCTAGGATTTCTGCCACTTTTGAAGTTCTCATTGTAACAAGGGAGACAAAAACCCAGGTAACAAAAGCAGAATTACCAAGCAGCTTATGCCCCATATATTATTGTAGTAGAGTCAGGGTTTTAACAGTTTAAATCTGGGAACCATAATCATCAGTGTCACCCGCACTACCAGCCGGTACCAACAAGTTAGTGAAAGCGACACTATTGACAGATTCCCTTTAAAGGAGTACTGTGGTGCAGGAACACTTATCCCATATCAAAAGGATAGGGGGATGTGTGTCAGATCTAAGTGGGTGTACTGCTGGGAGAAACCCAAGTGCAGCACTCTAGCTCGCCTATAAATATGGGGCATGGAGGGGGTGTCACCCACAGCTTTGTGCGTGGGTTGACGCATTCGTTCCTGGGGAGGGGGAGAGCCCGAGTGCCATGATAAGACACTTCTGCATTCCTGCACCACAGTACTCCACATCTTAAAATGTAACTTTTTTATTTAAAAAATTCTCATGGAGTAGGAATATTACTACACGTAAATTCATATGTCACAATACTTTTAAAAAGTAATGCTCACCGATCATCGATACTGTTCTGATAATAAATATGAAGAAGTTTATCTTTAATCCAGGAAATTTGTTTTGCAGCCTCTTTTCCAGCTTCTGCCTGCAATGCATACTTCTTATAGATCTGAGCTAGGCCCATCAATGCTTCTTTTCTTACTCTCCACTGGTCAACAATACAAAAATAGGTAAAACAAAAGTTTAGTTATATAACTGGCCCTACACTAAAAGCTAACCAACCAGTATACACCCGTTTGATATTCTGAACTTTAGGGCCCCATATACACGGCAGAATTTCCTACAGGAAAAATATCGGCCAGACATTCTGCATGAAGCAGGTTCCTGCAGGACATGTGCCTTCTCCATAGACTGCAATGCACACAACACTTTCAGGTGCACATTATTTATTCTAATAGCCGGTACTCAAGTAGTCACTTTTTTTTGTGCCAGTTTTATGACACTTATTGGGGGAATTTATCAAAACCTGTGCAGAGGAAAAGTTGCTGTGTTGTCCATAGAAACCAATCAGATTGCTTCTTTCATTTTGTAAAAATCCTCTGAAAAGTGAAAGACGCAATCAGATTGGTTGCTATGGGCAACTCGAACTTTTCCTCTGGACAGGTTTTGACATGGACAGAGGTGTCAGCAGAGAGCACTGTAGTTGTGACAGAAAAGAAATCCCAAACAAAAAGAATTTCCTCTGTAGTATACAGCTGCTAATAAGTACTGGAAGGATTAAGAATTTTTAATAGAAGTAATTTACAGATCTGTTTAACTTTCTGGCACCAGTTAAAAATAAAGTTTTACACCGGAGTACCCCTTTAAGTTCTTACATTCTAAAGGCAGATGAAGTATATAAACAGCACGGATTAAAAGTTTCAGACTTACCCGCTTATCTAGAGTTCTTTCCCGAACAAAATTAAGAAGTTGGTCATTAACGAGAAGAAGGTCTTTCTTTGCAGCAGTTACTATAGACACAATGACATCATGTCTAATGGCTTCCTCAGGGTCATGGGACCTCACTTTTAGATACTCTGAAAAGCAAAATTACTTCTGATAATATTTTTAGGCTAAAACATCTGAACAAGAACTTTGTACTGAGCTTGTAAAGGGAATATTCACATATGGCAGAATTTCATTTTGTACATATGAACTGGATTGTTTTTTGTAATATGTGCCAGTCCAATTATATGAGAGGGCCAAGCGCAGCAATTTCTGCAAGAAATCTGCCATGTGCAAATATACTGTGACTGTAAAGAGGATTTCACTACCTGTTAAATCCTTGGCTAAATCTGGATGGTTCATTAAGCAGTGACTGGCAAACTTCACACATTCCAGGCGTATAGGTACATGTATATCATTAAACCTGGCAAAGAAAAAACAAAACAAATTCACCTTACAATAATAAATCTATTTTAAATTAAAAACTATTAGAAATAAGACTGGCTAAAGCTATGCTTGCATCGGAGAGCCAGCAATTTCTATTCTTCCTGTGGACACCATAATTTGAATTTCCATTGCGATGTTTACAGCACGAAAATTCTGATATGAACAGTGCAGCAGAATCCCACTGAAATCAATGCGACTCTTTTGCGGCGGAATCTCTATGCAGAATTCCGCGTGGAAATTCAATTTTCTCAGTCGCAATTCATTGGGGGACACCTTACTGATGGGTATATGCTCTTGCCACTAGGAGGCGCTGACACTAGGATAAAAAAGTCGGCTCCTCCCTGGCAGGCTATACCTGCCCACTTGCAGTGAGGTAATCAGTTTTAGCTAGTGTCAGTAGGAGGCAAGACACAGGTCTGGGAGCTCCCCAGACCTAGTCCTATTTTTTATTATTTTCTAGTAAGAGCTGTTAATAGAGCAATCCGCTGAGCTGCGCATCTTGCTCTCTTCCTGTTTCTAGGTTTTCTACTGCTGCTTACAGACTTGGCACTCCCCTCTGTTAGCGGAGTTTATGCGATCCTGGATGGCTCGGCGACAGCCGGTCTAGCACCATCTGTTCTTTGGGTCCTGCCATTGCTCTCCTCCTCCCTCGGTGCAATCTCCCTGTAGAGGTTTGTTCCGCATTCCCTTGTAGGGGGTCGCTGGACTACACGGACACTACGGTATTCTAGAGTAATCTTCCCTTCCCCCTTCATTCCCGTCCTGACGGGATGTTGCTTCGGTCCGCACAGACCACTGGGTTCCATGTCTGGTTAGTCTCAGTGTCTTGGACACTATCCTAGTATGCTGTGGCATGCCTTCTTTTGTAGGTTGGCCTTTCTGGTTCTTTGGGCCTTACTAATGGTTGTGGTCTGGGGCAGGTTAGCTCTCCTGCCCCAACTTCTCAGCGATTCCATAGTGGGGCAATCTTTCTGTACCGCACTTCTTGTCCAAACGTACAAGTTTGTCCTGGAGCGTTTTGCAGACATTGGGATTTACTCACTCTACAGGTGTGCATCTTCCAGGCGACTCTGGAACCTCCATTTCCCATGTCAGCTGCTCCAGTGTTCCGGGATGCTCCATTTGGCCGTTTATTCTTCCTGGTTACCCGGGTACGTCCAGTTCCCTTGCGGTCACTCCGGTATGTCGGGCTGCTCCTTTTCAGGGCATTCTGTTCCTTTCTTTCGCCTTATTCCTTCCGTCTCCTCCTTCGGGACCCATGTACTTCCGAGGCGATGGGCATTCTGGTCATCCAGTTTATGCTACTTGAGCTCATTTTGCCTCCCAGGCGCTCGCGGCGGGCCCTTGGGACCAGGGGGTTTTTGGTCGGCAACTGCTTTTATGCAGCAGGCCTTTCTCCTTCTTTCCTTCATTTTTCCAGTGTTTATCTGGTCTCCATCTCCTGTACTCTACTTCTGCTCAGGCGTACGATGCTCAGGGAGAGCCTCTTTTTCTGTCATGTTCTCTTGCCTCGGTTGACTCCGGACGGGGTTCCCTTGCTGTGCCTTTTTCCCCTTTTTCTGTTTTCCTGCCGGGCCAGACCTCTGTCTGGTTCTGTGTTCTTTGGAGTTGATTTTATATCTCCTCCCAGGATGGTTCCGGACCCTCTGGTTTCTGTCGACCTTTTTTGGTCTCCCTATAAGGACCCTAGGCTTGGAGTCTCTACATAGGGCGGTCTCTTCTTGGCATCCTTCCGGGAGCTCAGATTATGGGCCTCGGTTGGCCAGGATCTCATCTGCAGGCCTTACGGTCAAGTGGGTTCGGTCTCTGAACGGATTCCCTTTTCCCTGTTGATTGGGTTTTTACCCCACCCTAAGGGACTGCTTTGGGACATCACATCAGTAAGGTGTCCCCCAATGAAGGGCGACCATGAAAAGGAGATTATTTTTGTACTCCCCGTGAAATCTCTTTCTAGTAGCCTTCATTGGGGGGACACCGCACCCACCCTTTCTTCATCTTTCCGTATTGGCTTTTCCGGTTCTTGGGTTTTTATTCGGCATTCCTTTCTAGGGTTCTTCGGACATATGTCTTTGTTGGCTTCTACTGCTTTGTGACAAAGCTGATCATCTCCCTTCCAGTGGGCAGGTATATCCTGCCAGGGAGGAGCCGACTTTTTCCTAGTGTCAGTGCCTTCTAGTGGTGAGAGCATATACCCATCAGTAAAAAGTGTCCCCAATGAAAGCTACGAGAAAGATTTTACATTGAGTACAAAAAAAAAAAGTCTCCGTATGTGAACATAGCCTTAGGGGCTGTTCACACCACATTTTGGCCGTATGGAGCAGGGGTATATTGGAATCCAGTTAAAAAGGTATTCCAAAAGACAACCTCTTTAACCCCTTAAGGACTGAGCCCTTTTTCACCTTAAGGACTCTGCCATTTTTTGCAAATCTGACCACTGTCACTTTAAACATTAATAACTCTGGAATGCTTTTAGTTATCATTCTGATTCCGAGATTGTTTTTTCGTGACATATTCTACTTTAACGTAGTGGTAAAATTTTTTGGTAACTTGCACCCTTTCTTGGTGAAAAATCCCAAAATTTTATGAAAAATTTGAAAATTTTGCATTTTTCTAACTTTGAAGCTCTCTGCTTGTAAGGAAAATGGATATTACAAATAATTTTTTTTTTTATTCACATATACAATATGTCTACTTTATGTTTGCATCATAAAATTGATGAGTTTTTACTTTTGGAAGACACCAGAGGGCTTCAAAGTTCCGCAGCAATTTTCCAATTTTTCACAAAATTTTGAAACTCGCTTTTTTTCAGGGACCAGTTCAGGTTTGAAGTGGATTTGAAGGGTCTTCATATTAGAAATACCCCATAAATTACCCCATTATAAAAACTGCACCCCCGAAAGTATTCAAAATGACATTCAGTAAGCGTTTTAACCCTTTACGGGTTTCACAGGAATAGCAGCAAAGTGAAGGAGAAAATTCACAATCTTCATTTTTTACACTCGCATGTTCTTGTAGACCCAATTTTTGAATTTTTGCAAGGGGTAAAAAGGAGAAAATTTTTACTTGTATTTGAAACCCAATTTCTCTCGAGTAAGGACATACTTCATATGTCTATGTTAATTGTTCGGCGGGCGCAGTAGAGGGCTCAGAAGGGAAGGAGCGTCAAATGGTTTTTGGGGGGCATGTCACCTTTAGGAAGCCCCTATGGTGCCAGAACAGCAAAAAAAAAACACATGGCATACCATTTTGGAAACTAGACCCCTCGGGGAACGTAACAAGGGGTAATGTGAACCTTAATACCCCACAGGTGATTCACGACTTTTGCATATGTAAAAAAAATATATATTTTTTTTACCTAAAATGCTTGGTTTCTCTAAAGTTTTACATTTTTAAAAAGGGTAATAGCAGAAAATACCCCCCAAAATTTGAAGCCCAATTTCTCCCGATTCAGAAAACACCCCATATGGGGGGTGAAAAGTGCTCTGCTGGCGCACTACAGGTCTCAGAAGAGAAGGAGTCACATTTGGCTTTTTTGAAGGAAATTTTGCTCTGGGGGCATGCCGCATTTAGGAAGCCCCTATGGTGCCAGGACAGCAAAAAAAAAAAAAACACATGGCATACCATTTTGGAAACTAGACCCCTCGGGGAACGTAACAAGGGGTAAAGTGAACCTTAATACCCTACAGGTGTTTCACGACTTTTGCATATGTAAAAAAAAATAAAAAAATTTACCTAAAATGCTTGGTTTCCCAAAAAATTTACATTTATACAAAGGGTTAAAGCAGAAAATACCCCCCAAAATTTGAAGCCCAATTTCTCCCGAGTACGGCGATACCCCATATGTGACCCTTAACTGTTGCCTTGAAATACGACAGGGCTCCAAAGTGAGAGCGCCATGCGCATTTGAGGCCTACATTAGGGATTGCATAGGGGTGGACATAGGGGTATTCTACGCCAGTGATTCCCAAACAGGGTGCCTCCAGCTGTTGCAAAACTCCCAGCATTCCTGGACAGTCAACGGCTGTCCGACAATACTGGGAGTTGTTGTTTTGCAACAGCTGGAGGCTCCGTTTTGGAAACCGTGGCGTACCAGACGTTTTTCATTTTTATTGGGGAGGGGAGGGGGGCTGTGTAGGGGTATGTGTATATGTAGTGTTTTTTACTTTTTATTTTATTTTGTGTTAGTGTAGTGTAGTGTTTTTAGGGTACAGTCACACGGGCGGGGGTTCACAGTAGTTTCTCGCTGGCAGTTTAAGCTGTTGCAGAAAATTAGCTGCAGCTCAAACTTGCAGCCCGATACCTACTGTAATCCTCCGCCCATGTGAGTGTACCCTGTACATTCACATTGGGGGGGACATCCAGCTGTTGCAAAACTACAACTCCCAGCATGCGCTGAGAGACTGTACATGCTGAGAGTTTTAGTTTTGCAACAGCTGTAGGCACACTGGTTATGTATCACGGAGTTTGTGACCTTACTCAGTGTTTCAAAACCAGTGTGCCTCCAGCTTTTGCAAAACTACAACTCCCAGCATGTACGGTGCATCGTGTAAGGTGACTGCTGGGAGTTGTAGTTTGCAACAGCTGGAGGCACACCGGTCGTGAAACAATGAGTTAGGTAAAAAAAAAAACTAAGTTTCACAACCAGTGTGCCTTCAGCTGTTGCAAAACTACAACTCTCAGCAGTCACCGACAGCCAACGGGCATGCTGGGAGTTGTAGTTATGCAACCAGCAGATGCACCACTACAACTCCCAGCATGCACTTTAGCTGTTTGTGCAAGCTGGGAGTTGTAGTTAGACAACAGCTGAAGGTACACTTTTCCATAGAAAAAATGTGCCTCCAGCTGTTGCAAAACCATAAGTCCCAGCATGCCCATAAGGGAATGCTGGGAGTTGTGGTGGTCTGCCTCCTGCTGTTGCATAACTACAGCTCCCAGCATGCCCTTTTTGCATGCTGGGAGCTGTTGCTAAGCAACAGCAGGAGGCTGTAACTCACCTCCTGCTGCTGCTCCATCACAGGCTGTCCCTCGCCGCCGCCGTCGCTCCTGGGGCCCCGATCCCAACATTAATGCCGGGGATCGGGGTCCCCAGCACCCGGGGTCGTCTTCCCGCACCCGCTCACGCCCTCCGGAAGAGGGGCGGAGCGGGTGCGGGAGTGACACCCGCAGCAGGCGCCCTGATTGGTCGGCCGGTAATCCGGCCGACGAATCAGGGCGATCGTGAGGTGGCACCAGTGCCACCTCACCCCTGCAGGCTCTGGCTGTTCGGGGCCGTCAGAGACGGCCCCGAACAGCCAGTAATTCCGGGTCACCGGGTCACTGGAGACCCGATTGACCCGGAATCGCCGCAGATCGCTGGACTGAATTGTCCAGCGATCTGCGGCGATCGCCGACATGGGGGGGCATAATGACCCCCCTGGGCGATATGCCGGGATGCCTGCTGAAAGATTTCAGCAGGCATCCGGCTCCGGTCCCCAACCGGCTAGCGGTGGGGACCGGAATTCCCACGGGCGTATGGATACGCCCTGCGTCCTTAAGGACTCGGGATGCAGGGCGTATCCATACGCCCTGCGTCCTTAAGAGGTTAAAGGGATTACCCCTTTTCCAGACCACATTCTGCTGGGTTTTCCCCATCTAGCATACCTTATTTATAGTGCCCATTTTCTTTCAGTTCACTCCTAAAGAAAAACACAATGACTTTCCAAAGCATATTTGGGTGGTCTTCTCAAAGATTTTTTACTGTACAAAACCGTCTTGTAACTAGGTTTGGTCTGCTTACGCTTATATAGGTTTTATTTGAGAGGCATTTCATGGTAGGATATTTTTATGTTCCTTAACCCCTTGGGGACGAAGCCCATTATGACCTTAAGGACCAGAGCATTTTTTCGCTAATCTGACCACTGTCACTTTAAGCATTAATAACTCTAAGATGCTTTTACTTATGAATTTGATTCAGAGATTGTTTTTCGTGACCTTCTACTTTACATTAGTGGTAAATTTTCGTTGAAACTTTCATCATTTCTTGGGAAAAAATTCCCAAATGTCATTAAAAATATGAAAATTTTGCATGTTTCTAAAATTTGAAGCTCTCTGCTTGTAAGAAAACTAGACATAGCAAATAAATGATATATTGATTCACATATACAATATGTCTACTTTATGTTGACATGTTTTTACTTTTTGAAGACATTCAAAAACAGCAATTTTAAAAATTTTCATGTAAATTTCAAAATGTTAATTTTGCTGGGACCAGTTCAGTTTTGAAGTGAATTTGTGGGCCTTTATGTTAGAAATACCCCCTAATGGACCCCATTATGAAAATTGAACGCCTAAAAGTATTCAAAATGACATTCAGAAAGTTTGTTAACCCTTTAGGTGTTTCATAGGAATAGCAGCAGTGGAGGCAAAAATTCAAAATCTTCATTTTTTAAAACTAATATATTCTTGTAGACCATTATTTTTTAATTTCACAAGGGTAAAAAAAAGGAGAAAAAGCCCACAAAATTTGTAACCCATTTTCTCTCGAGTAAGGAAATACCTCATATGTGGATGTGAAGCGCTTTGCCAGTGCACTAGAGGGCTCAGAAGGGAAGGAGCAACAATGGCATTATGGAGAGCGAAGTTTGGTGAAATTTTTTTTTTCTTTTTTTTTGGGGGGGGGGGGGGGGTGATGTCACTTTTAGGAAGCTCCCATGGTGCCAGAACAGCAAAAAAAAAAAAAAAAAACACACACCTCTAGGAGCGTAACAAGGGGTATAGTGAGCCTTAAAACGCCACAGGTCGTTGACTAACTTAAGATAAAGTGGGACGTGAAAATGAAAAATTTTATATTTTTTTTCTCACTAAAATGCTGGTGTTACCCCAAATTTTCTCATTTTCACAAGGGGTAGTAGGTGAAAATGTCCCCCAAAATTTGTAACCCCATTTCTCTCGAGTAAGGAGATAAGGAGATTTTTTGTTCTTACCATAAAATCCTTTTCTCAGAGGATCCATTGGGGGACACAGACATTGGGTATATGCTGTTGTTGCTAGGAGGCTTGACACTATGGAAACCAAAAAAGATCAGCTCCTCCCAGCAGGATATACCCACCTACAGAGCCTGAGGTAATCAGTTTAGTCCCAGAGCAGTAGGAGAGGACCGAAAGGCAGAAAACCAAGACCAGTCCGAGGTAACCACAGAACAAAAAATAAATGAATGCATCCTCGGACAGGTAACCAAGCCAGGAACACCAAAAGAAAGGGAGAGAGATGTGAAGGTCTGGACGAAGCGGAAGGCGCAGCGGCACGTCGTCCAGAAGCCAAATCACGTCGGTGTACCATGCCCTCCGGGGCAAGTCCGGATCCATGAGCACGGCGGGAACGCCTTTTGCTTTGAGCTTCCTCAGGACCCAGTGACGGAGAGGTGAAGGAGAGGAAGAGGAGGGAACAGATAGGGTAGGGCGAAGCCTGACCAAGGAATCACCAGAGCATCCACGGCTAGAGTCCAGGGGTCTCGGGACTTCGTCACAAAGAAGGGAACCTTCTGGTTGTGGCGGGACGCAAAGAGGTCCACGTCTGAAGTGCCCCAGAGGGTGCAGATTTCCACAAATACCTCCCGATGAAGGGACCACTTGCCAGGGTCGGCTGAGGACCGGCTGAGTAAGTCCGCTTCCCAGTTGTTTACTTCGGGGATGCGAATCGCCGAGATGGCTGGAACTAAGAGTTCCGCCCAGAGGAGAATTTTTGATACTTCGGCCATCGCCACAGAGCTTGCGATGATGTACGCCACAGCAGTGGAGTTGTCCAAATGGACACGAACCGGGCAGCCCTGAAGGAGGATCTCCCAACGTAACAGGAAGATAGATTGCCCTCAGCACCGTTACGTTGATTGGGAGAAGGGCCCCCCCCCCCCCCCCAAAGGCTGGCGTCAGTCGTAATAACGAAAGGCTGGCATCAGTCGTAATAACCTGCCAGTGGAGGGGCAGAAAGGAGTGCCCCTGAAGAATTAGGGGGGAGCGAAGCCACCACAGAAGGGACCGGCGGGACCTCCGAGGAAGGACAATCCTGTGATCGAGAGACAAGGGAGACCTGTCCCACCGGGATAGAATCGCCAGTTGAAGGGGGCGGACATGAAACTGAGCAAAGGAACGGCCTCCATGGCCGCCACCATCCGACCCAGGACTTCCATGCAAAAGCAAATGGAAACCGGGGCGAGGTTTCGAAGTGTCCAAACCCCGACAAGAGTCAGCCGCTTGTCGGTGGAAGCTGAATCCAGGCAGAAGTTGTGTCGAACTGGAGTCCCAAAAATACCAGCGACTTGGTGGGAGAGAGGTTGGACTTGTCCTGATTGACCATCCAGCCGAAGCAAGACAAGTCCTGAAGGGTGAGGGAGAGACTCTAGATTCTGGGCTCTGGTCGGCGCCTTGATGAGGAGGTTATCCAAGTAAGGAATCACTGAGACACCTCTGGTCCGTAGGAGGCCGATCACCGGCGCCAGGACCTTGGTGAAGACCCTCAGAGCAGTGGCCAGGCCAAAAGGGAGAGCCACAAACTGAAAAATGGCCTTCCGGAACAGCAAAGCGGAGGTACCGCTGGTGTCCTGGGAAAATCGGAACGTGGACATAGGCATCCTTGATGTCCACCAAAGAAGAAACTCCCCTTGATCTATGGTCGCCACGACCGGAGAGAGACTCCATGTGGAAATGGTGAAGGAGAAGATGCTGGTTGAGGCGCTTCAGATCCACGATTGGGCGTATGGAACCCCCTTTCTTGGGGACAACGAAGAGGTTGGAGTAAAAACGTTGAAAACGCTCCCTGGGAGGAACCAGGACAATTACTCCCTGGATGAGAAGGGACTGTAGTGCGCCTCGAAAAGCCTTCGCTAGAGAGGGGGACCGGGGGGCCCGGGACAGAAAAAAGTGATCCCTTGGAAGGGAGGCAAACTCAATCAGGTAACCATTGGATACCACGTCCCTGACCCAGAAGTACTGAACATGTGCGGCACAGACATCGCGGAAGAGTAACAGACGACCTCCCACCCGAGAAAAATCTGCAAGTGGGAGCGTCCCTTCAAGCAGAAGTAGGTTTGCGGGTGCCCGCTTTGGCCGTAAAACGGCCAGAACAGTCAGATTTCCAGGAGGGACGGATTTGGAAGGAGGGAACCTTCTTGTCCCCCCCGAAGGCACCTGCCTAGTCCCCTTATTGGCACCAAAGGTCGGAAAGGACCGAAAGGAGGTTGACTTGCGACGGAAAGCAGTACTGCGAGCCTTATTCTGAGGTAGTAAGGAACTTTTAGCCCTCGGTCGCCTCTGAGATAATTTCATCTAGGCGCTAAGGGAAGTTGAGTCAGAGACTTTTTGGAAGCGGCGTCCGCATCCCAGAATTTGAGCCAAATGGATAGACGGAGGGCCACCAGGTTGCCTGTGGCAAAGGCAGCACAGCAGGCCGACAGCATGGAAGCAGAACACAAAGTCTCCAGCATTGGAAAGTTGGAGACCTAAATCAGCCAAGTCTTTCGCAGGAGACCAAGAAAGGATACCCTGGCAGAGTTGGGAAGCCCAGACTGAAAGGGCTTTAGATACCCAGGCAGGAGCAAATGCAGGAAGAAGAGAAGAACCGGCTGCTTCAAAGGCAAACTTTGCCAAGGTCTCCACTTTCTCGTCCACTGGATCCTTGAAAGAGGCTGCATCAGCTAACGGCAGAGAAGTCGCCTTTGACAGGTGGGAGACCGGTGGATCCACAATTGGAGGGGAGGTCCACCGAGCAATGAGGTCCTTGGCGAAGGGATACTGCGCTTGAACCTTCTTGGTTTCCTGAAACTTCTTATCAGGGGGCCTCCAGGCAGATTCCAGTAAGGCTTCAAATTCGGCATGAGAGCTGAAAACCTTGGGTGCCGGTCGGGCACTGTGAAAGGAAACTTCCCTATGATGCTTGTGAGAGCGTTTAGCATAGTAAGAGGGAGAGTGGGTCTCCCTGGAGGGCCAGTGTAAGGAGGACCTCTCCAAGGCAGTCACCACGGAACGGGAGACCTGCGCCAAGTCGGAAATAGACTGGGAGAGGGAGGACACTCAACCTGATGGGATAGACGAGCCCACTGGGTCTGGGGGGAGCATCCTGAGTAGAAATACCAGGTGGGTCTGGCGGAACAAGTGGGTTAAGCAGAACCAGACATTTTAGTGTGGCAGCCCTTGCGAGTATAACAGGTGACCAGGGTCCCAGTAAACTGCTTAGAGTGAGGAACAGTTCTGGGCTCTGACATAGTAAAAATTGAAACAGTCTCACCAGCGTCTGTGTCCCTAACAGGGCAGCTGCTGTGAGGAGAACTTTAGTCAGCTGCTGAGAGAGGGAGAGAGGCAGGGGCAAGCAGGACCGATGAGAAGAAAAGGGCCAGATTAGACTAGGGTGCCTCTGATTGGTCCTAGAGCCCCTCTACGCGCGCACTGCGCTATTTGGCAAGAGTAATTTGAGTGCCTGTACCACATGGAGGCCGTGGGTGGGCGGAGCTTAAGTCCGTAAACGCCCGGTGCAAAGATAATAACATGGCTGGTGATAATGGCGTCCTCTCTCAACGCCTGTCGCATATGCTAGGGGGAGGGAGCGGGTAAACATGCTGCCGGCAGCTTACAGCTGCCGACGGGAGGAAAAAAACTGTGCTCCGGACGCATTGATGCGGCCAGAGCCGAAGCCGGCACATATGTGAGCGGGGAAGAGAGGAATCAGCAGCCGCGGCTGATGAGGAAAAAGAACTGCAAGTGTTTAAGCGCCTGGACAGGCATCGAGACAGTCCTATACCACTGACAAATACCCCTTGGTCCCAGACCAGTTCCCCGGGACAGTAAGAAAAAAGGTGGTTTAACCGACCCAACTCATTGAAAAAGGTCCCTACATCCTTAGGCAATAATAAAGAGGACTGGGCCCAAAACAGGGGGTCTTCAGAGGTTGAAAGTCCCTAAAACCTGTAAGAAAAGGGGGGGGGGAAATACTCACCTCATTCAGAAGAACCTAATGAAGGCTTCAGTCAGCTTTTAGTTGCCTGCATCATGCCGGGCTGTAACAGCGAGACGAGCAGGGAAAAGTGTGGGACCCGGACCCATGAGGTACAACCCCAGGCGCTGACAGTTGGCGAGAGAGGGTTGACAGTAGATCCACGATGCCTGTGCCCCCTCAATGTTCCTGAGTCCCCACCTAAAAAAAAAGGAAAAGAAAGGGAATAAGAAACTAAATGTCCCTTATCTGGAAAATTAAAAATGTTTGACCAGCGTCTGTCTCCTGCAGACACTAAGCTAAAACTGATTACCTCAGTCTCTGTAGGCGGGTATATCCTGTTGGGAGGAGCAGACCTTTTTGGTTTCCATAGTGTCCAGTTTCCTAGCAACAACAGCATATACCCAAGGTCTTTGTCCCCCAATGGAGCAGATAGAGAAACCTCATATGTGGATGTAAAGTGATATGTGGGTGCACTAGAGGGCTCTGAAGGGAAGGAGAGACATTGGGCTTTTGGAAAGCGAATTTTGCTGAAATGGGTTTTTGGGGGGGCATGTCTCATTTAGGAAGCCCCCATGATGCCAGAATTAAAAAAATCAAAAATAAAAAAACACATGCTACACTACTTGGGAAACTACACCCCTCAAGGAACGTAACAAGGGGTACAGTGAGCCTTAACACCCCACAGGTGTTTGACGACTTTTCACTAAACTCTGACGTTAAAATGAAAAACTATTTTTTACTAAAATGCTGGCGTTACCCCAAATTTTTCATTTTTACAAGGGCTAATAGAAGAAATAGTGATACAAATTTTGGGGGGGCTTTTTCTTCTGAGTATAGAAATACCCCATATGTGGATGTAAATTGCTCTGCGGGCACACTACAATGCTCTGAAGAGAAGTAGCATCATTGGGCTTTTGGAAAGAGTATTTGGTTTGAATATAAGTCAGGGGCCATGTGCGTTTACACAGCCCCCATGGTGCCAGAACAGTGGACCCCTACAAGTGACCCCATTTTGAAAACTACCCCCCTTTTACACACCACTGCCATTTGACAGATCTTTGGAACAGTGGGCTGTGCAAATGAAAACTTACCATTTTTCATTTTCACGGAACACTGTTCCAAAAATCTGTCAGACACCTATGGGGTGTAAATTCTCACTGTACCCCTTATTACATTACATGCCCGCAGAGCACTTTACGTCCACATATAGGGGTATTTCCGTACTTGGGAGAAATTGCGTTACAAATTTTGGGGGTCTTTTTTTTTCCCCTTTTACCTCTTATGAAAATGATAAGTATGGGGTAACACCAGCATGTTAGTCTAATTTTTTACACTAACATGCTGGTGTAGCCCCCAAGGGGTAAAAGGAAAAAAAAAACTCCCCAAAATTTTTAACGCAATTTCAGAAATACACCATGTGTGGCCCTAAACTGTTGCCTTGAAATAGGACAGGGCTCCGGAGTGAGAGGCCTAAATTAGGGATTTTCCTAAGGGTGTACCCGGATGCAACCATGGCGCTTGCCTCTTCCACCAATGCATGCTGGGAGTTGTAGTTTTTCAACAGCTGGGGGCACACCGGTTGGGAAACACTGAGTTAGGAAACAGGCAGTGGTGCGGAAACACTGCAGTAGTTTGTTACCTAACTCAGGCTGGTTTCACATCACGTTTTTACCAATACGGGACCGCATACGGCTGGGAGAGCTAAAACCTTGCGCTCCCGTTTCCCTTCCATATGCCACCCGTATGTAATTCATTTCAATGAGCCGACCGGAGTGAAACGCTGACTCCGGTCGGCTCATTTTTGCCCCGTATGCGGTTTTCCACCAGACTTCAAACCGTGGTCGACTACGGTTTTAGGTGCGGTGGGAAAACCACATTTGGGGCAAAAATTAGCTGACCGGAGTCAGCGTTTCACTCCGGTCGGCTCATTGAAATGAATTACATACGGGTGGCATAAGGAAGGGAAACGGGAGCGCAAGGTTTTAGCTCTCCCAGCCATATGCGGTCCCGTATTGGTAAAAACGTCATGTGAACCCAGCCTCAGCGTTTCCCAAACAGTGTGCCTCTAGCTGTTGCATAACTACAACTCCTAGCATGCACTGACAGACCGGCATGCTGAGAGTTGTAGTTGTGCAGCATCTGGAAGGGCAAAATTTGGAGACCACTGCACAGGCTGTCTGGGCATGCTGGGAGTTGTAGTTGTGAAACTCCAAAAGGGAGCAGTGAAGATCACTTGCCAGCTATCTTCACTGCTGCTGGTCCTCCCGCCTCAACAGCCTCCGCAGCCATCGCCTCCATCTTCCCCCCAGTTCTGATCAGACTTCCAGGGACGGGCAGAGCGGGGGATCTCAACTTTCAAACCGCCCCCCCAGGTGATAGGAGGAGGTGGCACGCCTGCCTCCTCACTCCTATCCTTCAGCTTGCTCAGGTCACCAGAAACCCAATCAGCCCGGAAAAGCCATAAGAATTGACCAGCGAATCACCTCCAGCCGAGTGGCGGGGACCGGAATTCCCACGGGCTTACAGGTACGCCTTTGATCCTTAAAGGACAACTGTAGTGGTACAGTTTTACATATGCCCGTGCCTCAAAAATAAACAAAATAAACTCATACATACCTTCCTACGAGCTCCCGTTGGTCCGTCAAAGGCCTCACGGTCCGGCAGTGCTGACGTCATTCCACTTCCTGGGGACGGGGACGCCGCAGAGCCGTCGGTGTATCACCGGCCATAGCGATGTCCCGCCCCGGCTGGTGATAGGCTGAGCCGACTGTCATGTAAGGAGCTCTAGCCGGCTTCTTACATGACAGTCGGCTCAGCCTATCACCAGCCGGGGCGGGACATCACTGTGGCCGGTGATACGCCAACGGCTCTGCGGCGTCCCTGTCCCCATGAAGTGGAATGACGTCAGCACTGCCGGACCGTGAGGCCTGTGCCGGACCAACGGGGGCTCGTAGGAAGGTATGTATGAGTTTATTTTGTTTATTTTTGAGGCACGGGCACATGTAAAACGGTACCACTACAGTTGTCCTTTAAGCACCAGGGAGCAAGGACGTACCTGTAAGCCCTTTGTCCACAACAGGTTAAATAATGTATACTGGCATAAAAACACATTAGACCATGTTTGATCTACAAACCTCTATTGTAACACTGTAATAAGCATAGAAATACCTCCAACATAAACCCTAATATCTACAGCGTACAGATGAAACGTGATGTGAACAACCCTTTGCTTGTACTCACAGTAAACACACATGGCCAAAATAAGTATGAAAGCAAACTGGAATTTACACACTAGAACAGGAGAAATGGCATAAGAGGGCCTCAAAACAAACTTATAAATGAATGTTACAAAACTTAAGTATCAAATGTCTGAAAGTCTGTGAGCTTTAAATGCTAAATGTCAGTTTAATTAATAATGTTTCAAAAACATTTACCTGCCCAGGTAACACTGCCAAAGAGGTTTGTTCTGAGCTGCCAATTCAGAATCCTTTGCTCCAAACATTTTTGCAAGAAGTTTTACTACCTGAAGTCGTTCTTCATTATCATTGCTCTATGTACAAACACAGTAACACATCCAAGTAATTAACACCCTAAAATTACATTTGCATATTTTATTATAATAAATTTAGATTTATATTGACTTCATATTACAAGTTTGTTCCCTCAAATTAATTTGTATAAGAAATAAAAGCAACAAGTAGAAATAAAAAAAAAACGTCTCACTTTGAAGGGTTTATTCATAGCTTAAAGGCTAGGCCAAGGACACTACCATTACAGGAAGCTCCAAATGTTTAGCTGCTGTGGTGAGAAATTAAAGCTGTGTTTTCTTGGTCATGTAAAGCGCAAGATCAAGGACACAGGTATGTATTCAATAGCCTTTCCTGTGGCTATTTAGGGCTAACATAAAACTGCTAAAGTTCCTTTAAAAGGCTTGTCCCTTCAGGATTAACTGGCAACCCCCACCGCCTCCAAATATAAAGAAAAAAAAAGCTGGACTGGAGAGACACTCACCTTAAGTTTAAACTCCAACTGAGGTAAGACAGAAAGGAGCAAATGGCTATCAATGTTATACAATTCCAGGATCAAATCAAACACATGTTCAGACAAGTCGCTGATGGATGTTTTCCCAAGCATGAGGACTTGGTTAAAAAACTGCAAAAAATAAATAAAAAAATGACTACATTTTATCTAACGGAAAAAAAGAATCCACTTTTTATTTCTTATACACGAAAATACAGAAATACTCCTATTACTAATATGCTATCTAAAATGCTAAAATAAAAATACATTACTAAATAGCCTGGATTTAAAAAATAAATAAAAATAAGTTATATATAGATGTGGAAATCCTATTGCCCGACGCCAGGGACAAGTAGTTTTGGGCGCCGGGCAGGTGAATTTTTTATAGATTTAGCCTTGTATCGGGCAAGCAGGGACAGACCGACTTCCCCCGTATTTTTCTATAATGCCGGTGTGAGACGCAGGAGCCAATGCAAGTCTGCACCTCACACCGGCGCGCGCGGTGTCTGTGCGCGGTGTCTGTGCGCGGTGTCTGTGCGCGGTGTCTGTGCGCGGTGTCTGTGCGCGGTGTCTGTGCGCGGTGTCTGTGCGCGGTGTCTGTGCGCGGTGTCACACACAGACATCGGTTGCTGACTTTTCCTGCATAAATTAATTCAGCTTTCCGGTGGGCTGGAAAAGGTGGATACAGTCCTAGGAAAGAGTCTCCTAGGACTGTATCCACCTTTTCCAGCCCACCGGCGCACCGGAAAGCTGAACTAATTTATGCAGGAAAAGTCAGCAACGGCCGAGCCGAGAAGTTCGTGACAAATCGAATTTACTGTAAGTTCGCTCATCTCTAGTTACTAACTGCAATTCCCAGTATTCCTTGACACATCCTATGGCTCTGCAGCTGACACAAAACTACAACTCCCAGCATGTTACACAATAACCTTAACTGTACTACTATACAGTGCAACATGCTGCAGCACCTACACGACCATAGGCTGTATCAGGGCATGCTTGGAGTTTTAGTTATCTAGTAACTAAACGCAACTTCCAGCATTTTCTGACACAAATTAAGAGTAAATAAAATGCAACACATAAACTGGAGAAGGAGAAGCAGAACCCCCAACCCCCCCCCCCCTCCCAGTAATACAGCATTGTTCAGTGTTTTCCAATCAAAAGACTCCATATATAAGTCCCTATGAAGACTGAAAAATAGTGATTCAAATATTTTAAAAAGTGCGTATATATCTGAATAAGCCACTTGCCTAATAAAAGTTTAACATTTTCTTTAAATAAAAATAATGTGCAAAAATAAACACAAGTGGTATTGCTGCATGTGGAAATGTCCAGGCTATTAAAATATAATGTTAGTTAAACCGTACGGTGAACGGTGTAAATGTAAAAAAAATTGTCCAGAATTGTTCATATTTGGTTACAATTTTTTATAAGGTGATCAAAAAGTTATATCTAGACTGTTCTGGGCTTGCCTCGGGTGTAAAAGGAGCTAGCTACAGCTCTCCCGTGGCCGCTATTAAACCATTAGATCACTGCTGTCAAAGTTGACAGCAGTGTCTAAACGGATCTTATATCCATCCCTGGTGGTCTAGTGGGGTGAATCGTAATATTTTGGTTGAATTTATTTTATCTACCAGGACAAGTGGATTTTCTTGAGGGACAATTAGATTATGTTCTGCTTTAGTCCCTTGGACAAGTAGTTTTTTATTTAAATTTCCAAAATGTAATAAAAAACTACTTGTCCACGGGACTAAAAACGGAGCTAAATCTACTTGTCCTCATGACGATCCACCTGTCCGGGCCAATTTTCACTTTTACACTCTCGTTTTTTCCTCCTCGCCCTATAATAGTCATAATCTACTATAATGATACCTTTTAATTTTTCAATAACATATTCTCTGACCCCAAAGAAAAAAAAATTATAATAATTATATATATATATATATATATATATATATATATATATATATATATATATATATATGTGTATATATATATATATATATAATTATATATATATATATATATGTGTATACAGCTCTAATGTAGACCTTGTTTCGCCCTAGTTCCAGCAGGATTAGTCTTCACAAAAGTTATTTTAATACTTTGAACCACGGGAACAAAGATACGTGCACAAAATATTTGAATATTTAAAAACCAAAATCATTTAAAAAGGTATGATCCAAAGTATTTATGATAAACATGTCATACAGATATTCTTAGAATCAGACATTGATAAGGACATAAAAACAAAAAAACTTAATGGTTAAATTAAAATTATGTCTGCAAAGCAGCACAGTAAGTACTAGCCGTAAATTTCAGGTTGCATTCCCCAGGTTTTCCAGCAGGGGGGAAAAAAAAAGGAAGAAAAAACCTTGCGTGAATTAACCATCATGGTTACAAACTCTGACATTTTTTATCTTATTGTTTACACTAATTTAGTAACGTGGATTGTTTTTTACCTGCACAGCAGCACTTCAATCATTCACTGTGCAAGGAACTAAAGCAGGGCCCAATTTAAAAGGCGATATCTGATGGGGAAAAGGTTTTTCTTTTGTATACACAAGACTTACCATGCCAATACACAAAACTTACAGGAACACCAAGGAAGCGGTGGCATGTATCTTGCTCTGCTCCTGCCATGCCACTGTCTACTTGATTATGCTGGTCAGCAAATCGCTGGCTGAGGCAGGTGACTTGCTGACCAGCGTAGGAAGAAGGTGCTGGATTAGGAGCAGAGCAAAATACCAGAACACCGTAAGGGGAGGAAAGAGAGTCCTGTGTACTGTTTTATATGTAGGCAGCCCGTATAGGATTAAAAAATAAAATAAAAAATTGCCCATTTGACATCTCCTTTAAGCGAGCTGGGTTGACCTAAAAAGGTTCCTGTACATCTGGGTGACCAGGGCACAGCACAAAATTAGGAATGAAACCCTTCATTTTCAGGAGCAGTGGAGCTCCTGGAGATTGAATCCCCAGAGTTGTCTGTCCATTAACATTTAGCCACTATTCTTTGGATAAGTTTGGGATTCATCCAATCTTACATTTGTAATGTATGGTTCTATAGCTTGGGCAGTTCTCTTCAGCAGAGCTTTAGCCAGGTCATATGCTTGTTTGTTTAAATTCTGAAAAGGAAATAAAAAGAAATAAAAATTAGCAAAAAATCTTACAGGAGCAATATAAAACTGATGGGGAAAACTTAAGGGGTATGCCAACTTAAAGGAGTTATCCAATACAAAAAAAAGCCGCTTTCTTCTAGAAACAACTCCACTCTTGTCCTCCATTTTGTGTAGTATTGCAGTTCCATTGAAGTGAATGGAGCAGACCTGTAATACCACCCACACAACCTGAGGACAGGTGTGGTGCTGTTTTAGTTATAAAGTAGCCATGTTTTACTAATCCTTGTAAAAAAGATTTTTATTAAGATTTTCTAATTACATCATAAATAACATTCAAAAAGATATATGTGTCACTTCTTTGTATCCACAAATGTATTGTTAGAGACAGATAAATTAGGTAGAACATTTTGGGATGTCCCGTCACAAGAATAAGCATCCTTCATTTGACTGATGGAAGCAAAACAAACAGACTTCCTCATCCCTTGAGTAAAGTTACAGTGACTGGGCTTAGGGCTGGGCGGTATCACCAAATGTGTTTATTATGTTATTTTTGTAACTTTCTGCGGTTCCATGGTATTTCCTCCTCCTACTCCTCCCCCCAAAATTTAATAGCAGCTCAGTGCTGCGCTGTTCTGCCCCCCCCCCCCCCCCAATTAATTATAAGCCCAGCACTGCCCCCATCGGGGTAAATACTCACGTCATCCGCTAGTTCCGCCTCGGCTGCCGATAGCTCTGGACGGCTTCTTACATGACAGTGGGCTCAGCCTATAAGCGGCTGAGGCGGAACATAGCTGCGGCCGGTGATAGGCTGACAGCTGTTCGACGTTCCATTCCCTAGGAAGCAGATGAGGCCGGTACCTGACCAACGGGAGGTAAGATGAAATTTTGTTCATTTTTTGTAGCCTGGGCATAGGGATACCGCACAGTATAGAGCAGTGGTCTTCAACCTGCCGACCTCCAGATGTTGCAAAACTACAACTCCCAGCATGCATGCTGAGAGTTGTAGTTTTGCAACATCTGGAGGTCCGCAGGTTGAAGTCCACTGGTATAGAGTGTCAGCACCGGCGGCCGCAACAAACAGGATGGGGATGGGGACAGCGCTAGGCTGATAATTGGGGGGCAGGACAGCGCTCGCGGGCAACATATGATTAGTTCCCCGACATGGGGACAGCGCAGCGCTGGGCTGATTCATTAATTCGAGGGGGAGGGGCCAAACCGGTATTGGTTAAAATTCATATCGTGCAGCCCAAAAATGTCGGTATTCGGTATGAACCGGTATACCGCCCAGCCCTAACTGGGCTGAGTTGCAGTTGCTCTAAAGGCCTATGTCGGCTCAGGGCAAATGCTATTTCTCGTCCGCTCTTCATTGGGGGACACCTAACTGATTGATATATGCTCTTGCCACTAGGAGGTGCTGACACATTTGAAAAAAAAGTCAGCTCCTCCCTTGCAGTATATACCCGCCCACTGGAAGTGCAGTAATCAGTTTTAGCTAGTGTCAGCAAGGAGGCAAGACACAGGTCCTGGAGATCCCCAGGCCTGGGTCTTTTTTATTGTTTTCTAGTAAGGGCTGTTTAGTCATATTTTTACTCCCTTTTGTTTCCACTTTTTTCAGGTGGGGGTTCAGGAGCATGGCGCTACCTGTTCCCCTATATGCGGCTAATGGGCAGGGGACATGAAAGAATGCACCGTTAACCCCTTCCCGCCAACGGCCAGCACCTGGAGGTTGTACACTGGGTCCGGGTCCCCCACTGCCCCTGCTCACCCCGCTATCTTAGCCTGGTATGATGCAGCATGGCCATAAGCTGGTTGAAGATGCCTGAGGTGAGTATAAGAAAATGGCGTCTACAGGTGGTGATGGTTCAGGTCTTTGACATGTGTAGTGATCCGGCCAAGATTCCTCCGTGATCCCATTAGTCAGGGCGGTCCTGTCCTGCATATCTGTTTTCCTTACTCTTCTGGGGTTCGTCTTCCAGGCGACTCTACGTCTCCAGTTCACTTGTCTGTCTCTCCGGTATCCGGTGTTTGCTGCTCCTTTCGTCCTTCGGGGTCCATGTCCTCTCGAGTTGGAGGGTTTCAGGTTATCCACTTTACACTAGTACGGCTATTCTCGCCTTCTGGGTGCTCATGGCGGGCCCCTGGGACAGGGGCTTTTGGGTCTGCAGCAGTTCAGGTCGTTGCTCTCATGCACCGGACCTCTCCAGCGCAGATTTCCATCTTTCTTTTGTTTCCTGTGGTTTCTTGTCTCTCTCTATGACCCGGGTGTCTTGAGTCTCTACAGAGGACGGCCCCTTCCCTTGGCATCCTGGTCCATCTCCTTGGACGGGAGATCTTCCGGGAGTTCGAGTTCTGGGCCTAGTGTGTCTCCGCCTAGGAGGCTCATCCGCAGGCCTTGGGGACACGCGAGTACAGTCTCAAGACTGATTCCTCTTCTCTGGTGGTTGTTTTTCCCACCCTAGGGGACTGCTTTGGTATGTCCCATCAGTAAGGTGTCCCCCAATGAAGAGCGACCGAGAAAAGTAGATTTTTTTGCACTCACCATAAAATCTCTCGTAGCTTTCATTGGGGGACACCGCACCCACCCATTTCTTCCTCTTTTTTTTCCCCCGGACTATTTTTTACGGTTCTCTGGTTGTTTATCCGGGATTCCTTTCTAGGGTCCTTCGGACGTATTCCTTTGTTGGCTTCTCGTACTGCTTTGTGACAAAACTGATTACCTCACTGCAGGTGGGCGGGTATATATTTTTTCCAAGTGTTAGCGCCTCCTAGTGGCAAGAACATATACCCATCAGTTAGGTGTCCCCCAAAGAAGGCGACAAGAAAGATTTTTATGGCGAGTACAAAATAAAAAAAATCTCCTTTTCGCTAGCATAGCAGCCGGCTCATTCTAGGAATTATGGTGGATAGTAGCGGTTAAAATCAAACAAGTCATCACTTTTAATGCTGTCTGAACCACAAGTCAATGGGGCAGCCCCAGGAGACTTCTGCCCAGCTCTCTGTGTTCGATGGATTTCTCCCCATAAACAAGGAGTGTTTGGGACCGCCCTTACCACGTGCGATTTAGGCAGCATAAAAGTGATGACAGGCACCCTTTAAACCTCTACCAATTTGATGGCTTTGGCAAAGCTTTTTTTTTAATGAATCTGGTAATTGTTACCAATGGGGGGGGGGGGGGGGGGGTCAATAAGCAGAGGTCCCCAAAGAGCAACAGTAAGAAGAGGGTGTAGCATCATCATCAATATCTAGGGGAGACAAGGCATCACAGTCACTTTAATTTCAATTGAATAAGTCTCAAAATTAAGCTGATGCTAGAATAAAAGAAACTGCAGCATTTTCCAAGTGTTGTGAAGTTTCATGATGTCTACAGACATTTATAAACTGCAAGAGGTATTTTAATTCGGGAAGTATGTTAAATACATTTAATGGCTTTATACTTAAAAGATTAGTCAAATGTCCATTGCACCCATTGCTATTTGGTCTGACTGCCAAACAGGCCTTGACCAGAATATAACCAAACCCAGATGTATACAGTATATCTCACAGCTTCAGACATGTGTCTAGTCTTACACATGGGCACCTTCCTAGCCTAAGCTTTAGAATCTCAGATGTTGAATTGTGAAGTATTTCCTTTCCTTTCTCCCACAAATAATCAAAACCAATACACCAAGACAGATTAATATTAGTTGCCGCTGTAATTTCTTTTAGGTTTGTGTTTTTAGCTATGAATTAACTGAACAATACAATATCTATAGGAGGCTTTTCCACTAAAAACATTTATATCTTATACAACCTGAACAGAAGCAGCTGCACTGAAGTATTTTTTTTTTTTTTTTTTTTTTTTTTAAACACATTGCCAGTTCTATGCACTTTAAGTGGTGCAGGTTTTTAATGTTTGCTTTTTTCCTCCTTGCTTTTATTGTAATAGCTATAAATGCTGCAGATCATTTTACCATAAAATCTACAACAACAAAAATGAAGAAAAATTGATTTGTGGGGGAAATACATAAAAAAATTTAATTTTGCAACTTTTTGTGACTTGTTTCTATGCAGTGGGTGTTATGGTAAAAAACAAAACAAAACAAAAAAAAAAAAAAAAACATTTCTCGGTCGCACTTCATTGGGGGACACCTAACTGATGGGTATATGCTCCTGCCACTAGGAATCGCTGACACTAGTAAAGAAACAAGTCGACTCCTCCCTGCCTTTTTGACTTACGGCTCGTCCTGCCGACTGGAGCCGCCCCCCCCCTCCGTCCGCTATGCGGTTCAGGCAGGGGTGCGGTTCAGGCAGGGGCACTCGGCTGGCGGGAGTTCGGGGAACCATGGCGGCACATAGCTCCGCCCTTCTTCCCCTGATTCCAGCGCTAGCCGATGGGTTTCACAGCTCCTCCTCTCCAAGGGCGCTCTGCGACCCATGCTCCCTTCTAGCACTCGGAACAACGGTGCCAGCGGATTTTAACTCCGCCTCCTCCGCCCTTTCTAGAGGCGGCACCGGCCTCCCGGAGCTGCGGCCCGGCGGGAGCTTCTCCTGTCCAGGCCGCTTTCACTTATCCGACACCAGCGGTGCCTTCCAGCTGAGTTTAGCTCCGCCCCCTCCACCTCTTCGGGAGGTGGCGGCTTTTTGTTTCACCGGCCACCCGAAGCTGCGGCCCGGCGGGAGCTTCTCCCGTCCGGGCTGCTTTTGCTTCTATTAGCCTCAGAGCTATGCAGCTTAGCAGACGCTTCTAAGCGTGCTGCTCCGGCCACCTCTGCTCCTGAGGCTGCCCGCTGATTGGGGGAGTTAGGACAATGGTGTCATTGATGCACGGTTATAAAAAAAAAAATAATAATAATAATAATCCTGCAGCTTTTCAGACATTTTGTTGTAGTCTGGACACCCTCTTGTGGCCAATACTTGCATTGCCTTATATTTGGTTTAATTTTCAATGTTCATGTCTACGGTCCTGGGTTCCTAGAGTCACTCATCTAACAGCTGAAGTACTGCGGCTGGCCCACCGGCGCCTCTCTACTGTGCGAGGTGTCCGATGGACTGATTCACCCATACCTGTGGGCCGGCACAACTGCTGGGTGTGATATATGAAGGACTTTCCCAATATGTCTTCAGGACCCATACCAGTGCGCCAGTCAGTGGTCTGCATGGCTTTCCTCTGCCGCTTGCCTCACGGCTGATGTCTCTGTTGCTGCAGTTCTGATACCCCACTGCTGAGTGCGGTATCTGCAGAACTGACCCATGTTTCTTCAGGACCCAGGACGTATGGGTACATCCTGGGTCCCAGTTCTGCGGTATAACACGGGGTAACACGGTGACCCCGCATCATAGCGGGCCCTGCGTCATAGTGAAGCCGGGACGCGCCGCTAATAGTGTGCGGCACTGATCGGCTAAAAACTAAAGTAAAAGTGCCCGGCTAGCTCAGGGAGGCGTTCGGGATCGCCACGGTATAATCGCGACATCCCGAACAGCTGTAGCACAGGAGGAGGTCTTCTTACCTTCTCCTGCTCTGTCCGATCGCCGAATGAATTCTTCAAGCCTGAGATTCAGGCTTGAGCATTCAATCGCCAAAAACACTGATTGATCAATTCCTATGGAGATGCATCAATCAGTGTAAAAGATCAGTTAATGCAATGTTATAGCCCCCTACAGGAGCGATAATATTGCATAAGTGTAAAAAAAATCATTAACCCTTTCAATTATCCCTTCCCCTAATAAGAGATTACCATTTTAAACGTATAATTTTTCCTGAATGTATTCATGATTTTTTTTCTGAAGTGATAAAAAAATCTAACCCATACAAGTAGGGTATCATTTTAATTGTATGGATCTACAGAAGATAAGGTGTAATTTTTGCCGAAAAATGTACTGCGTAAAAACGGAAGCCCCCAAAACTTACAAAATAGTGTTTTTTTCATCAATTTTGTCACACATTGATTTTTTTCCCGTTTCACCGTAGATTTTTGGGTAAAATGACTAATGTCATTACAAAGTAGAATTAGTGACGCAAAAAAATAAGCCATCATATAGAATTTTAGGTAAAAATTTTAAAGAGTTATGATTTTTAAATTTATGGAGGAAAAACTGAAAATGAAAAAACAGAAAAAGCCCGGGTCCTTAAGGGGTTAAGGACCTTAAGGCTCCTTGCGTCATCTTCTATGGACCATCCCTGTCAGCCAGGCGGTAGTCCGGATGGTTTCCTACATCGCCGGTCACATGATTCACCGCTGATGCATCTGCGTCTGGAGTTCCGGTTCCTCACTACTGAGCGAGGTACAGATGGTATGTATGGTTGGCCTACTGGCATGGATCCACGGAAGACAGACGATGGTCTGCATAGTTGACTACACCACCTGTCATACTTCCACCGGCTGCTGTTCTGAGGCTGGTGTTCCAGTCCCTCTCTACCGAGTAGGTACCGATGGGATGCATAATTGTCTTCGTTGACTCCATGCCAGTAAGCCTGACAGTGGCTGCATGGTTGTATACACCGCCTGTCATACATCACATGGCTGATGTCTCTGCACCTGGGGCTCCGGTTCCTCAATACTCGGCGAAGTGCCGAGGGTATGACTTGTCTGGTCAAGCAGTCATCTGCATGGTTGCTGCACCGTCTGTCAATCTTCAGACGGCTTATGTAACTTATGCATCTGCAGCTTGGGTTCCAGTACCTAATTGCTGGTGAGGTGCCGATGAGATGCATCGTTGTCTATTTTGGACCCATACCAGTACGCCAGACACTCGTCTGCACCGCCTGTCCCGCATCAACCACCTGGTGTCTCTGCCTTTTCGGTTCCCCACTATTGTGTGAGGCGCCCGTCAGTGTTCCTTTCTCTGCTGTGGTCCCAAACCAGTGAGCCAGGAAGTGGTCTGTATGTTTGACTGCACCGCCTGTCACACATCACACGCCTGATGTATCTGAGGCTGGAGTTCCGGTGCTTCACTGCTGAGTGAGGTGCCAATAACATGATTCGTCTTTTATGACCATATACCTGTAAGCCAGGTAGTGGTCTGCTTGATTTCCTGCGCCACTTGTTACACATCATGTCTCCGGTGTTATCTGCGATGGTCTTCTACGACCTCACTACGGTGTGGGGTTTCCGCCAGGACGACTCGCTGTCCCTTGAGGACTCACACCAGTTGGCCAGACAGTTGTCTGCATGTTTTCCTCTGCAGAGTGCCCCACGGCGGATGTTTTTGGCGGCTAGTTTTCCAGTACCCCACTTTTGTGCGTGGTATACGTGGACCTGACCCAGCGTGTCCCACGGACACTATACGGGATGTCAGGGATGCATTCCACAGTCCCTCTGCTCCCCTCTCTCTCCTGGGGGCAGGATTTATTGGCCTCCCCGCCCTTCTTTGTCGTAGGTGCTTGGTTATCTCCGGTCTGGCTGTTCCCTTGCTCCGCCAGACTGCTACCTTGGGTCATCTTCCACCTCAGTGTGTCTCCATGTGCGGGACCAGACGTACCCACGGTCTCTTGGCCCCAGAGCCAGACTGTCTGCTTGGTGTTATAATCCACCTGGTCACCTCCCACATTTGTCTGCCACTGCAGCTGTTGTCCGATGTCTGTCTCACGGGTGCAGTCCCGCAGAGCGTGTGCATGTGGGTTCTTAGGACCCTTTCTTCCTATAGGTCACACGGTGTCGGCCTTTTTTCCTGCTCCACATTCCTTCTTCACCTCCTGAGTCTGCAGCCTTGGTGTTTGGCACCATTAGGAGATGGGGTGTGGGTTTTTTTTGTCTGTGGGTTCCAGGGCTTTTCGCAGCAATAGCTGCATCGCTCTGTTCCTCTTTCTTATGTTGCACTGTTGGTCTGCTGCGGGCGTACCTCCTTCCCTGTTGGTCTTTTGTATGTCTGCGTTTTTCCCGTGTCCACGGTCTTGGTACGCCACTGTTGTCGTGGGGTCCTACATATGCTGTGATCGCTTTGTAGGTTAAAGCCATCTTCCTTTTGCTCGGTGAGTGTGCCCAGGGACTTTCGGTCCCTGCAGTTCCGTGGCGGTTGAGCACCTCTGTTCTGCCATGGGGCCTGCTGGGGCGCCTGTCAGCTCAGCCCCTCCCCGTCAATCCGGGTGTTCTTGTCCGGAGTCTCTGTCCGGGGTGACTGGCATCTCATCTTCACTGTCTGGACTAATCCTCAACAAGTCTTGTATTATTTGCTCGGCTTCGGGGTACGGGGCTCCAATCTATCTTGGATCGCACGGTGGCTCCTTCGGGCCTGGGCCAGTATTTGCTTTTCCTTGCTACTTCTGCGCCTAGCGTGCTTGCCGCTCCCCCTTTTCAGTTGGGATGCGGGGACTAGGGTGCTTGTCAAAGGTCTCTACTTGAGTTGTCGTCTCAACCGCCCTTGGTTTTTCCCTTCTGGAGGGACTATTTGGTTTTTGCTAAGATGCATTCGACAGCTTGTGGCTTTCTGTCCGCTATAGCCGCCTAGGGCTCTGTATGTCCTTCTACCCCTTTTGTCTGGGTCAGTTGTACTGCATTGACTCCTCAGTCTTCTGGAGTACTTCTTTCTATGCCGGCCCCTGGGAGTCCGAGCTGGGCTATCACTAGTCCTCCTCCATTCCCATTCTGACGGGATGTTTCTTGGGGCTGCTCAGGTCTACTCGGACCACTCTGATCTATCACGGTTGGTCCCCTGGATTTGGGCTCTGTCCTGCGAGGCTGCGGTGTGCCTTCTTTTCAAGCGACTCTCCGAGTCCTTGAGCCTTGGTGATGGTTCAGTTCTTGGACATTTGTGGTGGCCGGCCCCCGAATCCTCAGCTGATCGGGGTGGTATTTCAGTTTTGCTCTCCTTCCCTTTGTGGAAGTTTTTCTCACGGTCACCTGTTTCCTTTTTCCTGTGTTTCCTTGTCTCTCTATAAGACCCAGGTGCCTTGGGTCTCTACAGAGGATGGACCTTTCCCTTCGGGTTCTGGTCCTTCTCCTTGGAGGGGAGATCTTCCAGGAACTCATTGTTCTGGCCCTAGTATGTCTCAGACCTGGGGACTCTGCTATAGACCTTGCGGGCATGCAAATTCAGTCTTGGACTGTGTCCCTTTCGCTGGTGTTTTTTTTTTTCCCACCCTAGTGGACTGCTTTGGTACGTCCCATCAGTTAGGTTTCCCCCAATGAACAGCGACCGAGAAAAGGAGATTTTTGTACTCACAGTAAAATCTCTCTCTCATAGTCTTCATTGGGGGACACCGCACCCACCCATTTCTTCTTTTTCCGTGTCTTGGGTTGTTTCCGGGATTCCTTCTCGGGTCCTTCGGACGTATTTCCTTTCGGGCTTCTCCTACTGCTTTGTGACAAAACTGGTTGCCTCACTGCAGGTGGGCGGGTATATCCTGTCAGGAAGGCGTCCACTTGTTTCTTTACTAGTGTCAGCGCCTCCTAGTGGCAGGAGCATATACCCATCAGTTAGGTGTCCCCTAATGAAGACTACGAGAAAGATTTTACGGTGAGTACAAAAATCTCCTTGTTGTTATCTTTAATTCTGTAGGTCAATACAATTGCAATACACTATTTATATAGATATAACTGGTCTATTTTGACCCTCTTTTTATTTTTCTGTGTATGGGCTAACTTTTTGTGCTGTGATTTTTGATTGGTACCATTTTTGTTTAGATGAGACTTTCTGATCACTTTTAAATCTTTTTTTCTGGTACATGAAGTGACTAAAACCAGCTATTACGGCATTTGGTACTTTTTTACGTTTACACCATTCACAGTATGTGATCATAAATATTATATTTTAATAGGGTGGACAAGTTTGCACACAGCAAACACCTAATGTTTATTTTATTGGCTTATGTTTTTATTTATACAATGAGAAAAGAGAATTAAAATTTGCATTAGAGAGGGCCTTTTTTTATTTCTTTATTTTACTTTTATTACACATTTTTTAAGTCCCCATAGGGGACTATTACATACAATCTTTCAATTGCTCACACTGTTCAACGCTATATGATCAGTCTCCTGATTCAACCAGCAACACTGGCCCTAATTTACGATTGTAAACCCTACTACCTGTTAGTTGCGCATTGTGCCACAGATTGTGTCTGCACTAGAATTTATGACCCCCCAAAAATTTACATAATAAATAAAACTCTCCATTTTACTTAGAAAACCCCAAAAAAGGGATGTGACCACTGGGGAAAGGGGTGTGGCCACTGAAAAGGGTCATATCCCCAACATACACTGCTCAAAAAAAAATAAAGGGAACAAGATAACCACATTCTAGACCTGAATGAATGAACTAATAGTATGAAATACTTTCGTCTTTACATAGTTGAATGTGCTGCCAACAAAATCACAAAAATTATCAATGGAAACCAAAATTTACAAACCCATGGAGGTCTGGACATGGAGTCACACTCAAAATCAAAATGGAAAACCACACTACAGGCTGATCCAACTTTGATGTAATGTCCTTAAAACAAGTCAAAATGAGTCTCAGTAGTGTGCGTGGCCTTCACGTGCTCATATGACCTCCATACAATGCCTGGGCATGTGCCTGATGAGGTGGGGGATGGTCTCTTGACAGATATCCTCCCAGACCTAGACTAAAGAATCAGCCAACTCCTGGACAGTCTGTGGTGCAACGTGGCGTTGGTGGATGGAGCGAGACATGATGTCCCAGATGTGCTCAGTCGGATTCAGGTCTGGGGAACGGGCAGGCCAGTCTATAGCATCAATGCCTTCCTCTTGCAGGAACTGCTGACACACTTCAGCCACATGAGGTCTAGCATAGTCTTGCATTAGGAGGAACAACCGCACCAGCATATGGTCTCACAAGGGCTATGAGGATCTCATCTCGGTAGCTAATGGCAGTCAGGCTACCTCTGGCAAACACATGGAGGGCTGTGCGGCCCCCCTAAAGAAATGCCACCCCACACCATTACTGACCCACCACCAAACCGGTAATACTGGAGGATGTGTCAGACAGCAGAACGTTCTCCACGGCGTCTCCAGACTCTGTCACATCTGCCACATGTGCTCACTGTGAACCTGCTTTCATATGTGAAGAGCACAGGGCGCCAGTGGAGAGTTTGCCAATCTTGGCAAATGCCCAACATCCTGCACGGTGTTTGGCTGTAAGCACAACCCCCACCTGTGACCGTGTGACCCCGTGTTATCGCGTGAGCCGGCCACCGACATATCGGGTCGGTCCCGGCATGTAACTGAAGCCGGGACCCGGGTCTAATAGCACGCGGCAGCTATCTCGGTGCCGCGCACTTTTAACCCTTTAGACCCGGCTTTCAAAGTTGAATGCCGGGTCTAAAACAAAAAGTAAAAGCTTCCGGGCTGCTCAGTAGGGCTGATCGGAACCCCCACAGTGAAAATGCAGTGTCCCGATCAGCTAGGACGTGAATGAAGAGTCATTCACCTTCCTCCGGCACGTCTGATCGGTGATTGATTGCTCCAAGCTTGAGATCCAGGCTTGAGCAATCGACCGCCAGGAATGTATTTGCAGTGAACAGTGCCTGCAATCAGTGTATGCAGTGTTATAGCCCCTTATGGGGGCTATAACACTGCAAAAAAAAAAAAAAAGATAGTGATTATTTAACCCCTTAAGGACTCAGGGTTTTTCCGTTTTTGCACTTTCGTTTTTTCCTCCTTACCTTTTAGAAATCATAACCCTTTCAATTTTCCACCTAAAAATCCATATTATGGCTTATTTTTTGCGTCGCCAATTCTACTTTGCAGTGACATTAGTCATTTTACCCAAAAATGCACGGCGAAACGGAAAAAAAAAATCATTGTGCAACAAAATCGAAAAAAAAAACGCCATTTTGTAACTTTTGGGGGCTTCCATTTCTACGCAATGCATATTTCGGTAAAAATTACACCTTATTATTCTGTAGGTCCTTGCGGTTAAAATGATACCCTACTTATATAGGTTTGATTTTGTCGCACTTCTGGAAAAAATCATAACTACATGCAGGAAAATTTATACGTTTAAAAATGTCATCTTCTGACCCCTATAACTTTTTTATTTTTCCACGTACGGGGCGGTATGATGACTCATTTTTTGCGCTGTGATCTGAAGTTTTTATCGGTATGATTTTAGTTTTGATCAGACTTTTTGATCACTTTTTAATGTTATAAAAAGTGACCAAAATACGCTTTTTGGACTTTAAAATTTTTTTGCGCGTACGCCATTGACCGTACGGATTAATTAATGATATATTTTTATAGTTCGGACATTTACGCACGCGGCGATACCACATATGTTTATTTATTTATTTTTTTGCACGGTTTTATTTTTTTTTATGGGAAAAGGGGGGTGATTCAAACTTTTATTAGGGAAGGGGTTCAATGACCTTTATGAACACTTTTTTTAACTTTTTTTTTTGCAGTGTTATAGGTCCCATAGGGACCTATAAAACTGCACACACTGATCTCATATCCTGATCACAGGCGTGTATTAACACGCCTGTGATCAGCATCATCGCCGCTTGACTGCTCCTGCCTGGATCTCAGGCACGGAGCAGTCATTCGTCGATCGGACACCGAGGAGGCAGGTAAGAGCCCTCCCGGTGTCCGATCAGCTGTTCGGGACGCCGCGATTTCACCGCGGCGGTACCGAACAGCCCGACTGAGCAGCCGGGATACTTTCAGTTTCACTTTAGAAGCGGCGGTCAGCTTTGACCGCCGCTTCTAAAGGGTTAATACCACACATCGCCGCAATTGGCGATGTGTGGTATTAGCCGCGGGTCCCGGACGTTGATTAGCGCCGGGACCGACGCGATATGATGCGGGATCGCGGCGCAGGACGTAAATATACGTCCTGCGTCGTTAAGGGGTTAAACATGTGAATAAAAATAAATATAAACATATGTGGTATCGACCGCAGGCGTAAATGTCTGAATTATAAAAAAAAACAATTAAACTGCACGGTCAATGGCGTACATGCAAAAAAAATTCCAAAGTCCAAAATAGCGTATTTTTGGACACTTTATTTCATGAAAAAAAATAAAAATAAAAAAAATAAAAAGCGATCAAGAAGTCCGATCAATACAAATACAAATACAAAATTAGCCCTCATACCAGCCCATACACTGATTTCTTCCTTTTTGAGCAGTGTATTTACTAAGGTTTTTTTTAGTTTTTTTTTTTATATGCTTTATTGGGTTTACAAACCATACATTAATTAACAAATCGTATGGACAAAAGGAGTTAAAAATTTGCACACCCTCATAAATCCATTTAACCAACTATTAATCCCCCCCAACCCAACCCCGGGGTTGGGGGTGGGGCATTTACTAAGGTTTTAACTTTATTATTATGTTTAACTTTTGGATGATGACACTTATTTCTGCAACCAAAGAGTTAATGCAGGACACACCTGCTCATCTCCATATTCACACGAACAGGATAATGCTGCATTCCCTTGACCTGCCACTATTAGAAGCAGCGGATTAGCATCAGTGCCAAGAAATAGACCCTCATCATGTTAAAACTAATGGCCTAACCGGAGGAAAGGTCCTCAAATTTTATAGGGTCAAAAACACCTTTAACATGCAGAAGAATCATGGGACAGAAGAGTCCCTTTTAAGTAATTTTTTAATATTATAATAAAAAGTACCTTGTGTGCAGGAACCAGATTTACCAGTACTGTATCCAGTAATTCCTGAGAAACTGTGTCCCCTTCACAAACGATTGAGCTCATTAAATCCACCATATGCATATGAACTTTCTGGTTGTGGCCATTGCTGAAATGGTCAAAAATTAGAAGTTTATAAAATATGATTTTGAAAAATCATGAGGGGAGATTTATCAAAACATGAGCAGATGAAAAGCTTACCAGTTGCCTAGAGCAACCAATCAGATCGCTTCTTTCATTTTTCACAGGCCTCTTTAAAAAATTAAAGAAGAAATCTGATTGGTTGCTATGGGCAACCGGTCAGCTTTTCCTCTGCATAGGTTTTGATACATCTCCACCATGTGTTTAGCATAAGATTTAAATTGTGTCTCTAAACCATTAATAACTATTAAGCATCTGAGGTAAAGTTTTTCCATGCAATTCATCATTGCGGTTTATGTAGTGTTTTTGGGTAGCTTTGGCATAGGAACCTTCTATACAATTGATTGGGAAGATTTGGTGTACCCAATGTAACAAACTAGGCATGCAGAGCAGGAGCATTAAACATTTTTACACAGTTCTTGCAGAGGGCGTAGTATGTAAATGAGGTACTTGGGAGGAAAAAAAAAATATCTTTCTTCAATTCAACTGATGCCAAAAAAAATTAAACAGATATGTAAATTACTTCTATTATAAATCTTAATCCTTCCAGTACTTATCAGCTGCTGTATGCTCCAGAGGAAATGCTTTTCTTTTTAAATTTATTTTCTGTCTGACCACAGTGCTCGCTGTTAACACCTCTGTCCATGTCAGGAACTGTCCAGAGCAGGAGTAAATCCCATAGCAAACCTCTCCTGCTCTGGACAGTTCCTGACATGGACAGAGGTGTCAGCAGAGAGCACTGTGGTCAGAAAAATTTAAAAAGATAAGAACTTCCTCTGGAGCATACAGCAATTGATAAGTACAGGAAGGATTAAGATTTTTAATAAAAGTAATATACAAATCTTTTCCACTGGAGTACCCCTTTAACAAAGGAGACGAAAAAAAAAACGAATTAATGAGATTAAGATTTATTGCTTAAAGGGTACCTCTCATCAAAAAAACTTTTGATATATTATAGATTAATGTATGCAGAATAACTTTACAATTGCATGTTATTAAAAAATATGCTTCTTTCTATTTAATTTTCCACTTTGAAGAAATGACCACTAGGGGTCTCCCTACCAGTCCTGGCAGCAAGCATTTCAGACTCATGCTGGAGTCCTAAACACTACGAGCTGCCAGTCTGCTTTGTTCACAAAGGAGAACACTCAGAGCTGCCAGCCTGCTTTGTTCACAGCCTGTTTGGCTGTGAACAAAGCAGGCTGGCAGCTCTGAGTGTTTAGGACTCCAGCATGAGTCAGAAATGCTTGCTGACAGGACTGATCGGGAAAAATACAATAGAAAGAAGCGTATTTTTCATTAACATGCTATTGGAAAGTTATTCAACATTCATTAATCTAAAATATATCAAAAGTTTATTTGATAAGAGGTACCCTTTAAAAGGTCCTGTTTATGCTCTGTTCACACAACAGGGTGTAAGATATAACTGTATGCCTATTATCTATTGAAATATATATATTATATATATATTATACACATATATATTATACACACACCATTTTTTGTTTATATAATTTTTTTTTTTTTTTTTATTATCTCTTTTTATGCAGACCATTTTTCAAGAAAGCTTAAAGCTTTAAGCTTCTATAGTGAAAGATAACATATCCCCCATCCAAAAGGATGGGGGATAAGTTATAGATCACGGGGGTCCTACCGCTGGGACCCTCCGCGATCTCCTGAACAGGGCCACGGCAGTCTGCTGGAAGGGGGTGGTTTGCCAACCACCGCACAGAGCGCTGGCCGCTTGTGCCAAAGAGACACTTAGAACACATTAGGGCCATAGTGGATACTATTCTGGCATGTAGGTGATTATTTTGACATCGTCAAACAGATCAGGATAGCTTTATCAGATCAGAAATTTCTATTGTTTCTGCAGACTCTGCACAGAAACGCATTGCCATCCATGAGACGGTGCATTTCCAAGCAGTCCTAGCCTCCACTGTAGGGAAATCTCCACACAAATTTTTGGTGCAGACATTGCCTGTGTGAACATAGTCTTAGCAATCTAAGTAAGCTCTGAGCTGGTTTAGATTTCAGCTATCGTTTACACTGGTCAATTTAGCAGACATAAATATATCTAGCACATGAGGGTCCGAGCACCCTTTTAGCCCGCCCACTTGGCAAGCATGGGGTAAAGTTATCTGCGCAAAAAGGGCACAATGGTTGATACCATTTCTCAAATTCTCTAAAGTCATTGCAATGCAAAGAAAAAATACACACACATATGGTGCATGTGCACCAAGTAACTGAGGCCACTCAATACATTAGGTGGTGACATCTGCCAGCAGCAGCCAAAACGCGCATTCAGTGACTGGCATCAGTTATATCAGGTGCTGGTCATTTTCCGCCACTAGAGGCTGCAGTCAATGGCAACCAGGGCACGTGGACAGTTAGATGACAGGTGCCAATTTTTGCCTCCAAACATAATACATTGTAAACCGCTGAGCTTAGATGACACATATATAATTAAAGGTAATATTTGTGCGCTTACTTGATTACTGAAAATAAGGTCCGATACAGCTGGGTGAAAATTTCATTGCTGTCCTCCAATTCAAAGCATATATTGTATGATTTCACCCATGCAATATTCTAAAAATAGGAAGAAAAAAAAAAAATAAAAATAAATAAAAAATAAAAAAACAACAACCTGCGTTTAGGCCTAGGCAACAAACACCAGTTCAAAGGTTCATTAAAACATTCCCTATGACACACTTACCTCCAGCAAATAAAAGTATCTATTGAACTGAGGACTCTTTGTATCCTCAAGACCTTTAAGCTGTCGTGTAATGAACATAAATATATCCTATAGAAAAAAAAAAATTAGCATTATTGAAAAACACTAAAAATGTTAAAAACAGCCTATCCTTACTGAGAACTAATAAGTAAATGTCTGGGGAAAAAAAATTAAAGGGGTATTTCGGGATCTAAGCTTTTATCCCCCTATCCAGAGGATAGGGGTTAAAATGTCTGATCGCGGGGGGCCCTCTGCTGGGACCCCGCGCAATCTTCCTGCAGCACCCACATTGTATGCGGGGCTGCGTCTCCAGTGTCAGAAACTTCTGGATTTCCCAGACTGGAGACGTGACGTAACGTTACACCCCCTCCATTCATGTCTATGGGAGGGGGCATAACGGCCGTCACGCCCCCTTCCATAGACAAAAATGGCGTGGCGTGACGTCACGTCTCCGGTCTTGGAAACACAGAAGTTTCCGTCACTGGAGACGCAGCCCCGCATACAAATTGGGTGTTGCAGGGGGGGTCCCAGCGGAGGTCCCCCTGCGATCAGACATTTTATCCCCTATCCTAAAAGCTTAGATCACAGAATAACCCTTTAACTGCAATATACCTCTACACCCCTAACCCACCCCACCGATGCCTTTTGGTCATCACAATGCAACAAGAGTCTATGGTCACAGCAGTAGCGGAACACTCATCATAATAAAATGACAAGTCTCAGCTGGCGAACTCAGCACAAGTAGGAAAAGAGGCACACAAAACAATATTGTCACATGAAAAACAGCAGTTCTAGATTGGATTTTACCTTTAGTTTATCTGGAGAAGTGTATGGAGCTTCTGGGGCATAAATCCTAAAAATATCTGCAAGACAACAGGCTACAAGCAAGCGGACATCTTTATCTGGATGCTTTAAAAAAAAGTCAGATGCTAGATGAAGAGCAAGATTTAGATAGTGCTCCTTCTCCTCTTCAGAGTCTTGATCCATATCCATGAAGGTTTTTACAACCATCTAGAGAAAATATTAAGAGCACCAACATTACTTTAAGTTACTGCCATCAGTACAGACAAAGACGGACAAGTAACGTAGTTTAGATGGCAGACATGTTTTACAGCGCTGTGTACACCAATTTAACAGGATTGGCTTATAAAAAGGAGAACCGCTTTAGAGGAGACTAGTCAATAATAGAACAATCAACAGCTAGTGGGGCAAAAAAGTATTTAGTCAGCCACCAATTGTGCAAGTTCTCCAACTTAAAAATGATGAGAGGCCTGTAATTTTCATCATAGGTATACCTCAACTATGACATAATGAGAAAAAAAAATCCATAAAATCACATTGTCTGATTTTTAAAAGAACTTATTTGCAAATGATGGTGGAAAATAAGTATTTGGTCAATAACAAAAGTTCATCTCAATACTTTGTTATATATCCTTTGTTGGCAATGACAGAGTTCAAACGTTTTCTGTAAGTCTTCACAAGGTTTTCACACAATGTTGCTGGTATTTTGGCCCATTCCTCCATACAGATCTCCTCTAGAGCAGTGATGTTTTGGGGCTGTCACAGGGCAACATGGACTTTCAACTCCCTCCAAAGGTTTTCCATGGGGTTGAGATCTGGAGACTGGCTAGGCAACTCCAGGACCTTGAAATGCTTCTTATAAAGCCAATCCTTCGTTTCCCGGGCAGGGTGTTTTGGATCATTGTCATGCTGAAAGACCATCCAAGTTTCATCTTCAATGCCCTTGCTGATGGAAGGAGGTTTTCACTCAAAATCTCACGATACATGGCCCTATTCATTCTTTCCTTTACACTGATCAGTTGTCCTGGTCCCTTAGTAGAAAAACAGCCCCGAAGCATGATGTTTTCACCCCATGCTTCACAGTAAGTATGGTCTTTGATGCAACTCAGCATTCTTTCTCCTCCAAACACGACAAGTTGAGTTTTTACCAAAAAGTTCTACTTTGGTTTCATCCGACTACATGACATTCTCCCAATCTTCTTCTGGATCATCCAAATGCTCTCTAGCAAACTTCAGACGGGACCAGACATGTACTGGCTTAAGTAGGGGGATACGTCTGGCACTGCATGATTTGAGTCCCTGGCGGCGTAGTGCGTTACTGATGGTAGCCTTTGTTATTTTGGTCTTCGCTCTCTGCAGGTCATTCACTAGGTCCCTCCGTGTGGTTCTGGGCTTTTTGCTCACCATTCTTGTGATCATTTTGACACCACGGGGTGAGATCTTGGGTGGAGCATCAGATCGAGGGAGATTATCAGTGGCCTTGTATGTCTTCCACTTTCTAATAATTGCTCCCACAGTTGATTTCTTCACACCAAGTTGCTTGCCTATTGCAGATACAGTCTTCCCAGCCTGGTGCAGGTCTACAATTGTATTTCTGGTGTCCTTCAACAGCTCTTTGGTCTTGGCCATAGTGGAGTTTGGAGTGTGACTGTTTGAGGTTGTGGACAGGTTTCTTTTATACTGATAAGTTCAAACGGGTGCCATTAATACAGGTAATGAGTGGAGGACAGAGGAGACTCAAAAGAAGTTACAGGTCTGTGAAAGCCAGACATCTTGCTTGTTTTTAGGTGACCAAATACTTTCCACCATAATTTGCAAATAAATTCTTAAAAAATCAGACAAAGTGATTTTATGGATTTTTTTTCTCATTATGTCTCTCATAGTTGAGGTATACCTATGATGAAAATTACAGGCCTCATCTTTTTAAGTGGGAGAACTTGCACAATTAGTGGCTGGCTAAATACTTTTCTGCCCCACCGTACATCAATACATTGCTCTGCAATGTCATGTTTGGGAAAACACAGAAGAACATATTTTAACATTACACATCACATTTAAAATTCTAAAACAAAAGAACTACCAGTGTTTCCCCAACAAGGGTGCCTCCAGCTAATGCAAAACTGTGAAACTGACATGTTTTCTTTATTTTGGTGTAGATGGGAGTATTTGATTATTTTTGCTAATATTTTTCTGATTTAAGATATAAGCAAATATCAGCAAATCTATATAAAAAAATATATATTTATTTTATTAATTTGTTTATGCAGTTTGATATTTAATAATGTTATTTTAAATAGCTTGAACAAATAGCTTGCACAGGCCGATACCAAATATGTTGGTTTTGTTAGGAAAAAAGAGGTAATATATTTTTATTAAGATGGGGGTTAATTTTATTTACTTTAACACACTTTTTAAGTCCCTTCAGGGAACTTTTACATGCAATCATTAGGACTGCTTATGCTAATCAATTAGCATTGATCAGTGTGATCGACACTGCTAGTCTGCGGTTTCACTAGCCTACTGTACTGATTTTAGTCACCGCCAGAGAAAATCCACAGTTCACAACATGCAATATGGAAAGGACAAAAGACCTTTCTAAAGATAAAAAAAAAAAGTATTAAATAGTTCCTTGTCTTGCAAAAGCAAGAGAGATCATCGAACTGTGAAAATATATGTTAGGGATTCAGAACACAGGCAATACACAGTACGACCTGAAAAATGCTTAGAAAGAAAAAAATATATATTAACAGGGCAGTTGTAAAAATTCCACTGTTGAGCAGCAAACAGGTACAGCTTCTGGTGTTTCAATTGTCAAAAAAACCTCGATACAGGATCCTCCACAGCTTTACAGTTGTTAGTAAACCTGTTGTTCAGCCACCCCTAAACAAAGCTTTGCAGTGTTTGCAGTGCTGTGTTGCACTGGATGGTCTTGATGGAGTTCTGCATTTCTAGTGAATGGCTAACTAGTTCCAAAAGGACTGACGTCAGCAAGGAGGTGAAGTGATGAATTGGGCCACAAAAATGGGACATGATGGTCCCTTCAGGGTGTCAAATGACTTCCCAAGGATTGCAGAGTTTCTAACTTAGAATTTTTTGCTATGATATAAAAGAATCATGCCGTCTGAAATAAAATCATTTTAATGCAAGACAATGCACAATGCCATGATGCAAAAAAAAACACTATTGAGTACTTTGTTGCCATGTGCAAAAACAGAGAAATAAAATGATGGTTTGGGCACCATCATCCCCTGATCTCAATCCTATTGAGAACATGTGGAAGATCTGAGAGTGAAAGTCAGGATACCTCAAAACAGCATGCGTTCCATGCTGTGGTTCTCCCGCAATCTTCTGCCGTATCTTCTGTTGCTGTACAGACTTGAAGCATTGGCGGAGCTTATTGACATCTCTGCTGTTTGCTAGCAACGGGACCCACGGCATGGAAGAATGGAAGACACGGCGGAAGATTGTGCGAGAACCAAAGCACAAGTAGCAATGTCATCAGTGTCACCTGCACTACCTGTCTGTACCACCAGGTTAGTGCAGGTGATGCTGATGACAGATTCCCATTAAGGAAAAATAAAAATGCCATGTGCATAATAACTTAAAACATAGTAAACATAGACAATTCTTTCCAACATCATTATAATAATGTATATTTAGAATACAATAAAAAAACACAAAAACCCAGATCTCCCAGGTAGCAACCCGGACCCCTACCTTAAGTCGTCTAACCATTTCCTCTTTTGAAATTTTGTCTGAGATCTCTTTGACTCCCGGTGGATATGTGATCTTCCCATCATTGCCCTTCGTTTTCGAATGAGCCATGGTGGCACAAAGAGTTGCTTTCCTATGAAGAAATCCATTAAACCTTTAGTAAAAAGACAGCATATATGTGATCTCATAATTCAAATCTTTAGATTTGTATTCGTCAGAAATGAATGGGCTTACACAAGACTAATTTGACTGTTCTCCCAGTTTTAAAAAGACTCAACAATAGATGCCTATTCTATGGCAATGGAGGAATTTAACCCATAGATAAAAGAATCAAATCCCTGCTGGTAAAAAAAAAAAAAAATTAAATTGTATACATATTCTTATTTTTAACCGATATTTGACTTGAAGTCTTTAGGCATTCCCTCAGCTATAGAAACAAAATCAGATGGTGGCAAGCCAAAGCTGTAGGCAAGACTCTTAAAAATTTCCCTTTCTCAACTTTCCAGGGGATTCTCAGTCACAAGCAGTGTATGACCAGGCATTGACATGCTAAAGAAGCACGCTCTTGGGCAGTAAACCTGGCCTTCTATGAACAAGGGATCTGGATGGCAGCCATAGCACTGAATTAGTTTTTCTGTCTGAAGTGAAATAGAATATTCAAGTTCATGGTCATTTTTTATTCTTATCCAACAAAAGGCTTTTTGTTTTTTTATTTATATTTTAATTAGGAATCTATGACTAATATATTCCAGAGTCAAAATAGACAGTCAACTGAGCAATTTTTAGTGGAGATTTAAAAATAAATAAAAAACATTTATAAATCTATATCTGCAGGCGATGTTTTATGTTTTTAATCGCTTAAATCCAACAAGTTTCATTGACTCAAATCAAAGTCAATGAAACCTGTTTGGATTCATGGTCAACATTGTCTGAAACATAGCTTCACAATGCTGATATGAACATAGCCTTAGGGGACAAAAGTTCTAAGTCACTTATAATTGCACTTGCTGAGTTCTATATAGAAGAGCAAGTGATTTATGAGACTCTACCCAGTTTCTGCAAAGTCAGAGGTATTATGGGAAGTATAGGCAGCATTAAGAAACCATACTAGTGGGGCATAGAAATGAAGATGGCAGACAACTCTTTCATACCACATTTCCTTGCAACTGTGCATAATGAAACAAAATTCTCCATCATCAGTGGATGGGCAGGGGCAGCAGCATCTAATGATTAGTGGGGACTTCTGCAGCGCTAGACTGTCCCACATGTCAGTCTTCTGCAGGTTTATTGATGTTCCCGGCAGAAGTATACGATGATATTGGTCAGAGTGCAGACGCACACTCACTCACAGCCATCAAACAGTCTGCAGAAGCAATGCAGGACCAGGTTTTAAGTCCCAAACCAATGAAAATACACAATATATTTGTTATCCCGACTATTATATCAACTAAACACATTTATAGCATCATTTGTAATGATCTATGCACGCATATATTCAATGGTCACTCATTTTAAAGGGGTATTCCAGGAAAAAACTTTTTTAGATTTATCAACTGGCTTCAGAAAGTTAAACAGATTTGTAAATTACTTCTATTAAAAAAATCTTAATCCTTTTAGTACTTATGAGCCTCTGAAGTTAAGGTTGTTCTTTTCTGTCTAAGTGCTCTCTGATGACACGTGTCTCGGGAAACGCACAATTTAGAAAAGGTTTGCTATGGGGATTTGCTTCTAAAATGGGCGTTTCCCCGAGACAGGTGTCAGAGAGCACTTAGACAGAAAAGAACAACCTTAACTTCAGAAGCTCATAAGTACTGAAAGGAATAAGATTTTTTAATAGAAGTAATTTACAAATCTGTTTAACTTTCTGGAGCCAGTTGATATATATTAAAAAGTTTTTGCCTGGAATACCCCTTTAAACTTTCTTCCATGTGATTTCAAACATTTTTGTAAATTCCGCTTATTTTCCAGAAATTACACCTTATCCCAGAAAATCAGCTCTAAAGTCGGTAGTTCTATTACTAGAGACAGATTTCCCCTAACATTCAAAGAGACCCAGGACAGAAACATGGGAGCAGGGCTTAACCATGTGCTCTCTGCTGGAGAGAAAGGATGTATCTTCATCTGTGAGTGTGAAGAGGAGCTGCACTGTCCATGCAAGGTAAATCAAGGCTTCCCTTATCTCAGCAGTAAAGCTTATTTTCCTTTTGCTTATCCAGTAAATCCAGTCCATCAGTAACCCCTTCTCCCCCTAAATGCCATCTATAGTAGTGTACTGAACAAAGCGTCCGACAGTTTCATTGTCTCATGTCTGCTCACATTGCACCCTGCAAACACCCAGTGCATCAGTAAACCCTTCTCCCTCCACATGCCATCTAAAAGTAGTGTACTGTGTAAATCAAGTTTTTCAATATAGGAACAAAAAATAAAAAATAAAAATAAAATAAATTTATAAAAAAAAACACAGCTTTTTCTGCCAAAATAAAAATGAATCTTGCACTGCACTATTTTTAAAGGAAACCACAACGCAGATATGATTACAGCCAAATAAGTTGTCTCCTCTGTACCAGCAATATAACCAGACTAACTGGGGTGAATTTTAGATACATGATTACATGCAGCTCCTATGCTTTTTAATGGCTGTGAATGTAACAATAGTACTAGAGCAAAGGGCTTCTCCAGGATAGGGGATAAATGTCTGATCAGTCCCGGTTGAGCTGCAGTGTGTGACGATCAGCTGGTACATACACACCGCTCTATTCATCTCCATGGAAGAGGCGGAGAAACAGGAACGCTGTCTCCGCCTCCCATAGAGATGAATGGAGGGGCGTGCCTGTTCCAGCTGGCCTGCTGGGAACGAAACGTGTTCTAGCAGCGTTAAGCCGGGGCCGAGCCAGGACCCCGTACAGAACAAAAATTTGTTACCACTGAATGAAAGATGCCAGAGAATTGTATAGCAGTGACCATCATCATTATACAGGTGTTAGCACCCCTGAAATTTTTCAAGAAAATGAAGTATTTCTCACAGAAAAGGATTGCAGTGACATGTTTTGTTATACACATGTTATGCCCTTTGTGTGTATTGCAACTAAATCAAAAAAGGGAGGAAAAATAAGCTAATTGGACATGTCGTCACACCAAATTCCAAAAATGGGCAGGACAAAAATTTATAATTGGTTGCATACCCTTTGGAAAAAATAACTGAAATCAGTGGCTTCCTATAACCATCAATAAACTTCTTACACCTCTCAGCCGAAATGTTGGACCACTCTTCCTTTGCAAACTGCTTCAGGTCTCTCTTATTGGAAGGGCCCCTTTTCCCCCCAACAGCAATTTTAAGATCTCTCCACAGGTGTTCAATAAGATTTAGATCTGGACTCATTGCTGGACAATTCAGAACTCTCCAGCGCTATGTTGCCATCCACTTCTGGGGGCTTTTTGACGTATGTTTGGGGTCATTGTCCTGCTGGAAGACCCAAGATCTTGGACGCAAACCCAGCTTTCTGACACTGGGCTGTACAGTGCAACCCAAAATCCGTTAGTAATCCTCAGATTTCATGATGCCTTGCACACATTTAAACTCCTTAACGACAAAGGACGTATATTTACATCCTCTGCAGGCTAACCGCGATATTCTGCCGGCCCCACGGCTAATACAGGACATCACCAATCGCAGTGATGCCCTCTATTAACCCTCTATTAACCTGCCTCCTCGGTGATCGATCGGCGAATGACTGCTCCGTGCCCGAGATCCAGGCAGGAGCAGTCAAGCGCCGATAACACTGATCACAGGCGTGTTAATACATGCCAGTGATCTGTGTAAAAGATCAGTGTATGTAATGTTAGAGGCCCCTATGGGGGCTATAACATTGCAAAAAAATAAATAAAGTTTAAAAAAAAAAGTGTTAATAAAAGTTTGAATCACACACTTTTCCCATTAAAAAAATTTAAAAAAAACAGTGTGAATAAAAATAAACATATGTGGTTTTGCCGCGCATGTAAATGTCCGAACTATAAAAATATTTTGTTAATTAAACCGCACGATCAATGCCGTACACGTAAAAAAAAAAAATCCAAAGTGTAAAAAAAAGCATATTTTTGGTCACTTTATACCTTTAAAAAAATGAATAAAAAGTGATCAAAGCAAAACAAAAATGATACAGATAAACTTCAGGTCACGGCGCAAAAAATGAGCCCTCATACCGCCCTGTACGTGGAAAAATAAAGTTATAGGGGTCAGAAAAGGACATTTTTAAACGTATACATTTTCCTGCATGTAGTTATGATTTTTTACAGAAGTACGACAATATCAAACCTATATAAGTAGGGTATCATTTTAATCATATGGATCTACAGAATAAAGATAAGGTATCATTTTTTACCGAAATATGCACTGCGTAGAAACGGAAGCCCCCAAAAGTTACAAAATGGCGTCTTCTTCGATTTTGTCGCAAAATGATTTTTTTTTTCTGTTTCGCTGTGGATTTTTGGGTAAAATGACTGATGTCACTGCAAAGTAGAATTGGTGAAACAAAAAATAAGCCATAATATGGATTTTTAGGTGCAAAATTGAAAGGGTTATGATTTTTTTAAAAGGTAAGGAAGAAAAAAAAATGCAAGAACTGAAAAACCCTGCATCCTTAAGGGGTTAAAGGGGTACTCACATGGAAATTTTTATTATTTTTTTTTTATCAACTGATGCTGGAAAGTTAAACAGATTTGTAAATTACTTCTATTAAAAAATCTTAATCTTTCCAGTACTTTTTAGAGTCTGTATACTACAGAGGAAATTCTTTTCGGAACACCGAGCTCTCTGCTGACATTAATACAGTGCTCTCTGCTGACATTTTAGGAACTGTCAGGAGCAGCATATGTTTGCTATGGAGATTTTCTCCTACTCTGGACAGTTCCTAAAATGGACAAAGATGTCAGCAGAGAGCTCTGTGTTCCAAAAAGAAAACCATTTCCTCTGCAGTATTCAGCAGCTAATGAGTACTGGCAGGATTAAGATTTTTTAATAGAAGTAATTTACAAATCTGTTTAACTTTCTGGCACCAGTTGATATAAAAAAAAAAATAAATAAAAGTTTTCCATGGGAGTACCTGTCTCTAGTCCGCTCCCATTCTATAATGCGGGGACACGCTAGCAAGGTCAGACCCTGCCTATAACAACGTGTGGGACCAGTGGCTAATAGCGCACGGCTATTAACTCTTTAGACACAGCTAGTTGAACACCGCGTCTAAAAGTGAAGGTAAAACATTGCTGTTAGCTCAGGGGGCTCTTCGGGATCGCCGCAGCAAAATCACGGCATTCCAAACAGCTCTAGGACAGCAGGAGGGCCCCTTACCTTGCCTCCTGTTGACCGATCGCCGAATGACTGCTCAGTGCCTAAGATCCAGGCATGATTAGTGAAGCGGCAGAATCATTGATCAATGGTTTCCTATGAGAAACCATTCATCAATGTAAAAGATCAGTGTGTGCAGTGTTATAGCCCCCTGTGGGGGGTGAAGATCATTTAATAAAAGTTTGAATCACCCCCCTTTTCCCATTTAAAGAACGAAAAAAATAAATAAACAAACAAGTAAATAAAAACACTTGCATTATCGCCGCGTGCTGAAATGTCCGAATTATAAAAATATATCATTAATTAAACCGCACGGTCAATGGCGTATGCGCAAAAAAATTCCAAATTTCAAAATAGCATATTTTTGGTCACTTTTTATATCATATAAAAAATAAAAGCAATCAATACAAAATGTTACTGCTAAAAACTTCAGATCATGGCGCAAAAAATGAGCCCTCATACCGCCCCATACGCGAAAAAAAGAAAAGTTATAGGGGTCAGAAGATGACAATTTTAAACGTACAAATTTTCCTGCATGTAGTTATGATTCAGAAGTACGACAAAATCAAATTTTAATCGTATGGACCTACAGAATAAAGAGAAGGTGTCATTTTTAACAAAACAATGTAGAAACTGAAGCCCCCAAAAAATTAAAAACGGCCTTTTCTTCAATTTTGTTGCACGATTATTTTTTTCCGTTTTGCAGTAGATTTTTGGGTAAAATGACTGATGTCATTACAATGTAGAATTGGTGGCACAAAAAATAAGCCATCATATGGATTTTTAGATGCAAAATTGAAAGAGTTATGATTATTTAAAGGTAAGAAGGAAAAAACGAAAGTGCAAAAATGGAAAAATTCGGAGTCCTTAAAGGGGTACTCCGGCGCTAAGACATCTTATCCCCTATCCAAAGGATAGAGGATGCCTGACCGCGGGGGTCCCGCCGCTGGGGACCCCCATGATCTTGCACGCAGTACCACGTTAGAATCAGTCCTCGGAGCGTGTTCGCTCCGGGTCTGATTACTAGCGATCACAGGCACGGAGCGTTGTGACGTCATGGCTCCGCCCCGTGTGAAGTCATGCTTCGCCCCCTCAATGTAAGCCTATGGGAGGGGGTGTGACAGCTGTCACCTTATCAGGCATAGGGGATAAGATGTCTTAGCGCCGGAGTACCCCTTTACCACCCAGTACCACCCAGTGCCAGCAAAACAACCCCAAAACATAATTTGACCTCCACCATATTTCCCTGCAGGTACTGTGTTCTTTTCTTTATAGGCCTCATTCAGTCTTCAGTAAACAGTAGAATGATGTGCTTTACCAAAAAGCTCTATCTTAGTCTCATTTGGCCACAAGACGTTTTCCAGAAGAATATTGGCTTACTCAAGTTAATTTTGGCAAAATGTAGTCTTGCTTTTTTATGTCTCTGTCAGCAGAGGGGTCCTCCTGGGTCTCTGCCATAGCATTTCAATTCATTTAAATGTCGACAGTTTGCGCTGACACTGATGCTCCCTGAGCCTGCAGGACAGCTTAAATATCTTTGGAACTTGTTTGGGGCTGCTTATCCACCATCTGGATTATCCTGCGTTGACACCTTTCATCAATTTTTCTCTCCTTCTTAAACGCCCAGGGAGATTAGTTATAGTGCCATGGATTGCAAACTTCTTGACAATGTTGCACACTGTGGACAAATGCAAATCTAGATCTCTGGAAATGGACTTGTAACCTTGAGATTGTTGATATTTTTCCACAATTTTGGTTCTCATGTCCGCAGACCGTTCTCTTCTCCTCTTTCTGTTGTCCATGCTTACTGTGGCACACACAGACACACAATGCAAAGACTAAGTGAACTTCTCTCCTTTTTATCTGCTCTCAGTTGTGATTTTTATATTGTCCACACCTGTTACTTGCCCCAGGTGGGTTTAAAGTTGCATCACATGCTTGAAAATCTTATTTTTCCACAATTTTGAAAGGGTGCCAATAATTTTGTCCAGCCCATTTTTGGAGTTTAGTGTGACATTATGTCCAATTAGCTTTTTTTCCTCCCTTTTTTGGTTTAGTTACAATACACAAAGAGAACATGTGTATAGCAAAACATGTGTTACTTAATCTTTAAAAATTTCGGGGGTGCCAACATTTACGGCCATGACTGTATTCAGGACCAATAAACTAAAAAGCAATGACAGCAGTGTATATACTTTTATAGTGTATTTTTTTTTTTTTTTTAAGTGATCCATATACTTGCAATGATTCTGCAGACATTCCTTACCACCGTGCAAGTCTTAAAACCCAAGATAGTTATAGAGCACCAGTGCTGCTGATATCTTCAAATCATACACATTCACAATCAGCCAGGGTTAAAGGGGTTTCCTATCCCAAGTTACCGGCAGGGATGTGGAAATCCTATCGCCTGACGCCCGGGACAAGTAGTTTTGGGCGCCGGGCAGGTGAATTGTTCATAGATTTAGCCCTGTATCGGGCTAGCAGGGACAGACCGACTTCCCCCTTATTTTTCTTTAGTGCAGTCTGTCCTCCTTCACACAGAAATACTCCCCAGCCCCGTGCAGTGCGTCCTCTCCCCCTGCTCTGTTTTCCCCGTGCAAACTTGCAGCCTCTCCGTGGTAGATTAGGACCTGTGGAGACAGAGCAGGGGGATGGGGATGGAGCTGTGTGTGGGGCAGGGGAGGAGCTGTGTACCGAGTTGTGTTCGTCCTCGCTCTCGCCTGCTTCTTTGCTTCTTGTGTAGTGTAGAGCGGGGGGGGGGTGAAGCTCAGGTAAGGAGGCCGAGCATGCAGGCGGCGGGAAGGGTGGTTGTATATGTATGTAATGTAGTATTAGGGGGGTGTATCAGCGGCGGGTGTATGTATGATGTGTGCATATGTATGGTTTGAGTGTATGTGTGATGTGTGTATGATGTCTGTCTGTATGTAATGTATGATGGGGCAGTGGCGGGTGTATGTATGTATGTATGTATGTATGATGTGTATGTATGGAATGTATAATATAGGGGGCAGTGGCCGGTGTATGATATGTCTGTATGTATGATATGTGTATGCATGTATGTTTTGTACAGGGGCGGACTGACAAGTGCTGCTGCCAGTTGTGCTAATTTTTTTTATTTATATTTAGTGTCTTCTGGCCACTCGCACTAAATTGCACCCCCAGAATCCCACCCCCTTCATACTCACCTGACGACCAAGAGCCCCACAGACGCACGAAAACACACCCGAACCAAAACTACAACTCCCAGCATGTTGCACCATAACCTAAACTGTAGAACTATAAAGTGCAACATGCTGGGAGTTGTGGTTTTGGTTCGGGTCAGCTGCAGAGCCATAGGCTGCATCAGGGCATGCTGGGTGTTGTAGTTACTAACTGCAATTCCCAGTATTCCTTGACACAGCCTATGGCTCTACAGCTGACACGAACCAAAACCACAACTCCCAGCATGTTACACAATAACCTTAACTATACAGTGCAACATGCTGCAACACCCACACAACCATAGGCATGCTGAGTGTTGTAGTTATCTAGTAACTAAATGCAACTTCCAGCATTTTCTGACACATAGAGTAAATAAAATGCACCACATAAACTGGAGAAGCAGTAACAGCGGCGTTCAGTTGTTTCCAATCAAAAGACTCCATATACAAGTCCCTATGAAGACTGAAAAATAGAGATTAAAATATTTTAAAAAGTACATATATATGTGAATAAGCCCCTTTCCTAATAAAAGTTCTGATAATAAATGGTTCCGATAAAAACTACAGATCACGGCACATAAGATTGCCCTCATACATCCCTGTATATGGAGAAATTGGAGTTATAGGGGTCAGATGGGGGGGGGGGGCTTGCCTCGGTGTAAAAGGAGATAGCGAGACAGCTCTCCCACCGCTAATAGCCTGGCATGTTGCGATCGCTGTGGCCGCTATTAAACCATTAGATCACCGCTGTCTAAGTTGACAGCAGTGTCTAAAGGGATCTTATATCCATCCCTGGTGGTCTAGTGGGGGGGGGGGGGATCAGACTATTTTGGTGGAAATTATTTCATCTACCAGGACAAGTGGATTTTCTTAAGGGACAAGTAGATTGTGTTCCGCTTTAGTCCCTTGGACAAGTAGTGTTTTTTTTTTCTTTTTATTTCCACACCCCTGTACCCCCTAACCATAGGATAGAAAATAAACTGATCAGTAGTGGTCTGACCACTGGGACCTCCACCAATCCTGAAAACAGTGTCAACATTGTCATCGTAACGAATAGTGATCAGAAGCCCAGTACTTACTTCATTCTCTATAGGCCCCCCAAAAATGTCCAAGTTTACTTAGCATATAATAGCATATAAGAGGAGCTGCGCTCATCCAGATGACCAATCTATACTGCCATGGCAAGGAGATCTAACAGCAAAGAGTGGTGCTCTGCATAGAAGTCATGACTCATTACAGACTAGAGCACCACCCTCGTTAAATCTCCTGACTCCTTCCCATGCCAGTGCAGACTCACAGTTTCTTAGTATTTGAACATCTTAAAGGGGTACTCCGGCCCTGAAACATCTTATCCCCTATCCAAAGGATAGGGGATAAGAGGTCTCCCCGAGGGGGTGCCGCCGCTGGGGACCCCCGCAATCTTGTGTTCGCCACCCACCTGTTTGAGCTGCACACCACGGTGCCAGCTCACAAACAGCCGGGTGGCGACCACGGGGAAGGAGTATGGTGACGTCACGACTCCGCCCCCACTATGCAAGTCTATGGGAGGGGTCATGACGTCACCATACTCCGTCCCTGTGGTCGCCAATCGGATGTTTGTGCGACAAAACTGAAAAAACACCATTTTGTAACTTTTAGGGGCTTCCGTTTCTACACAGTGCATTTTTCGGTGCATTTACACTGTCCATGGGGACAGTTGGATGTCATGCGACATAACTGCTCTGTACACATGCATTCCGCATGATAAAGCTATATTAGCTATTTCATACCATCTAAAGAAATACAGCACATATAGTATAGTATTGCAGCAATATATGTTCGATGTCCTACAGTTCTAATTACATCACAATTTTTTCTGTTTTGATTCTACATTTTATCTACAGGTAACTGGTTGCCCTATGGGCTCGAAATTTCCCCCCTCCAATTTGTATATGGCATATTGGGAGGAGGTCGTCCTGCTCTCCCCTATCAACCCATTTTTCCATCTTGTGGGTTGGTATGGGAGATACATTGACGACCTCCTCCTGATTTGGAGGGGTACACAGTCACAAGGAGTTGAGTTTTCTAATTTTCTTAATAACAATGATTTATCTCATCTTTATCTGCAACATTTCATTTGACCAGATAGATTTTTTGGACATGACTCTAATAGGAGATCATGAATCTCAGAGTATATTTACTAAGATGTTCCGTAAATCTTGTGCTGGCAATAGTCTTCTTCACTCATCTAGCTGCCATCCAGAGCACCTCACTCGTAATTTGCCCATAGGAGAATTTGTTAGGGCCAGACGTGCCTCGTCAGATCATCACACATATACTCATACCTGTCTTGACATTAAAAAACGTCTACGAGCCAGAGGTTACAGACCACAAGTTATAAATAGGGCTGAGAACATAGTAAATTCTAAACCTACTGGCTACTATTTACAGGACAAACAGAATTTCACATCCAATACACAGGTTTTACCCACATTTACCACACCATTTTCCGAACAATTCCATGAAATCAAGAAAATAATTTACAAACATTTACCAGTTCTTCACTATGACAAAACTATGTCCAACATTATTGAGGACGGCATTCGAGTAATACCCCGCAGGGCACGATCACTCCATAACATATTGTCCCCCAGTGATTTTAGCGCCTCACCCAAACAGGATACATGGCTAACATGTAAAGGGAGTTATAAATGCAGTCATTCTAGATGTTCTATATGCCAGTATATGACCAATCAAACTACATTTCATTCATGTACTACTGGACAGATACACAATATAAAAAGTTTTATTAAATGTCAGACGCATCATGTAGTTTATAGCATTACCTGCCTACGGTGCAATCTACAATATGTGGGCTGCACTAGCAGGAAACTTGAGGTCAGAATTCAAGAACATCTCTACATACCTGACAGTAACAAGATCACAAATAGATCCATGTCAGGCTTTACGAAACACATAATTGAAAAACACGCAGGTACTATTCCCCAAATTACTGTGACTGGCTTAGAGAGGGTACGCCCACCATTACGAGGTGGTGACTGGAGTAGGGCCGTGTTCAGACGGGAAGCGTATTGGATTTTGGGGCTAGATACTCGCTTTCCGTATGGACTTAATTTCAGACACGACCTGAGTTATATCTATTAGAAGTTTCTATGTATATCTTATTTTCTTTTGTATAATGACTTTCCAGTATATACCATCTGTCATGTATTATCCATGTCTTATTTTACCTCTTGCCACGTGTTCACCTGATCTCAGAGGGTGACGTCACTAGATGTAATAGTATATAAGGTATATCTGTTGTCTTAAGCATTGACCATGATTAAGACTTGTTAACAAGTCGAAACGCGTTGGTGCGTTTCGTTTGTGCTTTTAGCCTATTCTTTTTTCTACGTTGGATTTTAATATGATTCATTAAAGCTACTAATTTTATCCAGTCTTGGGAGCCGGATTTTCTTTTTTTTTGTTTCATCTGATGTACCTGGGAACACGGCCCTTGCTCATTCCGTGGCTTCCGCTGGAGGGTGTGCCGAGTTCACTGTGATCTGGGTCTGCATGCTGCTAATGGTGAGCTGAACCTTTACCTACTTTTCTGGACAGAGTCTGGAGACGCAGTGGAGAACGTTCTGCTGTCTGCAACATCCTCCAGCATGACTTGTTTGGCGGTGGGTCAGTAATGGTGTGGGGTGGCATTTCTTTGGGGGGCCACACAGCCCTCCATGTGCTTGCCAGAGGTAGCCTGACTGCCATTAGGTACCGAGATGAGATCCTCAGACCCCTTGAGAGACCATATGCTGGTGCAGTTGGCCCTGGGTTCCTCCTAATGCAAGACAATGCTAGACCTCATGTGGCTGGAGTGTCAGTAGTTCCTGCAAGAGGAAGGCATTGATGCTATGGACTGGCCTGCCCGCTCCCCAGACCTGAATCTGATTGAGCACATCTGGCATATCATGTTTCTCTCCATCCACCAATGCCACGTTGCACCAGACTGTCCAGGGGTTGGTGGTTGCTGTAGTCCAGCCACCTCATCAGGAGCATGCCCAGGCATTGTAGGGAGGTCATACGAGCACGTGGAGGCCACACACACTACGGAGCCTCATTTTGACTTGTTTTAAGGACATTTCATCAAAGTTGGATCAGCCTGTAGTGTGGTTTTCCACTTTGATTTTGAGTGTGACTCCATGTCCAGACCTCCATGGTTTGATAAATTTGATTTCCATAGATAATTTTGGTGCGATTTTATTATCAGCACATTCAACTATGTAAAGACGAAAGTATTTCATACGATTGCTTCATTCATTCAGATCTATGAAGTGTCTTAGTGTTCCATTATAATTATTTTTTTATTTTTTTTTTGAGCAGTGTACTTTTTGTTTGGTCAAGTAGTTGCACGTAACTTCACCACCCTTGACCTCAATGCAAATGATGTCGCTCTAACCTGCTTGCGACCAGAAACCTTGTGCTGAACCCTTCCTGCCAGGTGTCATGAGTTCAGGCTAGATGAAGTAATCTGATACCTGGACATTTGGACATAAGTGTTGATCAAGTTTATCAAATTATTGTAGCCAATTCCCATATGACCCAAGGACAAGTACAACAAAGAAGAATAGGCTTCATAAATTCCTTATGGGGTATGCTCATAAAAGGCAAAAACACTCGGGTAAAAAAAAAAAACTAAATTCACTGGGAAACTCCTTTTGTCCAGGCCAAGTGCTCTGAAGCTCACACTGAAATCCAAGATGATAGAGCATAAGAAGTCTAATCGTGGGGGTCCCACCGCTGGGGATCCCTGCAGCACCACCCCACCATCAGCCAGCAAACTGTCTGTGTGAGGACAGGGCAACGCAGGGGACAGAGCATCGTGACGTCACGTCCCGCCCACTCAATACAAGTCTTTGGGAGGGGACGTGTTGATAGTCATGCCCCCTCCCATAGACTTGTATTAAGGGGGCAGGGCGTGATGTCACAATGCTCCGTCCTCTGCATCGCCCCGTCATCACGCACAGAGCCAGTTTGCTCTATAGTGATAACGGTGGGGTGGCGCTGCAGAGATCCCGGGGGTCTTCAGCGGCAGGACCCCCGCGATTAGACATCTTATTCCCTATCCTTTGGATAGGGGATAAGATGTCTGGGGCGGAGTACCCCTTTAAGCTAAATCACGATTTTAGGCAGAAGTGCAAGTACATTTTTAGTCCCACCCAATGAGGAGGGGGAAATATCAAGGCCAAAGGGAGAATGCAGTAAGACAGGCTGTAAGGTATGAGGCAGGCCAGTGAATGGTTAAGATCCATTCTCTCAAAGTCAATGATCAGTCAAGTCAGTGATAAGCTCCAGCAGTTAATGCCATACTGCTCCCCAATCAAGGCAAAACCTGCACCCACTGGGAGTCATGGGTGCTACTTTTCTTTGTCTGGTTAGAGCTTGTGTCAGCTGCAGCCAGTCATGTGCGCTCTTACTTACAGCTGTGTAACTGTGAAAATGCAAGATATGTCTAAGGGCTCGTTCACACTGCTGCTGCACTCCAGTGATTGGAGCTCCATCAGACAGTCTGTCGGAAAGAGGGAAGTTGAGCGAAAAATAAATAAATAGTGCATGTTCTAATATACCAGAGCCCGGACAGAACCTATTCAAGTCTGTTTACAAAACAGGCACTATTTTACTTTAAAAAATGCAGCAAAAAGCATGCTTTTCTAGGGCTTTATTCAAAAGACCCCTGTTCTGGTGATCAGTGGGGGTTACAGTGGTTGGACCCCCAACAAATTGGCAGTAATTACTGCTACGTGACATGTAAGGCTGATGGGGGGGAAAAAAATCTGATTCAAGAAATAAAATGGCTGTCCTCCCACTATCAGACTGATCAGTGTTATAATAAAAAGACAGTTCTCATTTACTGAAACGCGGCTGCTCCTCAATAACCTGCACCACCCCTATTATTGGGTCACAAGCTCAAACCTTGCAGCATTGTACCATGTTAGCGTACAGTAATCTGCACTGGGTTACTTTCCCTGTGGATTTTATGTGAATTCAGTCTAAATAAGAGATTATCATGTCTGTAAATGCCATATAACTGCTGATTTATGTTCCACACCAACCATTAGAAAGATAAGCACACGTAAAATCACTGACCGCTACAAGAAAGCGATCACTGCTAGATGCTGGCAGTAATGGCTTACAATAGTCCACTCTGTAAAACATCTTCACAATATGAGGTAAAACAATAACAGGTTCTCCATAGCAACCAGGATAGATCCAAGACTATTAACTGAGGGGTTATGTCATGAATCATTTCCATACCAAGTCCAGAAATGCGGCAAAAAGAGAGGTTCTAAGACAATCTGCAGTGTATTCAACACAAAAAATAAAACCATTTTTTTGCTTCCAAGTGTCCCTCTTGGTGCTTCTAGGGGTTAAGCTCTAGGAAGAATTGGTAAAATGTATTTCTAATGGCTACACTTATGCAGAGGGTCACTATACGGAGACCAGGCTGTATACAAAGTGAGTGAGCATGTGTGTCCTGCAGCATGTGGGGACATGCACACCGGTATATACTTTGATCATCAGGTGGAACCAACTTTGTAAGTAAATGCCATAATTCTTCACGGTTGTTTAACAGCAAATATTGCTCATTTTGTAAATGGGCAAAATCAATGTTAAAGAGTCATGTCAAAAGTTGATAGTCAGCGGTGTAGGGATCGACCGATTATCGGTTTGGCCAATATCGGCAGATATTCATGATTTTGGACATTATCGGTATCTGCAAAAAAATAAAATCGATATCGGTCGATCCCTAGTGCTAAGCAAGACAAACTGCGTAGATCTCAGGGCTGGGGAGTCGGTAGATAAATGTTCCAACTCCGACTCCTCTGTATTAATATGTGAATGCATATTATACATTCCTTGAAGGAAAGAAAGGTAACATACATGTCATTACCACAGGACTATTGGCTGGGAAGCCAACAGTCTACTGTATTGAACAGTTTGTGTGCTGATCTGCTGCTGAAGATAGGGCAGTGGGAGGATCCAGGAAGGGGCATTTATTATAAAACAACATTTCCCTAGTAGAATCCCATAGTCATGTTTAAAGTTTAAAGGGGTACTCCGCCCCTAGACATCTTATCCCCTATCCAAAGGATAGGGGATAAGATGTCAGATCGCCGGGGTCCCGCTGCTGGGGACCCCCGTGATTGCAGAGTTCGCTCTGTGCGTAATGATGGGCGATACAGGGGATGGAGCAGTGTGACGTCATGGCTTTTTCGGACTTACCAATACTTACTGGCATCTGGATTTTATAACTTTCAGTTTTGGTTACCATGTAAAGATATAGAGGTCCCTCAACAATATAAAATTTGTTCCAGGACAACAATGTTGAAACCATTGTATGTTAAAGGGGTACTATGGTGGAAAACTTTTTTTTTTTCTTTTTTTTTTTATACCAACTGGTGCCAGAAAGTTGAACAGATTTGAAAATGACTTCTATTTAAAAATCTTAATCCTTCCAGTACTTAGCTGCTGAGAGGAAGTTCTTTTCTTTTTGAATTTCTTTTCTGTCTGCCCACAGTGCTCTCTGCACACACCTCTGTCCATGTCAGGAACTGACAGTTCCTGACATGGAACAAGGAGTCAGCAGAGAGCACTGTCAGAAAATAACTTCCTCTGTATTATAAAGCAGCAGATAAGTACTGGAAGGTTTTTCTGTTTAACTTTCTGGCACCAGGTGATTTAAATAATAATAATAATTCCAATAATAATAATAATTCCGAGGATGATGGATGGGAGGATGATGGATGGGAGGATGTATTATTATTATTATTATTATTATTATTATTATTATTATTAATAAATAATAATGTTTTCCACCAGACTATCCCTTTAAGTCCATAAATATGGAAAATTGGTAATTGGTTCCGAAGCCCCCAAAATCTCAACCCAAAAATGTGCAATTTTGTCTTTTGAATTTAATTGTATTTATTATTTTGTATAGTTGGAGGTACATTTATTTTTATTAAATTTTTTTTTTTGAGTTCTCCGACAGCCACTGTACCTGCTAAGGCCCAAGAAGATGGCTGCCTTAATGGAACATCCCCAGCAACACAGAGTGGGGACTCAGCTTCAGACATGCATGAATATACCCTCCTGTTCCCGAGCAGAACGTTGGCTGAAGAGACACAGCACCATCGCTCTAGCGGCAGGAGATAAAGAGATTTTATGAAAACAACTGATAACTAGGTAATAAAGTGCTAGGATTAGTGTCATCTTAGAGAGGGCGGCATAAACCTTAAGACAGAATATGACTATGAATGTATGGCAAGATTTACACATACTAGAATAGGCACTAGGAGCAATGAAAAATGTATGCTGATTGCAGAGGAATAGCAATAATAACTTTCACACACACAAGGCAAACAAGCAAAAATAACGCAGATTTAAGGCTGCAGAGGCAAATTTCTAGCTGCATTAGCATTGGGCATTCTGAGACTTGATGGATCCAGGTATCCCTGGTTGGCTGTATAGGGAAGGAGAAAAAAGATCACCTTTTTATCACACACTGCAGTCTGTATAAATGTGACATGTCCACCGTGCAATTCTCCATGCACTTTCCAACGATGATGGTCAATATGGGTCGGATTGGCCGCCTTCAGCAACATAACAAAAGGAGGGATCAAGTGAGCAAAAACACTGACCCCACTATATAGGGCTGGGCGGTATACCGGTTCATACCAAATACCGAAATGTTTGGGCTGCACGATATTAATTTTTCCCATACCGCAATACCGGTTGGGCCCCTCACCCGTGGGAATGAATTATCAGCCCAGCGCAGCGCTGTCCACACATTGGGGAACTAATCATATGTGACCCGCCATCGCTGTTCTGTTCCCCCCCACCAAATAATGTTACCCACCAGCGCTGTTCTGTTCCCCCCCACCAAATAATGTTACCCACCAGCGCTGTTCTGCTCTCCCCAATTATCAGCCCAGCAGGGTACTACTCACATGTCACCCGTAAGCACTGCCCTCCTCCTCTTTGTTGAGGGCCGCCAGCGCTGGAACTCACTGTACACCAGTGGTCTCCAACCTGCGGACCTCCAGCCAACGGCTGTCCGGGCATACTGGGAGTTGTAGTTTTGCAACAGCTGGAGGGCCACAGGTTGGAGACCACTGCTGTAAGCTGTATCCCTATGCCTAGGCTGCAAAAGATAAAGAAAATAAAACTTTAACTTACCTACGTCGGCATTACACTGAGGACTGGAACGTCTGAGAGCCTTCAGCCTATCACCGGCCGCAGCGATGTCCCGCCCCGGCCAGTGATTGGCTGAGCCCACTGTCATGTAAGAAGCTCTGGCCGGCTCCTTACATGAAAGTGCGCTCAGCCAATCACTGGCTGGGGCGGGACATCGCTCCGGTCGATGATAGGCTGAAGGCTCTCAGACGTTCCCATCCCCAGCGTGAGGCCGACGTAAGTTTATTTTTAGAGATGAGCGAATTTACAGTAAACTCGATTCGTCATGAACTTCTCGGCTCGGAAGTTGATGACTTATCCTTCATAAATTAGTTCAGCTTTCAGGTGCTCCGGTGGGCTGGAAAAGGTGGATACAGTCCTAAGAAAGTCTCCTAGGACTGTATCCACCTTTTCCAGCCCACCGGAGCACCTGAAAGCTGAACTAATTTATGCAGGATAAGACATCAACTGCCGAGCCGAGAAGTTCGTGACTAATCGAATTTACTGTAAATTCGCTCATCTCTATTTATTTTCTTTATCTTTTGCAGCCTGGGCATAGGGATACAGCATACAGCAGTGGTCTCTAACCTGCGGACCTCCAGCTGTTGCTAAACTACAACTCCCAGCATGCCCGGACAGCTGTTGGCTGTCCGGGCATGCTGGGAGTTGTAGTTTTGCAACATCTGGAGGTCCGCAGGTTGGAGACCACTGGCGTACAGTATAGAGTTCCAGTGCAGGCGGCCGCAACTAAGAGGAAGAGGGCAGTGCTTGCGGGTGACATGTGAGTAGTACCCCGCTGGGCTATTAATTTGGGGGGGGGGGGAGCAGAACAGCGCTGGCGGGTCACATGATTTGAGGGGGGTAAAAGAAATACCGTTATATACCGTGGAACCGGCATAAGTTACAAAAATACCGTGATTCACATATTTGGTCATACCGCCCAGCTCTACCACTATACCAAGGGAATGTTGTCATAAATGACTTATCAGCCACAGATTAGAGGTCAATAGTGGCAGGAATATATGAACTCCAATGAGCCATTCACAAATGTGTTACATTCCCATACACAAGCAGTCAGTGACCTACCGTGGGATTAGACGTTGCCAATGAAAGGACCCCCACAGCTCATAGCCACATACACAACCGCATGACATCCCCTTATCAAATACAAGGCTGTAGAAAACTGGCGTGAAAAAAAAGTGGTCACAATTTTTGGCACAAACTTTAATTACGGAACATTTTCCAAGTTTTCTAGTGTTTTGCACCAAAATAGCACTGTCCCCCCAAAAATTTGATTTTATTTGCTCTGTTTTCTGGTGTCAAGCATCGATAATTGCCCTAGGAGTATACATACAACCCCGAAATGGTACTAGTAGGATTGTGTTATTTATCAGATAGTGGGGGATGGGAGATCGCACTCATCCTAAAGAATGTGACAGCACTCTGCATGCTAGTCAGAGCTATAAGTGACTGCACAGCTGTCCAAACACTTGATAAATGCCAATACTGATCATCTTATGTACAGGGACAGAGTGAGGGTATTCATACATAGACCATAGGCCGTTGGTAGGCTGGACATGCTGGGAGTTGTAGTTTGTAACAGTTGGTAGTTCACAGTTTAGGGGACATAAGTAAAGGTCAGGATAGATTTTAACATGCCTTATACCCATTTACTCTTCCTATGGCATTAAAGGGATACACCACCGGCCAGCATTCAGAACTTTTAGTTCCGAATGATGTGTGCGTGCTGCGGGGCACACAGCGTTCAGAACTACATGTTCCGAACTCTGGCCGGTGGTGTATCCCTATAAGCTTACGTGTGTGTAATATATATATATATATATATATATATATATATATATATATATATATATATATATATATATTATAAACACATAAGCTTAAAGGGATACAATGTTAACATGCATGGGGAAAAAAAATGTAAAAAAAAATGTAAACAATAAAAACTTTTTATAAATATATATATATATATATATATATATTTTTTTTTTTTTGTTTTGTTATTATTATTATTATTTATTTTTTTTTCCCCATGCATGTTAACATTGAACAATGAACAATGTTATTTGTATAGAGGGGGAGGCAAGCAACACCATCAAGTCAGGGAAACAGTGCTGGCAGATAAAACTGAAGATGCTTATTTACTACAACATTAACAGGACCACACGCCAGGTCTAGAGACATTAGGTTATCAGGGGATCCTGCCAGTATAGTGGCATCTGCTGCATAGTATCTTCCATTAATGGCCGGTCACACCAGGTAATTGATGATCAGCTCCATTCATCTGCAGGGTGATATTTCTGCAGCCTGTACTAGGATTTCTCCAAGCACCATTCAGCTGAATCAGTCAAAGAAAATTGTCTATCAAATCAGCTTTTTATTTCCCCCCCAAAAAATAAAAATGCACATCTATGTTTTATCTTCTGGGAGCACTTAGGATGTGTTCTCACATTGTAACTGAATCATATTTTATGATGTTTGATAGTTAAACTAAAATCAGGCCGAAACACTGAATACATTATTAGAATAAAAAAAAATAATAATAATAATAATAACCTACTTAATAGGAGCGCTCTCACACACAGCGCCATTATAGTGATTCTAATAATGGACCTGGAGTTGCCGCATCAAACAATGGTAACTCCAGGTGCAGTCGGCAATTAACTGGTGAACTGCAAGCGCTAGTCGTGGCCGGTACCATGGCGTGCAAGAACACCAAAAGGGTATCACATAGCTTTTGCCATGAAAATCACACCAATTTCTGCACTCAGCAGCTAATAAATGTTAAAAGGAACTTGTTATCAACATCATGCTACCCGAACCATAGGCAGGCTCCCAGGATATGCTCTGGTATTACAATGGTGTAAGATTCCCGCTGAGCCACTGCAAAAGAGAACCGGCCTAAAATGGGGCTTTGAGTCAACGGGGCAGAACCTGCAGCTTCTCCTGTCTTCCAGCCTTGATTGATGGTTCTTCCCTGTACGCAAACAAGGAGACATCAATTAACCCCTTAACGACGCAGGACGTAAATGTACGTCCTGGTGACGTGGTACTTAACGCACCAGGACGTACATTTACTTCCTGAGCATAACCGCGGGCATCGGAGCGATGCCGGCATCATGCGCGGCAGGTCCCGGCTGTGGATCGCAGCCAGGCCGGTAATGGCGGACACCCGCGATCCCGCAGATGTCCACCATTAACCCCTCAGATGCCGTGATCAATACCGATCACGGCATCTGCAGCATCGCGGTCACTTAACAGGATGATCGGATCGCCCACAGCACTGCCGCGGTGATCCGATCATCTTGCACGGCAGACGGAGGTCCCCTCACCTGCCTCCGCTGTCTTCCGCTCAGATCTGCCTTCTCGCATACCAGAGCAGAAGATGACCGATAGCACTGAACAGGATTAGCAATCAAGTGATTGCTTTACATAGTCCCCTATGGGGACTATTAAAGTGTAAAATTAAAAGTAAAAAAAAATAATAATAATAATTGTGAAAAAAACCCTCCCCCAATAAAAACGTAAATTGTCCCATTTTCCCTATTTTACCCCCAAAAAGTGTAAAAAAATTATTTTATATACATATTTGGTATCGCCGCGTGCGTAAATATCCAAACTATTAAAATAAAGTGTAAATTATCCCGTACGATGAACGGCGTGAATGTAAAAAAAAAAAAACAAAATTTTATTCCAAAACAAATTATAAAAAATGTAATAAAAGTTTTGTATATGCAAATATGGTATTAATAAAAAAGTAAAGATCACGGCGCAAAAAATGAGCCCTCCTACCGCCGCTTATACGGAAAAATGAAAAAGTTATAGGTCTTCAAAATAGGGGGATTTTAAACGTACTAATTTGGTTAAAAAGCGATTTTTTTTTTTTTTTTTTAAGCGCTACAGTAATAGAAAAGTGTATAATCATGGGTATCATTTTAATCGTATTGACCCAGAGAATAAAGAACACATGTCATTTTTACCATAAATTGTACGGCGTGAAAACAAAACCTTCCAAAATTGCTGTTTTCTTTTTAATTTCCCCACACAAATAGTATTTTTTGGGTTGCGCCATACATTTTATGATAAAGTGAGTGATGGCGTTACAATGGACAACTGGTCGCGCAAAAAACAAGCCCTCATACTAATCTGTGGATGAAAATATAAAAGTTATGATTTTTTGAAGGGGAGGAGGAAAAAACGAAAACGTTAAAATTAAATTGTCTGAGTCCTTAAGGTCCAAATGGGCTGAGTCCTTAAGGGGTTAAAGGGGTATTCCAGGAAAAAAAAATTTCATATATCAACTGGCTCCAGAAAGTTAAACAGATGTAAATTACTTCTACTAAAAAAATCTTAATCCTTTCAGTACTTACGAGCTTCTGAAGTTAAGGTTGTTCTTTTCTGTCTTAGTGCTCTCTGGTGACACGTGTCTCGGGAAATGCCCAATTTAGAAGAGGTTTGCTATGGGGATTTGCTTCTAAACTGGGCGTTTCCCGAGACATGTGTCACCAGAGAGCAATTAGACAGAAAATAACAACCTTAACTTCAGAAGCTCATAAGTACTGAAAGGATTAAGATTTTTTAATAAAAGTAATTTACAAATCTGTTTAACTTTCTGGAGCCAGTTGATATCTAGCTATATCTAAAAAAGTTTTTTCATGGATAACCCCTTTAAGGCCGCTAGGGACCGCTTCGATGACTTGGACCCCCATTCTTAACAAGAGATGATGAGGCCTGAAGGGAGAAAAAAAAAATTTGGGGGATATTTTTCTCTCTTCATCAATTTCCAAAGCCTTTTTTACCGGAAAAATTTAAGAAAACAAAAACAAAACCCAAATAGGCATCATTGCTACAGGACAATTATTGAGCCCTGTAGATTCCCGTGGATCCAGTCACTATCATCATGCCGGGATCTCAAATGGTCAGAACTACAGTAAACAGCACCTCACATCTTAGCTTCCTGGACCTCCTTATGATAAGGGGGATCCAAGTGTCCATCTTTGGGGGCTACACCCTGACTACAGCTATGCATTCACAATGATAATGATATGTGGCTCCTGGCAGAGATGGAGAGAACGCTCACTGGACACATTCTGCATGTGCGAAGGACCATGCTAGTCTGGAGCAATAGCTCTCACCTCATTGTAAGCATGTAACCCTTTCCTGCCTGAGGCCGTCTCACGTGGACCCCCCGGGGGCTGGTTAGACAGGTTTGACATTTCCAACTGTTACCTTGTCCTCCCACAATTCCCCGCATGGACGGCCTAAGACTCTGCAGCAGACCCAAAACTACAACTTCCAGCATGTTCCACTATAACTTACAGCGCAGCATGCTAGGGGTTGTAATGTTTGTTTTTGGTTTACAGCCAAGTACATGCTAAATTTTTGGTTTCAGTCCAAAATTTTTATTTTGGTGCTCCACTAATCATTGAATGAAAGGAACCTGCCACGGTTTCATTCTGTTCATTGTTTAGGCAGCATGAAATTGATGACAGGTTACTTTTAATGGGATAGTCCCCTCTAAAGAAGTTATACTATATCCACAGGATAAGGGATAACAAGATGATTGGTGGGGGGCTGATCACCAGGATCCCCAATGATCATGGGAAAGGAGCTAAAATGTCCACCAGATGATTGCACCATGAGTGCCAGCCTATTCATATGGGGCATATGAACACTGCCCAGTGCGGAGCTCCACAGTAAATATATGATTCATTTCAGCGGGCAGCGGCGGTCTCTGGCCAGAGGATAGGCAGGGGAGGGCAGCGGCAGTGGTTAGACCCCAGGACAGGCAGGGGGAGAGAACAGGGTGGCAGCGGCGATCTCTGCCCAGCAAAAGCCAATGCAGTTCATTGATTTAAAGTGCTCGCTTTAAATCATTGATCTGCAGCGGGGCTGGGGGGTTCAGGGGTGCTGAAATAGCCGATTACTTACACCTTACTTACATCAAAAAATTTATATCAGTCGATCCCTACCCCCTGCACCAACAGGGGCATATGTGTATGAATACTGGAAAGTGTAAAAACTGAAGGAAGTGGAGGAGATGCCTTTAGTAACCAGATTCCAGCTCTTATTTTCTAAAAGCCGCATACATAGATTGCTATAGGCAGGTTCCTCTACTTCCCCCTGGCACTAGTAAATAAGTGCCCCTGTCTCCTGATGGAGAATTCCTTCAAGCTGTATATAGGCAATTAGAACCCTTGCGTGATGTGGAAATAATTTTTAGCTTAACTATCAGATCACGGACAAGCAAAGTCAGGCTCCATAGTCATGCTGGGTCCACACTAACAGAACACGGACACATTTTTTGCATCTGTAATGCCTTGATTTCTGGCCATGGGTTGCGATGACCCATTTGGATGATACACTGCTCAAAAAAATAAAGGGAACACAAACAACACAATATAACTCCAAGTCAATCACTAGAGATGAGCAGACTTCCAGTAAATTTGATTCGTCACGAACTTCTCAGCTCGGCGGTTGCTGACTTTTCCTGCGTAAATTAGTTCAGCCTTCAGGTGCTCCGGTGGGCTGGAAAAGGTGGATACAGTCCTAGGAAAGAGTCTCCTAGGACTGTATCCACCTTTTCCAGCCCATCGGAGCACCTGAAAGCTGAACTAATTTATGCAGGATAAGTTATCAACTGCCGAGCCGAGAAGTTCGTGACGAATCGAATTTACTGTAAGTTCGCTCTTCTCTAATATCAACGTTGGATCAGCCTGTAGTGTGGTTTTCAACTTTGAAATTTTC